>NC_135237.1:418233403-418546372 GCF_051348905.1 Ranitomeya variabilis | reverse complement strand
TTCAACGGGTTGGTGATCATGTGTGGGAAGAGAAGTGTGCCCTGGTACAGACTTTACTAGTGAAACGCACCAAACTATGGTGGAATCGGGCATTCTTAGAAAAATACGTAACACGCTCAATGATTCCTAGAGGTCTGAGGGTGCGAGTAGTGCCTGCGTACCCAGTTGAGGATAGGGCATTCATCAGTGAGTGGGAGGAGGCATGTAGTAGCTGTTCCAAATCATTGATGCAGCTGCTTATCAAATTGAATACAAAGACGATTGAGGATCTCGATAAACAGATTGATGTAGCACAGGTAGAACTCCGTACAAATAGCACGGAAGAGAGAATTCAGTCTTTTGAATTGAGTCTGGAGAAAGTATTGGATCAGACCTTGAAGAGAATACAAGAGAATCAAACACATAAGCTTAATAGAGACACTAAAGATTATCAGCTTAAAACAGTCTATCGATGGGCCAAGACTACCCCACAATTTCAATCTAAAAATCGGACTAGTTCTTTTTCATCAATGTCATCAGCTGGTGAAATCTCAGATGCGTCTGGATCTTCTATGGTGACTCGGTCTGGAATATCCTATAAGAAATCTTGTAAACGCAATTATTATCCATACAGACGCTTTGATAATCGTTCACCAGATGATGGACAAAGTGTTAATAAGGTAATAAATCTTAGTGAACATCAATTAACATCTACTGATTTGTCCTTACTGAACAGGGGCTTTTCCTTCTCTCCATCGGGCGGCCTTGACACGTTTTCATTGGTCAAGGATCTCCATCTTTTTGCCCGGTCGTTATTATTTAAAAGATATTTTTTTGATGACAATTTACATGTTCTTTTTCCCACAGAAGAAGAACAAGCAGCCCTGAGGGCCTTAGAGGAGTTGTCGGACGAACACAAGTCTACTGAGGGAGGTAGGATACTCCCATCTATTAGACCACGCTCCAGGAAGTTTCCCCCTCTTTCCAACTGTGGCGCTATTGACCTATTTGTGCAGGTAGTTACTAATGATTTTTTAAAGATTCCGCAGCACATCCGGGGGGACAATTTAACTGGGGAGGAACGGCGGCGTCTCCACCATCTGCAGCAGCTCTCTGACGTGGTGTTCAAGCCGGCGGACAAGGGGGGTAATGTTGTTATTTGGCCTATATCTATGTATGAACATGAGGCATTTCACCAGTTGAAAAACTCGGTGTGTTATAGGAAGCTTACGTTTAACCCCTTGTCCGCTTTTAGTACGCACCTGTCCACTATTCTATCTGCTGCTGTGGATGGTGGAGTCATTACGAAAGACTTGGCCACTGCTCTGGTGGTCAAGGAACCCACTATTCCGACGTTTTACCTCCTCCCCAAGATACATAAGAACATTAATGTCCCCCCAGGGCGCCCGATTGTATCAGGTCGGGGAAACTTCCTGGAGAATATCAATAAATGGATTGATTCCATTTTACAACCGTTGGTGATGGCCCTGCCTTCCTATTTAAAAGATACGACTCAGCTGCTCCGGATGGTTGATGGGCTCTCACTTGATCCCGACACCCTCCTGGTAGCAGCTGATGTCGAATCCCTGTACACTAGTATTCGTCATAGCGACGGATTACGGGCTGTTAAATTTTTCTTGGGTTCGTCTAACTACTCCTTGGATTTCAGGGCCTTGGTACTTGAGATGCTGGAATTTACTCTAACGCACAATTTTTTTACTTTTAAGGGGTCCCTCTACCTACAGCTCCAGGGCACAGCTATGGGGGCAGCCTTTGCCCCCTCATATGCTAATTTGTTCCTGGGGCTGTGGGAGAGGGACCTCTTCCTGTCAGATGGGCGGCCGTCGTCGGTGGACTGCGTCCTCACTTGGACGCGGTACATCGACGACGTCTTCCTCATCTGGCAGGGTACTTCTCAGGCCCTTGATCATTTTTTCGGGATAGTGAACAACAATAATTTGAATATACGGCTTACTACCAAGCATCACCCGGATGAAATTGAATTTCTGGATGTTGTTCTTCAGAGGGATGTAGGTGGTGGTATTTGCACCAATATTTACCATAAACCAACATCCACCAACATGTTACTACATGCCTCCTCCTCACACCCGGCCCATATGATTCGCTCTGTGCCTGTGGGGCAATTTTTGCGGCTTCCACGTATTTGTTCCACACAATCTCTTTTTGAGGTGGAAGCTGAGAAACTTAAACAGCGATTTATTGAGAGGGGCTATAGTCGCCGAGCCGTGAAGAGGGCCTACCACAGAGCGAAATGGTCTGATACGAACACACTACTTTATCAGAATAGGCCTGGTACCAAGGAGTCCGGAGTGGTGAGATTTGATACCAACTTTAACACCTGCTCTGAGGCAATACGGACTACACTTGTGAAAGCATGGTCAATTCTTATGACCGACTCAACCATTGCTAAAATCTTACCCTCCAGTCCGGCTATTACGTTTAGACGGTCTAGGAATTTACGCGATGGTTTGGTACGTAGCCATTATAATGTGGGTCCCAATAGGACTCTTTTTGGTGGCATATCAGTTAGAGGTGGCTGCAGGCCCTGCGGCCACTGTGTCGCCTGTGTTAACATTGATCGTGTCGACTCATTCACAGATTCTTCTGGTGGTAAGAATTTTAAGATCAAGCAATCGATAACATGTACGACTACGAATGTTATTTATTATGCCACTTGTCCGTGCTCCCTGATCTATGTGGGTTTGACCACACGTCAACTTAAGATCAGGGTCAGGGAGCACGTACGGGGCATCCAGGCGGCCAGTGGCGATGTGGACGTAGGCCTTTTAAAAACGATACCCAGACACTTTAGGCTTCATCATAGATTTAATAGTAAGGAATTGCGGGTTAGAGGTATTGATGCCATAGATCTGGGTATCCCGGGAGGTAACATCTCCCAACGACTAGCCCAGTTAGAATCTCGCTGGATTTGGACCTTGGATACGGTTCATCCACGTGGATTGAACGAAAATCTAAGCTTCTCACCCTTCCTATGATCACCACCTGTGTTACAACTGGCATTCTTTATTTCAATGCCGCACCGGACATCTTGGTTTTAATTTTTTATCTTTGGTTATATTTTTACTAAATAAACCTTTTTTGCGTTTTAGGTGTTGTAATATGATTTCTGTTATATGTGGTTCTTTTCTGTCTCGATGGATTCATGGAAGAAGCTAAATTCTGAAAATAGTGTGAATAATCAAGCTGGCCAGTGGATGATACGTCGGATTTACACCTGATAGCCGCTACCATTGAACTCTTTTGGAGGATATACCATCTTAACAATCTTCAGAATATAAGATGATGTAGAGATAACCCTCTATGTATTCATAAAATATAGTAAATGTTTTACATTGGGTAAATTACCATATTGGAGTGAGCCAGTATAGTGAATTATGTTATCTATATTTCTATATGAGTGTATAATACTATTGTTTATAGAATTATATATTGTTCCTTTTTTCATTATTATGCTTCAGGCATATATAGTATCCATATATCCATTTATAGTTCTTTTGGTTTTTGATTTCTGTATTTGTTTTTTCTTTACTTACCACTACCTTTTCTGGCTGCTTGCTTCTATTTCCCTGCTCCAATATGGCGGTTTGTTCTTTTTATGTATTTCAGCGCATGCGTGCCTTTACTCCGCCCTAGTGGGAGCCTGTCTGTCTGTGCATCCGATGCTCGACTTCACAGGGCCCTGTGATTGTCGTGCGGTTGGCGTGTACAGCGCAGGTTCTCACGGGCATTACTATGGGATTAGTCACCTATTCATTCTTTAATCGGTACGGCTGCTTTGCTGGAATGGGGATTGCGTATATGTTTCCATGGTGATGGCTGTTTACTTCCGGGTTGCCAGATATCATTTCCGGTATGGAATGATATAAAACTATACCTTTGGCATCTCTTTACCAAGCCCCCTGAGGAAGGTGTGCGACCGAAACACGCGTCGGGGTGGACGCACGGACCCGAGGGAAGTTGGACACATTGCTCTCCATTTGGAGGTAACATATATTCCACATTTATTGCTACACTGGCCATCCAGCAGGGTTGTTATGTGGCGGATAGGGCCATGGACTAATATTGTGTATTGATATACCTGCTAGAGTCCGCACTAAATATCTGTATGGGACTTTGCTTTACCATGTGGGTTTTTGGTCTTTGTAAGCTCAGTTTTGCTTGCTACATTACTTATTAGCATGTGTCCTCCTTACTTGGTTCCGTGCGTCTGTGGTATTTTGTGTTTTGTTGCAGTGTTTATGTACACCGTGTGGTACTCTACCTCACCAGTTTTCTATTGTCTTGTACACTGTTTTAATTAGTAATAAAAATCTATTTTGATATATTTCTCATATGGACTCTGTGGTCGTTTCTTTGGGCCCTAGTGAC
This sequence comes from Ranitomeya variabilis, assembly GCF_051348905.1. Lineage (NCBI taxonomy): Eukaryota > Metazoa > Chordata > Amphibia > Anura > Dendrobatidae > Ranitomeya > Ranitomeya variabilis. Next base: position 418,541,983 of record NC_135237.1, on the reverse strand, counting down.
CTATATTTTGGTTAACAGCCTAAGGAGGAAGGCTTTGCCCTCGGCTGTGTATTTCATTGGGTCCAGCATTTTGTTGATGGCTTCTAAGCCCCTTACATGATCAATGGAAGTGTAGAGTGACACTACATCGAAGGAGGCTAAAAGCACCTCCCCCTCCAACTGCAGTGTCTCCAACTTCCCCTAGAAAATCTGTGGTATCTTTAATATATGATCTACATTTTTTTGTGATAGGGTTCAGTATTTTATCAAGGAAGATGCCCATTTTGTTAAAAATAGAACCAACTCCAGACACTATAGGTCGCCCCGGAGGGTCGACCAGACTTTTGTGTATTTTTGGTGTTATATATAGCACCGGAGTGCGTGGGTTCTCTTCCAATAGAAAATTATATAATTCTTGATCTATTACCGATGCCTGCATTGCTTCTTTAAGGCACTTCTTAATTTCTTCCTGAATACTGAATTTTGGACCCCTTTCCAATTTTCCATAGATGTTTTCATCACATAGAAGCATATGGAAAAGGACCTAAGGTTCAAAATTATTGACACTGTCCCGGTACAGAGAAGAGGGGGAGACAGAGAATCAATCCTTAAAAAAAGAGAACTAATGTGGATATACGAACTCAATACCCTAAGACCTGGGGGTCTTAATACTGATTTTAAGATGCATACGATTATTTGAGAAAATTGTATAGTTATACAGTCCCATGCTATTGTTTTTAATCTAGGAAATGTTAGTAACGCATTTTCCTAATTTTATCCTCTGTCTAGATAAGAAGTCGACCATGCTGGAATATTGCCTTGAGGGACCTTGTGAACATGGAGGACACATATATCAATATACAGAAATTTTGGAAATTGATGTATTATGCAATATTATTTCTCTCTAATTTTTTAACTATGCATTATGTTGAACTGAGGCCAATTGAATAAAGCAGGACAAAAGAATGCCATAGTACCTGTCATGTCATTGAAAGGATAACACTGGTAATACGCCGGGACACTTTGCTGCCATATAGCGGTTCTGACTGTGGGCGGTTTGACCGTAGGGGTTTAACTTGCACATAGTTGAATGCTTTGTGATCTACGGGATATGGCTTGCGCAAGGCTGTACTCGCAGTATCAGGGCGGTGCTAGTAATGTCCCCATGGCGAACTATACATATAATGATATGGACTGCAGTCCATATACAGTACAGACGGTATTGGCAGTTAAAAATGCTGTGTATGCTGAATGGTGGCGATATTGGCTGCATATAGCCCTAGTAGGTGGCGTCATTTGACGCTTCTGTGCCTGCTCACATACCCCTATTGAGCTAAATGGCGCATTAGGATGCTTTTGCGCCTGCCCATATATACATATAGCACTAAAAGAATTATGCCACCACAACGATGGCGAAATTTAGCGCTACTGCGCATGCGCCGAGTTCAGCCATTGACCTGTAGTTCAACAAGGCAATATGACGTAACAGACCTGTGCAGTAGGTGTCTAAGAACGCCGACAGACTGAATGGCGTCCTCCATTATTAACAAGCTCCTGTGGCGGTAAGAACAGCATGGCACATAGAATGTATACACATATAAGGCACAAATATGCACAGATGCACTTTATTAGATATATCTAAATATAAGTATGTAATTAATCACAAGTGGCTGTAATTAAGGATGGCTAAGTACTATATATATGCACTAAGGAAGCTGTATCCGCTGCTTGAGAACAGCTCAGTAGAGCTGAAACGTCGCACTGACATGTGGATTTCAATAAATCCTACACCTTTTGGAAACAATGGAGTGATGCCTTCTTTTTTGAGATATATATATATATATATATATATATATATATATATATATATATATATATATATATATATACTATGTGTAGACATTTATTTTATCTATTCTATTCTAACATGTCAGTGTGATTTTACTGTACACCGTACTGAATTCCCGACTTTTCTTTAGAACACCGGTGTGTATTTCTCACAAGTCACACGCATGGTCCGTGTATAATCCGTATTTTTCTCGCCACTCATAGACTTTCATTGGTGGATTTTTTGTGCAATAGGCTGACAAACGCAGCATGCTGCGATTTTCTCTGCCCATAAAATACGGCCGAGAAATATACGGCAGATAGGAGCTGCCCATAGAGAAACATTGGTCCGTGTGCAATGCGTTTTTTTTCTCCTTTCATACATCCGTATTCCTCTCTAGTGTGACCCTGGCCTAATAAATTACTACAGTCTCAGAATTATTCCACCTCTTAAAAGAATCCTTAGTGCTTGATACAGAATCCTTTAGCAGTCATGATTAGGGTTGAGCGAAACGGATTGGATAAATTGAAAAATCGCCGACTTTCAGCAAAGTCGGGTTTCATGAAACCCGACCCGATCCCAGTGTGGGATCGGCCATGCGGTCGGCGATCTTCGCGCCAAAGTCGCATTTCGTATGACGCGTTCAGCGCCATTTCTCAGCCAATGAAGGAGGACGCAGAGTGTGGGCAGCGTGATGACATAGGTCTCGGTCCCCACCATCTTAGAGAAGGGCATGATAGTGATTGGCTTGCTTTCTGCGGCGTCACACGGGCTATAAAGGGGCGTGCATGCCGACCGCCATCTTACTTCTGCCGATCTGAGCATAGGGAGAGGTTGCTGCAGCTTCGTCAGAAGCAGTGATATAGTTAGGGAGGGAAGATTAACCCCCAAACCACTTGTGTTGTAGCGATTTCCACTGTCCAACACCACCTTTTCTTTGCGAGGACAGTGGAGGCTAGATTTTTGTGCATCAGCTCTGTAGCTTATTAGGCTGCCTTATAAGGCTCCCTGATAGCTGCATTGCTGTTTGTACGCCGCTGTGCAAACCAACTGCTTTTTTAAAAGCAAAAATCCTGTTGCTCCTTTCTGCACAGTTCTATTGTTTATTTGTCCACACTTTTGTGTGCAGCAGTCCTTTTTATTGCTGGCTGTCATACTTGTCCTGAGATCATTGTAGGGAGATTGTTATTGTAGTACAGTCCCTTTTTTATATATATATCTTCCAGCCACGTTCTGCCACTTACATTGTGTAGTGTAATACAGTGGGCCTGGTTTTTGCAGCGGTCTCCCACACAAAAAAGGGAGATTTGAATTGCCACTAAGTGGATCTGCGTCAGTTCTGTTTGTCTTATATCTGCCAGCCACGTTCTGCCACTTACATTGTGTAGTGTACTACAATGGGCCTGGTTTTTGCAGCAGTCTCCCACACAAAAAAAGGGAGACTTATATTGCCACTATGTGGATCTGCGTCAGTTCTGTTTGTCGTATATCTGCCAGCCACGTTCTGCCACTTACATTGTGTAGTGTAATACAGTGGGCCTGGTTTTTGCAGCAGTCTCCCACACAAAAAAGGGAGATGTAAATTGCCACTAAGTGGATCTGCGTCAGTTCTGTTTGTCGTATATCTGCCAGCCACTTTCTGCCACTTACACTGTGTAGTGTAATACAGTGGGCCTGGTTTTTGCAGCAGTCTCCCACACAAAAAAGGAGATTTAAATTGCCACTAAGTGGATCTGCGTCAGTTCTGTTTGTCGTATATCTGCCAGCCACATTCTGCCACTTACATTGTGTAGTGTAATACAGTGGGCCTGGTTTTTGCAGCAGTCTCCCACACAAAAAAGGAGATTTAAATTGCCACTAAGTGGATCTGCGTCAGTTCTGTTTGTCGTACATCTGCCAGCCACGTTCTGCCACTTACATTGTGTAGTGTAATACAGTGGGCCTGGTTTTTGCAGCAGTCTCCCACACAAAAAAGGGAGATTTAAATTCTCATCAAGTTTATATACACCTTCTACCTTGTTTACAGTACCATATAACGGTTGTTAGTTTGGTACATTTTCCCAAAAATGAGGAAGTCTGGTGGAAGAGGCCGTGGGCGGTCATTGCCAGCTGGTAATGATGGTGGTGGTGGTGGTGGAGTGTTATGGTTTCCAATGGCAAGGAAACATCAGAAGCATAGAATAAACGGACAAGCTCTCGGGTGATGGAAACTAGAGCTGACCGCGATGCTAAACCTACACACCACACTAGAAGTAGCCAGGGGGCATTCCTGCGTTGTCTCTAGATGCCGCGCGCCAGCCGGAGAACTAACTACCCCTGGTAGAAGAAAACACAGTCCTGGCTTGCCTCCAGAGAATGTCCCCACAGGAGATAGCAGCCCCCCACATATAATAACGGTGAGAGCAGATGAAAAGACACACGTAGTATGAAAGCAGATTTAGCACAGAGAGGCCCGCTAACTAAATAGCAGAAAGATACAACAGAGGACTTCGCGGTCAGCTGCAAAACCCTTCAAAACACCATCCTGAAATTACCTTAACTCATGTGACAACTCATGCCACTGGAGTGGTAATTTCAGCCCAACAAGAGCTTCCAGCTGCAGAGATTCACATAAGTGCAAACTGGACAAAACATACAAAAATAGACTTAAGGACTAAAGTGTCCAACTTAGCTGAGCAGAAAACTGGGAGCAGGAACATGCAACAGAATCACTCTGGATACATTGATGGCCAGCATTAGAATGACTGAGGAGCAAGGTTAAATAGGATACTCCCACATCCTGATAGGAACAGGTGAACTGAGAAGGCAAAGCTTGCAGGACACCAGTACCACAAGAGACCACCGGGGAGCCCACGAACCGAATCACAACAGTACCCCCCCCTTAAGGAGGGGGCACCGAACCCTCACAAGAACCACCAGGGCGATCTGGATGAGCCCTATGAAAGGCACGGACCAAATCAGAAGCATGAACATCAGAAGCTGTAACCCAAGAATTATCCTCTTGACCGTAGCCCTTCCATTTCACCAGATATTGAAGTCTTTGTCTGGAAACACGGGAGTCCAAGATTTTCTCCACCACATACTCCAATTCACCCTCAACCAGCACAGGAGCAGGAGGCTCAACAGAAGGCACAAGTGGTACCTCATACCTCCGCAATAATGACCGATGGAAGACATTATGGATAGCAAAGGATGCTGGGAGGTCCAAACGAAAAGACACAGGGTTAAGAATTTCCAAAATCTTATAAGGACCGATGAACTGAGGCTTAAACTTAGGAGAAGAGACCCTCATAGGGACAAAACGGGAGGACAACCACACCAAGTCCCCAACACGAAGACGAGGACCAACACGACGATGGCGATTAGCAAAACGTTGAGTCCTCTCCTGGGACAACTCCAAATTGTCCACCACCTGCCCCCAAATACGATGCAACCTATCCACCATGGTATCCACTCCAGGACAATCCGAAGACTCCACCTGACCAGATGAAAAACGAGGATGGAACCCTGAATTGCAAAAGAAAGGGGAGACCAAAGTGGCAGAACTGGCCCGATTATTAAGGGCAAACTCAGCCAACGGCAAAAAGGAGACCCAGTCATCCTGATCAGCAGACACGAAACACCTCAAATAAGTCTCCAAGGTCTGATTAGTACGTTCCGTCTGGCCATTTGTCTGGGGATGAAATGCAGACGAAAAAGACAAATCAATGCCCATCCTGGCACAAAACGCCCGCCAAAATCTGGACACAAACTGGGATCCCCTGTCGGAAACGATATTCTCCGGAATACCATGCAGCCGAACCACATTCTGAAAAAACAGGGGCACCAACTCAGATGAGGAAGGCAGCTTGGGCAAGGGCACCAAATGAACCATCTTAGAAAAGCGGTCACACACCACCCAAATGACGGACATCTTCTGAGAAACAGGGAGATCAGAAATAAAATCCATAGAGATGTGTGTCCAAGGCCTCTTAGGAACAGGCAAGGGCAACAACAACCCACTAGCCCGAGAACAACAAGGCTTGGCCCGAGCACAAACATCGCAAGACTGCACAAAAGTACGCACGTCCCGAGACAGGGAAGGCCACCAGAAGGACCTAGCCACCAAATCTCTGGTACCAAAAATTCCCGGATGACCTGCCAACGCAGAAGAATGAACCTCCGAGATGACTCTATTGGTCCACTCATCTGGCACAAACAATCTACCAGGCGGACAACGATCAGGCCGATCCGCCTGAAACTCTTGTAAAGCACGTCGCAGGTCTGGGAAGACAGCAGACAATATCACCCCATCCTTAAGTATACCCGTAGGTTTAGAATCACCAGGGGAATCAGGTTCAAAACTCCTAGAAAGGGCATCCGCCTTCACATTCTTAGTACCTGGCAGATACGAAACCACAAAATTAAACCGGGAGAAAAACAACGACCAGCGCGCCTGTCTAGGATTCAGACGTCTGGCCGACTCAAGATAAATCACATTTTTGTGATCAGTCAAGACCACCACCTGATGTTTAGCACCCTCAAGCCAATGACGCCACTCCTCGAATGCCCACTTCATCGCCAAAAGCTCCCGATTACCGACGTCATAATTTCGCTCGGCGGGCGAAAATTTTCGAGAAAAGAACGCACAAGGTCTCATCACTGAACAATCTGAACTTTTCTGCGACAAAACCGCCCCCGCTCCGATCTCGGAAGCATCAACTTCCACCTGAAAAGGAAGAGAAACATCAGGCTGGCACAACACCGGAGCAGAAGAAAAACGGCGCTTAAGCTCCCGAAAGGCCTCCACAGCAGCAGGAGACCAATCTGCAACATCAGCACCCTTTTTAGTCAAATCAGTCAAAGGCTTGACAACGCTAGAAAAACCAGTTATGAATCGACGATAAAAGTTAGCAAAGCCCAAAAATTTCTGAAGGCCCTTAAGAGAAGTCGGTTGCGTCCAGTCACAAATAGCCCGAACCTTCACAGGATCCATCTCAATAGAAGAGGGGGAAAAAATGTACCCCAAAAAAGAAATCTTCTGAACCCCAAAAACACACTTTGAACCTTTAACAAACAGAGAATTGGTCCGCAAAACCTGAAAAACCCTCCTAACTTGTTGAACATGAGATTCCCAGTCATCCGAAAAAATCAAGATATCGTCCAAATACACAATCATAAATTTATCCAGATATTCACGGAAAATATTGTGCATAAAAGACTGAAAGACCGAAGGGGCATTTGACAGACCAAAAGGCATCACCAAATACTCAAAATGGCCCTCGGGCGTATTAAATGCGGTTTTCCACTCATCCCCCTGCTTAATTCGCACCAAATTATACGCACCGCGAAGATCAATCTTAGAGAACCACTTCGCCCCCTCAATGCGAGCAAATAAATCTGTCAGCAATGGCAAAGGATACTGATACTTGACTGTGATCTTATTCAAGAGTCTATAATCAATACAAGGTCTCAAAGAACCATCGCTTTTAGCTACGAAAAAGAACCCCGCTCCAAGAGGAGACGAAGAAGGACGAATATGTCCCTTTTCCAAGGACTCCCTAATATACTCTCGCATGGCAGCATGTTCAGGTACAGACAGATTGAATAGACGACCCTTAGGAAATTTACTGCCAGGGATCAAATCTATGGCGCAATCGCAATCTCTGTGAGGAGGAAGAGAATTAAGAGTAGATTCCTCAAAAACCTCACGATAATCAGACAAAAACTCAGGAATTTCAGAGGGAATAGATGAAGCAATGGAGACCAAAGATGTGTCCCCATGATTTCCCTGACATCCCCAGCTTAGTACAGACATTGTTTTCCAGTCAAGGACTGGGTTATGAATTTGCAACCGTGGCAATCCCAGCACCAACACATCATGTAGATTATACAGTACAAGGAAGCGAATCACCTCTTTATGGTCTGGAGTCATACGCATAGTCACTTGTGTCCAGTATTGTGGTTTATTACTAGCCAATGGTGTAGAATCAATACCCTTTAAAGGTATAGGAACTTCCAGAGGCTCTAGATCAAACCCACAGCGCCTGGCAAAGGACCAATCCATAAGACTCAAGGCGGCGCCAGAATCCACATACGCATCCGCAACAATAGAAGATAACGAACAAATTAGAGTTACAGACAAAATAAACTTGGACTGCAAAGTGCCCATAGCAGAGGATTTATCAACTTTCTTTGTTCGTTTAGAGCATGCTGATATAACATGAGTAGAATTTCCACAATAGAAGCACAAATGATTTTTGCGCCTATAAATCTGTCGTTCGCTTCTGGACAGAAAGCTATCACATTGCATACTCTGTGGTGCCTCTTCAGAAGACACCGCCAACTGGTGCACAGGTTTGCGTTCCCGTAAACGCCAATCAATCTGAATTGCCATTGTCATGGACTCATTCAGACCAGTAGGCGCAGGAAACCCCACCATGACGTCTTTTACAGCATCAGAGAGACCTTCTCTGAAAATTGCCGCCAGAGCGCACTCATTCAACTGAGTAAGCACAGACCATTTTCGAAATTTTTGGCAATATATTTCGGCTTCATCTTGCACCTGAGAGAGGGCTATTAGGGCTTTCTCAGCCTGAATCTCCAAATTTGGTTCCTCATAAAGCAACCCCAAAGCCAGAAAAAACGCATCCACATTGAGCAACGCAGGATCCCCTGGTGCCAATGAAAATGCCCAATTTTGGGGGTCACCCCGCAGTAAAGAAATAACAATTTTTACTTGCTGGGCAGGATCTCCAGCAGAATGAGATCTCAGCGAAAGAAACAATTTACAATTGTATTTAAAATTTAGAAAACAAGATCGATCTCCAGAAAAAAACTCCGGTATAGGAATTTTAGGTTCAGACCGAGGAGCATGTAACAAAAAATCTTGTATATTCTGAACTTTAGAGGCAAGATTATACAAATTGGTAGCCAGACTCTGGGGATCCATATTTCAACAGATAAAGTCTGAGCCATTCAGGGGTTAAGAGGAGAGGAAAACAGGAGACTGCAATTAGAGCTGGAGTGCAACTTCAGAGGAAAAAAAAAAAAAAGGTTTCACACAGTTCCTTTTCTCTCCTGCTTCAGCCTATAGATTAAACATTTGGGCTGGCCATACTGTTATGGTTTCCAATGGCAAGGAAACATCAGAAGCATAGAATAAACGGACAAGCTCTCGGGTGATGGAAACTAGAGCTGACCGCGATGCTAAACCTACACACCACACTAGAAGTAGCCAGGGGGCATTCCTGCGTTGTCTCTAGATGCCGCGCGCCAGCCGGAGAACTAACTACCCCTAGTAGAAGAAAACACAGTCCTGGCTTGCCTCCAGAGAATGTCCCCACAGGAGATAGCAGCCCCCCACATATAATAACGGTGAGAGCAGATGAAAAGACACACGTAGTATGAAAGCAGATTTAGCACAGAGAGGCCCGCTAACTAAATAGCAGAAAGATACAACAGAGGACTTCGCGGTCAGCTGCAAAACCCTTCAAAACACCATCCTGAAATTACCTTAACTCATGTGACAACTCATGCCACTGGAGTGGTAATTTCAGCCCAACAAGAGCTTCCAGCTGCAGAGATTCACATAAGTGCAAACTGGACAAAACATACAAAAATAGACTTAAGGACTAAAGTGTCCAACTTAGCTGAGCAGAAAACTGGGAGCAGGAACATGCAACAGAATCACTCTGGATACATTGATGGCCAGCATTAGAATGACTGAGGAGCAAGGTTAAATAGGATACTCCCACATCCTGATAGGAACAGGTGAACTGAGAAGGCAAAGCTTGCAGGACACCAGTACCACAAGAGACCACCGGGGGAGCCCACGAACCGAATCACAACAGTGGAGTATCTGGTGGTAGTGGGAAAAGCAAAATAGCACCTAAGGCTCGAGTTGTTCAGACAGTGTCATCGTCTGGCTACACAAGGCCTCGAAGGCTCACTTATCTGGGAGTAGGAAAACCGCTTTTAAAGCCGGAGCAGCAGGAACAAGTTTTGGCTTTCATTGCTGACTCAGCTTCTAGCTCTTTCACCTCCTCTTCAGAAAGTTCAAAATATAAAAGCAGCGAGTTGTCAGTGGATGCTCCTGGTCAGGAACAAGTCGCTTCCTTGTGTCATTCACCCAAAGCAAAAGTGAAGGATGCGGCAGGTGACACTACAGTTTACTCCATGGAGCTCTTTACACATACCGTGCCAGGGTTAGAAAGGGAAATAGTTAACAGCCCTTTACAAGATGAATCGGACATGGAGTGCACAGATGCACAGCCACAGCTAGATTATTATGCTGTTCCATTGAATTAGATCACTACATTGCCCTCGCAGTGTACTGAGCCAGAATGTGACCCTGATGTGACTATGGTGCCCTGTCCCGAACGCTATAGCACATTACACGGTGACACAGAGGAAGGTGCACATGACATTCAAGAGGAGGTGACAGATGACCCAGTTGTTGACCCAGATTGGCAGCCATTGGGGGAACCGGGTGCCGCTGGCAGTAGCTCTGAAGTGGAGGAGGATGATCCGCCGCAGGTATCTACATCGCATCAGCTTTCATCTGGCAGGCCCGTATCTGGCCAAAAATGTTTGACAAAACCAAAAACACTTTTAGGACAGTGTGGCCATCTGGTTAAAGTAGCACAGCGTGCAATGCCTGAAAAGGTATTCGATAGTAGGAAAAGTGCATTGTGGCAGTTTTTTAATAAAGATCCGAATGATCAGTGCAAAGTTATCTGTAAGAAATGCTCAAAGACCTTTAGCAGAGGGAAGAATGTCCAAAATTTAAATACAACGTGCATGCATAGACATTTAACCAGCATGCACTTGCAAGCCTGGACTAACTACCAAACGTCCCGTACCGTTGGTGCACCCACTCAGAATGAAGGTAGTCAGCAATGCTACATTGCTTCCCTCACTGTAAGCCCACCAGTTAGGACACAACCAGCAGCAAATGTGGAGGCATCGTCACAAGGCCAAAGCAGTCAGGAAATCACAAGGTTATTGGTAGGAAACACTGTATGTAAGCCAACATCGAGAAAACCATCACCAACCCTCTCTCAATCTGCCATGTCCACCACCGCCACCACTGCTAGTTCCAGCATATGCAGATCTCCAGTCCAGCTCACCCTACAAGAGACTCTCATTAGGAAAAGGAAGTACTCATCCTCTCATCTGCGTACACAGGGTTTGAACGCCTACATTGCTAGACTAATCTCGTTAGAGATGATGCCCTACCGGTTGGTTGAAAGAGAAGCTTTCAAAGCCCTGTTGGCCTACGCAGTACCATGCTATGACCTACCCAGTCGACACTTCTTTGTGAGAAAAGCCATCCCAGCCCTCCACCAGCATGTCAAAGACCACATTGTTCATGCACTCAGGCAATCAGTCAGTAGAAAGGTGCACCTCACAACAGATGCATGGACCAGTAGGCATGGCCAGGGACGTTATGTGTCCATCACGGTGCACTGGGTTAATGTGGTGGATGCAGGGTCCACAGGGGACAGCCATATTGGGACAGTTGTGCCTAGACCACGGTCTAGGAAACAGTTGGCAGTAGGCGTTCAACACCCCTCCTCTTCCTCCTCCTCCTCCAGAAGCTAAAGCTCGTCCAAAGAGTGCAGTCGCCCTACCACTCCATCTGCAGCTGCCAGTGTTGCACACGAGGTGTCACATTATGGAACAGCTAGTGGTAAGCGTCAGCAGGCTGTGTTGGAAATGAAGTGTTTGGGCAACAACAGACACACAGCGGAAGTACTGGCCGAGTACTTGCAGCAAGAAACTCAGTCACGGCTGCGCAGTGTACATCTTGAGGCAGGCAAGGTAGTCAGTGATAACAGAAGGAATTTTATGGCTGCCATAGCCCTTTCAGAACTGAAACACATACCTTGCCTGGCTCACACCTTGAACCTGGTGGTCCAGCCCTGCTCCTGAAGGTGCGAAGACTTTGCTCGCACATCCGCCAGTCGCCCGTACACTCCAGCCATATGCAGAACCATCAGCGATCACTGAAGCTTCCCCAGCACCGCCTAATAATTGACGTTGCAACAATGTGGAACTCCACACTGCACATGCTTCAGAGGCTGTGCGAACAGAGGCATTCTGTAATGTATTTGTGGGAGGATACACATAAAAGGGCAGGCAGTTGGATGGCAGACATGGAGTTGTCAAGTGTGGAGTGGTCGAAGCTACAAGACCTCTGTCAAGTCCTTCAGTGTTTTGAGGAATGCACACAGCTGGTAAGTGCAGACGACGCCATCATAAGCATGAGCATCCAACTAATGCGTCTGCTGATAGAAAGTTTGACGCACATTAAGGAGCGGGCATCTGCAGCCGAGGATGAGGGAAGCCTTGATGACAGTCAGCCATTGTCTGCTCAGGGAACTCTCCTGGACGAGGTGGCGGATGAAGAGGACAAGGAGGAGGATGATGAGGATGAATATTTATGGGAGGAGGATGCTTCTCAGGGGGCAATAGAAACTGGTGGTGTTGAAAGGTCAGGTACAGGGGTTTTGCGGGACACAAGTGATGTTGATTTGCAAGAAAGTGCTCCTCAACCCAGCACAAGCAGTGAATTGACACCTGGAACATTGGCCCACATGGCTGATTATGCCTTGCGTATCCTAAAAAGGGATCCCCGCATTATAAAAATGATGACCGATGACGATTACTGGTTGGCCTGCCTCCCGGATCCACGCTTAAAAGGGAAATTACAAAATATCATGCCACATGAGAATCTTGAGCAAATATTGGCTAACAAACAAGCAACTCTTGTAGACCGTTTGGTTCAGGCATTCACAGCACACAGCGGCGGTGATAGTTCTCACACGAGCTGCAGGGGGCAACATAGCAGAGGTGTTAGAGGTGCACAAATCAGAAGTGGCGTTGGACAGAGGGGTTTTATAACCAGGTTGTGGAGTGATTTCGCAATGACCGCAGACACGACAGGTACTGCTTCATCAATTCAAAGTGACAGGAGACAACATTTGTCCAGTATGGTTACGAACTATTTTTCCTCCATTACCGATGTTCTCCCTCAACCGTCATTCCCCTTTGATTACTGGGCATCTAAAATAGACACCTGGCCTGAATTGGCAGAATATGCATTACAGGAGCTCGCTTGCCCAGCTGCTAGTGTGCTATCAGAAAGAGTCTGCAGTGCTGCTGGTTCAATACTGACCGAAAAAAAGGACTCGTCTGGCTACCCAAAATGTTGATGATCTAACCTTCATTAAAATGAACCAATCATGGATTTCTAATTATTTTGCCCCACCTTCCCCTGCTGACACGTAGCTTGCCTTAAAAATGTCTTACTTTTGGCCTCCTCTTACTGACTGCTCCAATTCCTCCATTTGCAGCTGCTGAATGTCCACCATAGGCCATTTTTTACCTCCCTAAACGGGCTGACTCCCCCCACAGGGCCATGGTCACCACCTGGCGCAAGCACCCGTGCGAGTGCCATTTGCCTGGACAGGTGGGTGTGCCCACTCTTGGGTGACGGCACTGGCACAGGGTACCTCATAGTACAATGAAGTGTCTCTGATGGTGGTGGTGCACAACCAATGTCAGACATACCGTCATAATATGAGGGGCCCTGTGCCAGTACCACCGCCCACGAGAGAGTGTCCCCCCCTGGTCAAACAGTGCTCTACCACTTGCAATATTTACCCCTCCCTGCTCCACCACAGTGTAGTCTGTGCTGATAAATCCTTCAATGGCACTGCCAATACAAATTTGTTGAAATGATAGATGATAGTTAAAATATACAGGGGCCCTGGCCTCCATTTAGACCATTTAATACTTTGCGCCAACTACCACTGTCTGCTACTCAGCAGAGGAGCCCACCCCTGTACGTAGCTATGCCACCTGTTTATTTTTGAAAGATTTTTTGGCAGACATTTACCTCACTTTATTATTTTGGCCTACTAACTGTGTCAGCCACTCCTTACAGTTGTCCTCCACTGAACAAAGCTATGCCGCCAGTTCACTCCTGTAACCTGTTTTGAACTGTATTGAGCCTACTTTTTTATTTTAGGCCTACTACCTGTGTGTGTCTGTCTGCGCCACTCCTCACAATTGTCCTCCGCTGACAAACGCTGTGCCGCCTGTGTACCCCTGCAACCAATTTTAAACTGCATTGAGCCTACTTTTTTATTTTAGGCCTTCTACCTGTGTCTGTCTGCGCCACTCCTTACAATTTTCCTCCGCTGAACAACGCTGTGCTGCCTGTGTACCCCTGTAACCAATTTTAAATTGCATTGAGCCTACTTTTTTATTTTAGGCCTACTACCTGTGTCTGTCTGTGCCACTCCTTACAATTGTCCTCTGCTGAACAACGCTATGCCACCTGTGTACCCCTGTATCCAATTTTAAACTGCATTGAGCCTACTTTTTTATTTTAGGCCTACTACATGTGTCTGCACCACTCCTTACAATTGTCCTCCGCTGAACAACGCTGTGCTGCCTGTGTACCCCTGTAACCAATTTTAAACTGCATTGAGCCTACTTTTTTATTTTAGGCCTACTACATGTGTCTGTCTGCGTCACTCGTTACAATTGTCCTCCGCTGAACAACACTGTGCCGCCTGTGTACCCCTGTAACCAATTTTAAATTGCATTGAGCCTACTTTTTTTATTTTAGGCCTACTACCTGTGTCTGTCTGTGCCACTCCTTACAATTGTCCTCTGCTGAACAACGCTATGCCGCCTGTGTACCCCTGTAACCAATTTTAAACTGCATTGAGCCTACTTTTTTATTTTAGGCCTACTACCTGTGTCTGTCTGCGCCACTCCTTACAATTGTCCTCCGCTGAACAACGCTGTGCCGCCTGTGTACCCCTGTAACCAATTTTAAACTGCATTGAGCCTACTCTTTTATTTTAGGCCTACTGCATGTTTCTGTCTGCGCCACTCCTTACAATTGTCCTCCGCTGAACAACGCTATGCTGCCTGTGTACCCCTGTAACCAATTTTAAACTGCATTGAGCCAACTTTTTTATTTTAGGCCTACTACCTGTGTCTGTCTGCACCACTCCTTACAATTGTCCTCCACTGAACAACGCTGTGCCGCCTGTGTACCCCTGTAACCAATTTTAAACTGCATTGAGCCAACTTTTTTATTTTAGGCCTACTACATGTGTCTGTCTGCACCACTCCTTACAACTGTCCTCCGCTGAACAACGCTGTGCCGCCTGTGTATCCCTGTAACCAATTTTAAACTGCATTGAGCCTACATTTTTATTTTAGGCCTACTACCTGCCTACTACCTGCCTACTACCTGTGTCTGTCTGCGCCACTCAATACAGCTGTCCTCCATTGAACAAATCTATGCCGCCTGTTTACTCTTGTTACCATTTTTGAACTGCTTGGAGCCTACTTTTTAAATGTGGGCCTACAACCTGTGTCTGCGCCACTCATTACAGCTGTCCTCCATTGAACAAAGCTATGCCTCCTGTTTACTCCTGTTTCGAATATTAAACTGCATTTAGCCTATTTGTTTGGTTGGGCCTACTAACGGTGTCTGCTACTCTTTGTTTTTCTCCTCCACTGAACAAAGCTGAGCTTCAATTTTCAGCCTATATTAAATATTAAACTGCATTTGGCCTACTTGTTTGGTTGGGTCTACTAACGGTGTCTGCCGCTGCTTGTTATTCTCCACTGAACAAAGCTGAGGTTCAATTTTCAGCCTATGTCAAATATTAAACTGCATTTGGCCTACTTGTTTGGTTGGGCCTACTAATGGTGTCTGCCACTCCTTGCTTTTCTCCTCCACTGAACAAAGCTGAGCTTCAATTTTCAGTCTATATCACATATTGAACTGCATTTGGCCTACTTGTTTGGTTGGGCCTACTAATGGTGCCTGCCGCTCCTTGCTTTTCTCCTCCACTGAACAAAGCTGAGCTTCAATTTTCAGCCTATATCACATATTAAACTGCATTTGCCCTACTTGTTTGGTTGGGCCTACTAACGGTGTCTGCCGCTGCTTGTTGTTCTCCTCCACTGAAAAAAACTGAGCTTCAATTTTCAGCCTATATCACATATTAAACTGCATTTGCCCTACTTGTTTGATTGGGCCTACTAACGGTGTCTGCCGCTGCTTGTTGTTCTCCTCCACTGAAAAAAGCTGAGCTTCAATTTTCAGCCTATATCAAATATTAAACTGCATTTGGCCCACTTTATTACTTGGCCTTACTAACTGTGTCTCCCACTCCTTACAGTTGTCCTCCGCTGAGCAAAGCTATGCTGCTAGTTTACTCCTGTTACCAATTTTGAACAGCATTCAGCCTACTTACTTTTTTAGGCCTACTAACTCTGTCTGCCACTCCGTCCTTCGCTGAACAAATCTATGCCGCCAGTGTACTCATGTTACCAATTTTGAACTGCATTTAGCCTACGTAATTTTTTGTACTTTTTTGAGCCTACTAACTGTGTCTACCACTCCTTACAATTGTCCTCCGCTGAACAAAGCTATGCCACCAGTTTACTCCTGTTACCAGTTTTGAACTGCATTTAGCCCACTTTATTATTTGGGCCTATATCTGTGTTTCCTCCTCATCCTGCCCATTGCCCAGCCACTGCTAGATGAGTCTGCTGGTACATTGACCCAGACCACTACATTCCCCTTGCACTCTACACAGCCAGGATCTGACCCTGCTGAGAGTCAGGTTCCCTTTTCCCGCATACTATACCACCTTACACGGGGACAAACAGGAAGGTGCAGATAAAAGTGCAGGTTCCTTCATCAGGTGGGGGGGCATACTCATTGGCAACGTCACTGGCACAGGGCCCCTCATAGTATGCAAAAGTGTCTCCGCCGGTGGGAGGTGCCCCCGCCATCAAACACACCGCCGTACTTTGAGGGGCCCTGTGCCAGTGCCAATGTGAACGAGTGGGACCCCCCTGCTTGCTCAGGATCACAGCACTTGCAAAGTTGAAATACTTACCTCTCCCTGCTCCACTGCCGTGACGTAGTCCGCGTGTCCTGGGCCCACGAAAAACTTGAACCAGCCCTACCCCCCACAACTTTAGCCAAATGACCCCCAATTTTCAATGCCTAACTATTATTATAAAGTAAATTAAGACTGACAAGCTTAAGTAATAAGAATTGATGTTTTGGGCATTAAAATAGGCACTGTAGGTGTTTTCCTGTCCTCCACTCTCTGCCGACTTTGATTCCCCCGACTTTTCGCAATAATCGACCGATTTCACCCGACCCGACTTTTGACAAAGTAAAGTAAAAAAGTAAAAGTCTCTCTACTCTAGTCATGATGACTTGCTGAGAGCATGATAAATACCAAGACACCAGCTTCTGGAAGCATTTTTCAGAAATCTTAGCTCATTCCTCAATTGATAACACTAATATGCTTGAGTTGCCAAGACAGTGGTCCAAACAGTTGAGAGATTGTTGCCTTGCACAAACTAGGACAAGAATGAAAAAAGATTTTACAGGCACTAAATTTTCCTAGACATTCAGATGCAGTATAGTTTGAAGTAAAAGAAACGCTTACCAGAAGACCTGAATTTTGCACATAGAGGAAGCTATCAAAAGCAGCCAAAAGATTCAAGAGAAGGCAAGTGGACAAAAACTTTTGAGTAACTGCAAAAATTTGGAGGCAGCATGCCCTAGGATTTGAGCTAGTAAATGTCACGCCAGGGCAGTGAGATGTCCAGAGAGTGGAGCAAAAGGAGAGGGGAAAACAGGAAAAGGAAGACTCTAAAGATAGGGAGATGGTGACCCCTTCAACACTCACCTACTGCTGAACACTGAGCTCCCTGTTACCGTAGATGGGTTCGTCCTCCATGCACCATTACATGCCTAAGCCTTTGCTCACCCTGTGTTTTGCCTTAACTAGTGAGGTAGGCAGTAAGATACTGGTCTTACTTCTGCCACAAGACAACACAGTTAAGAAGACAAGCAGGGGAAAACATACACAAACAAATAAATAAACTTCACAGCCTCAAATGAATATATAACGGCTTCTCATATGAACACCTTCTCCAGAGAAATCAGGCTCAAGATAAAAACTCTATTGCTGGCATGGGAGAATGCCAGAAGTGAGTTTAAATAATGAAGGGGGAGGTTTACAATAAGAAGCAGCTGAGAACAATGCCAAATGGAAGCTCAGCAAACTTAAACCAGGAACCCCTTCTGTACAAAACGAAACAATACACCTGCACCACTCAGATGAATGGTTACGTAGAATTCAAACAGTACTTGTGATCAGCTAATCTCTGTGATCTTCTGACCACTGGAGCACCACAGGTCCCAGCAGTCACATTCGTGACAGTACATTAAGGCACAAACAAAACTCTGAAAGTCTCCATGCCTGATCTCAAAAACATACTACAATTCTGACCAAAAAGCATATGAAAATTCTGTTCAAATATTTTCTAACCCTTATAAACAAGCCATAGACATTTTGGGATTCTGTTTTATGGAGCGATGAAACATAACTCGAAGTTCTTGGCTTTTATATTCCTGATATTCCTGTGTAGAAGAATCAGTGATACTGTATGCCAGGGAGAATGAACAATACATTGAGACGAACACCATGTTTACAGAGAAGAATGGCTGTGACTCCATAATGGTCTATGGCTGTTTTTCTAGCTCTGCACTAAAAATATGCATGTGGAAGACATGATTTATTCAATCAAGTTTTAAGTGGACACAGACCAAGAAGGGCCCCTGTGCAAGAACAATATATGGGCACTTTGCAGTCCTATAGCTCATTGCAATGCACAAATTCACCTGCTTTGAAGGTAGAAGTACCTTACCTCTTTGGTCCCTGAGCGTCTGCACAGGTTGCAACAATGATGTCAGCCCCTTCAATCAAATATCAGAAATTATTGGAAGACAACATCATGCCGTCTCTGAGGAACTTGAAACTTAGGATATAATTGGACTTTCTAACAAAGTAATTCTCAAAGGTATACCTCAAATTCCACCAAGGCTTGGTTTCAGAGGAAATCATGGATGATTATGGAGTGGCCATGAAAATCATCTAATTTGAAACCAATTGAAAGTATTTGAAGAGGGAGGTTGCAGAAAGAAAACTGAAGAACATTAGTAACTAACCATGTGTGGTGTCTAACTATGCATCACATTTGCAGCAGATCATAACAGCCAGGGGGCTCTATTAAAATGTTTCTTATGAAAGGGTTGAATAATTGTGGGACTGCAGTAGTCATTAGAATTGTAATTTTGAACAGAATTTGGAGAAACCGCTTGTTATAGTAGGTGTGTTGAATGTTGAAATTGTTCTTATTTGAATGATTTTGTTCAAATAGAAGTGTCACGGGGATACAAGGAGGGCGAGAGCTAATAACCCGGGCCCCTGCAATTTCCCTCAGACTAGGGAAACCCTGTCTGACCCTCTACCTGAAGTTTACACTGAAGGTGTGCATGTTCAGGCCTCCACCCTCACCCTGACTCCTGATTCAGCCCTAGACTGAACACCACCGCCCACCACCCAGTGAATGCAATAGACCAATACCCACAGTTATAACAAAAAGGATAAAGGAAAATATACACCACGCCGCAGTCAATCAGGAATACACTATAAAGGTGCAGGGCAAAATAAATACAAATATAGGAAGGAGTAAATAAGACAAAGGAAAATACACCACCAGCAACGATTCTCCAACAACCAGCTCTCCACTCCGGACCGAGATAACTACGGATAAGACAGAAGCTATAATCAGCGACGCCCAAAGATCAGGAGAACCATTTAAAGGAAATGGGCATGGCCCAGCTTCCAATCCGAGGATCAGATATATTAACCCCGGAGCAGCCAGACGAAAACTAGCCGATGCCAATGAGCAAACAGTGGTCAAACGCGGAATTACCGCTGTCTGTCAGACGACCTGGTCTGGACAGTGTCCGACATGACAAGAAGAAAGTTAGTATTGTACATTTTGCTAATAAACATATTTTGCAATGAGGCATGAATAATTTACATTTCAGATGTATTAATTAGAACACAATTTCAGCAAACTATTGAGCAGTATTTTACCAGTATGTCCATGTTCAGGAAAGTAATATAAAGACATATTTTGCAGGATTTCTTGCTCCAGAAATATAATGCTGTTATAAATCTGTAAACGTCTTAGCTACGCAACAGCAGTAAGCTCAAGGTGAATTTCAATGAAAGGGTCAGGCTAAGTGTTCACCTATTACTAGCTATTCGTCTATTGTCTAGTTTTGAAAAGCTGCTATATTCTTTATGCCCTTTTGTAGCTGTCCCAAAAAAGTAATTTTCTGGTAAGTTGACCTGTGAACAATCAGCGTTTTTCTTCCATACCCAGGCATATTCTTGGCAGTTGTTGAAATGTCATTGTTAGTAACATTGTTAACATACTGTATCTTTATTTTTTTTATGTTTGATAAAATTAGAATAGGGCAATTTGTACATATATGTGTGTACATACAATAAGGGATCTGTGGTCTGTTCCCTCTCTCGATTTAATCTTTTTTATAGGTTCGAAACACAATTGTTTTGTAACATTAAAGCAATTTTTTTGTAACTCAAAAAATGAACCCCAAATTATGTTACAATTGTTTTTCAGTTATTGAATGTAAAAACAATATCAATCAACACTGATATATTCTAAATATATATATATATATATATATATATATATATATATATATATATATATATATATTTTTTTTTTTTTTTTTTTTTTTTTTTCACCTAAATTTATTGATTATTTTATTATTTTAATATTGGCAAAAAGAGGCAGGATTATTTTATCCCATTTCTCCCCTGGTCCATGTTTTGCTAAATTTGTAATACCCCTTTTTAAATTTTATTGTTCTACTTTTACATTTTACATTGTTCTGCTTTTACAATTGGATATTTTCCAAAACTGGAGATTGATTTTAAAAGTAAATAGACAATCAATTCTGGGGCATTTTATTCTTAAATGTATGCATTTCAGGATGTAAGTAATTTTTAGAGAGATTTTCATAATTTCTTTAATGGTTAGGTTAATAGTCAAATCCATCACTTAACTAATGTAAGACATGATCTAGGAACCTTGCCAGTCTTCTACTGAATGAGCTTTTAGGTTTATTCATGGCCACCTCAAACTACAACGTTAATTTGTCATAAATTAGTTTAGATGATAAATTAGAAATGAAATGTATGAAAGTGTCACACTGGCAGGAAAATTCTGTACTGACTTCTATCATATTGTGTTGTGTCAATTAGTGATAAGCTTTGCAAGCAATTGCAATCAAATATGAAAATATACTTTCATTGCACTTCTTAAATGGAGTGGGTCATCAAAAAATTACCTTTTGATTAAATCATGTTTTTATGTGAAAACAAGTATTAGTAAAAAAAAAAAGATGTTTAATTTTTCTTATTATCTACATTAAAAAAAATCCTTAAAATCATTTGGTTTTAAATTTGGTCAACAAGCCCCAATAATAGGCTGATATTGTTCTGTAAAAGGTAATGAAAGGAAACAACTGTATTTGTGTAACACAGAATCTATCACTGACGATGGAGATGGGCTACAGCTAACTTTCCACTCTTCCAGCACAAATACCTCATAAATGTTTTAAGAGTATGCCTAGAAAACTCTCCCTTAGTAGTCAAAGTGCATCTCCAGTTTGTTATTATTGGTTACCTGAGTTCTTTAAGGCATACAGTTTCTCTGACCATAAATAAGATTAAAATAGATAAATCTCCGGGTCCGGATGGCATACACCCACGAGTACTAAGAGAACTAAGTAATGTAATAGATAAACCATTATTTCTTATTTTTAGGGACTCTATAGCGACGGGGTCTGTTCCGCAGGACTGGCGCATAGCAAATGTGGTGCCAATATTCAAAAAGGGCTCTAAAAGTGAACCTGGAAATTATAGGCCAGTAAGTCTAACCTCTACTGTTGGTAAAATATTTGAAGGGTTTCTGAAGGATGTTATTCTGGATTATCTCAATGAGAATAACTGTTTAACTCCATATCAGCATGGGTTTATGAGAAATCGCTCATGTCAAACCAATCTAATCAGTTTTTATGAAGAGGTAAGCTATAGGCTAGACCACGGTGAGTCATTGGACGTGGTATATCTCGATTTTTCCAAAGCGTTTGATACCGTGCCGCACAAGAGGTTGGTACACAAAATGAGAATGCTTGGTCTGGGGGAAAATGTGTGTAAATGGGTTAGTAACTGGCTTAGTGATAGAAAGCAGAGGGTGGTTATAAATGGTATAGTCTCTAACTGGGTCACTGTGACCAGTGGGGAACCGCAGGGGTCGGTATTGGGACCTGTTCTCTTCAACATATTCATTAATGATCTGGTAGAAGGTTTACACAGTAAAATATTGATATTTGCAGATGATACAAAACCATGTAAAGCAGTTAATACAAGAGAAGATAGTATTCTGCTACAGATGGATCTGGATAAGTTGGAAACTTGGGCTGAAAGGTGGCAGATGAGGTTTGACAATGATAAATGTAAGGTTATACACATGGGAAGAAGGAATCAATATCACCATTACACACTGAACGGGAAACCACTGGGTAAATCTGACAGGGAGAAGGACTTGGGGATCCTAGTTAATGATAAACTTACCTGGAGCAGCCAGTGCCAGGCAGCAGCTGCCAAGGCAAACAGGATCATGGGGTGCATTAAAAGAGGTCTGGATACACATGATGAGAGCATTATACTGCCTCTGTACAAATCCCTAGTTAGACCGCACATGGAGTACTGTGTCCAGTTTTGGGCACCGGTGCTCAGGAAGGATATAATGGAACTAGAGAGAGTACAAAGGAGGGCAACAAAGTTAATAAAATGGATGGGAGAACTACAATACCCAGATAGATTAGTGAAATTAGGATTATTTAGTCTAGAAAAAAGACGACTGAGGGGCGATCTAATAACCATGTATAAGTATATAAGGGGACAATACAAATATCTCGCTGAGGATCTGTTTATACCAAGGAAGGTGATGGGCACAAGGGGGCATTCTTTGCGTCTGGAGGAGAGAAGGTTTTTCCAACAACATAGAAGAGGATTCTTTACTGTTAGGGCAGTGAGAATCTGGAATTGCTTGCCTGAGGAGGTGGTGATGGCGAACTCAGTCGAGGGGTTCAAGAGAGGCCTGGATGTCTTCCTGGAGCAGAACAATATTGTATCATACAATTATTAGGTTCTGTAGAAGGATGTAGATCTGGGGATTTATTATGATGGAATATAGGAATATAGGCTGAACTGGATGGACAAATGTCTTTTTTCGGCCTTACTAACTATGTTACTATGTTACTATGTTATCGGCATATAGACAAGATGGCTGCAATCATATACAAAAAATGGAATTTAAAAAAATCCAACATCAGGAGAAAAAAATACAAATTCATAAAAACATGTTTAGAACTAAATATTTATCATGAATTTTAAAATAGTAATGAGCATTTTAAAAAGTACCAAGTTGTGTGCCTTTTTTTACTTTTTATGAATTATCTGTTCAATTTTTCTAATGAAAATGACATGCAATGTCACAGGCGAATGCTTAAGATAACAACACAGAAGTACAAAATTGACTAACAATTTCATTGAAAGAGCCCTAGCGTAAATACTATAAAGCAATGTGCACACGCTGAGTATTTGATCAGCATTTTACCTCAGTATTTATAAGCCAAAATCAGGAGTAGATGAAAAATTCAGAAGTGGAGCACGTTTCTATTATACATTACTTTCCTCCTAAATTTTTCCTCCTAGTTTTGACCTATAAATTTACTGAGGTAAAAAAAAAACCCACCAAGTACTGAACATCTACACATGACAAAATAATTGTGTTGACTTGGAATTGTGATTTCAGTAAGGTTAAAATAATGTGTGAGAGCACAGGTCATCTTTCTAAGTGCTGCAAACTTGCAAAATACACGTGTCCTTGTAAAATCATAGAAAAACGCTTTGAATAGCTGCAACATTTTTGTGAAATGTAGAACTTCAAAAATGTTTGGTGACTTTAGGTCAGAATTTGTGGTGTGGTGGAATAGGCATGACTAAGCTCATCAAATTCAGCAAAAATGCCAATGTTTCATAAGCCAAAAATGTTACTCTAGTTTATGACTGAAGTAGCATTTCTGGTAAGGTGCATTGAAGTGCATGCCACTGAGAAGATGCAGAAAATTCAATAAGTGATATGCACCTCTTAATGAAATCAGTGCATCCAACATCAAAACATCTCTTCACTAAGATTGGCATATCTAAAGGAAGTCTTGGTGACTTGGTCAATAGTATGCATTCAAATAAATGTAGTATTTTCTGATTTTTAGAAGAGACTCGCCCATTCAAGTCTAGGGTGATGAAAATCGGATCCTGTACAGATCATCCATATAAAGCATTTTTGGTGTCAAAGATGATCAAAGATAGAGATAGTTAGCAATGATGTACACACAGTGGCATATAAAACTTATAAGAAGAAGAAGGAATGTCAGCACTCACCCAATCTGCAGGTAAATGAGTCCATTTTTATTTTCTTATCATCCTGGACAAAATCAAAAAGTGCAGTAGTGCTATTTGCAAAACGTAGGTGCAGGGATTTCAGGAAAAAAAAGTGAGACATGGTGGACAACAACCATTTTGCGCTTCACTAGTGCTACTACAGGTCCATAATACAATATGGCTCAACTATACTTTCTTTTAACAAGGGTGAGAAGAGTGAAAAATTAGCGAAAAAACAAAACACATGACAGAAAAACAGAAAAAAACATGATAACATGTTTGATGCCAAATAAGTAGTATATGCAATTTTTTGCCATGTAAATTCTTCTATATTGGTAAGTTGGTATATTGGTAAACACAACCATGAATGTCACAATGCAGATCCAAATGTATTAAGATTTGCAGGCATGGAACATGTTAGCTATCCGATACAAGGAGGAAATCCACTTTAGCTTCTCTATGGAGAAGTAATTTGTTACAATTTCCTCCTTGCATAGGATAACTAACAAATTACTTCTCCATAGAGAAGCTAAGTGGATTTTCTCTTTATATAGGATAACTAACATGTTCCATGCCTGCAAATCTTAATACTTTGAACCTGAAATATGATATTCATGGATGTGTTTAATAAACTGTAGAGACTAGTGATAAGCGAACTTGCTCGCCACTAGTCGTTACTCGCCCGAGTATCACTATGCTCGGTGTACTCGGCGAGCACCGAGCTTTTTCGGGATTGTTTGTCAGGAGCTCAGGTCTCCGCCCTGAAATTCTGGTGCTCTTTAGAGCGCCAATGACAGTGTAGAGATCATCAGCCATGTACTGTAATGCCGCAGCCATCGTTGTTGTGGTATTACAGTCTCTATAAGAGACCTGGTGCCGCCCTGCTCGCTGCATTCTGCTCCGGACTTAGCAAGTGTAGGGAAAGTTGCTGCTGAGGTAGGGTCAGAATCATGCTTTTAATAGTTAGTGTAGGTCTGCAACTGTTGAGTCCATAACTCCTGAGAAACCAACAGTCCTTTTTAGGTCTAATTCGGGGGTCCTGAGATTGCAGCGCTAGGTAGGCAGGGGAGTCTTTGTGCACATATCAACATCTGTGCAGGGCCTGCAGAAACTGTATGTGAGTACATAGCTCTCACTGCATACTTCCAAAAGCTCCATTACTGTCTGCTGATGCTTATTTTATATATATATATATATATATATATATATATATATATATCTAGCTGCAGTTTCTGTGGGGTTTTTTTCTTCACCTGATACCTGGTCCTGCTATTCTAAAGCAATCCATACCCGCCTTATTTTAACATTTATTTGCTTGTTCACGCTGCCTACTACAGCCAGTTTATTGAAATCTAAGAACGTGCAAATCTACCTTTTTTTTTGCCCCAGACACCAGATGTGAGTGCGCCAAAAAATCTTTTTTTGTGTCATAGCCAACTTGTTGACACAATTTAGTTGTGCCCAAAAAAATCAAGGCCACATTTAGATCAGTCTGTTATCTGAGGCTGACGGCTGGTGTATCTGTGGTGGAAAAATCGTAGCTTTGCAGGCATACGTATCATAGTTCTGTGTGCTAGCCATGTTCTTTTTTTAAAAAAAAAATTCACCCCCCCAAAGAATTATTTTATACAGTCTGTTATGTCAGTCTGAAGCCTTGTGTATATGTTTGAAAAATCGTAGCTTCGCAGGCATAAGTTTCATAGTTCTGCCTGCTAGCCTTTTTTTAATGTTAAAAATTCTCCAAAACACCCCCAAAAATGATACAGTCTGTTATGTCAAACTGAGGCCTTGTGTATCTGTGGTGGAAAAATCGAAGCTTCGCAGGCATAAGTTTCATAGTTCTGTCTGCTAGCCTTGTTCCACTCTTTTTTTTATTTTAAAAATTCTCCAAACCCCCCCAAAAATTGCACAGTCTTTTATCTCAGGCTGAGGCCTGTTGTATCTGTGGTGGAAAAATTGTAGCTTCGGAGGCATAAGTTTCATAGTTCTGACTGCTAGCCTTGTTCCACTCTTTTTTTTTTATTTTAAAAATTCTCCAAAACCCCCCAAAAATTATACACTCTGTTATGTCAGACTGAGGTCTGTTGTATATGTGGTGGAAAAATTGTAGCTTCTCAGGCATACGTTTCATAGTTCTGTCTGCTAGCCTTGTTGTACTCATTTTTAGAAATTTTATAGAAAGTCTGAGGAGCAGAGTGTGAACGCTTGGGC
Source organism: Ranitomeya variabilis (assembly GCF_051348905.1). Lineage (NCBI taxonomy): Eukaryota > Metazoa > Chordata > Amphibia > Anura > Dendrobatidae > Ranitomeya > Ranitomeya variabilis. The sequence continues at coordinate 418,515,523 of NC_135237.1, read as the reverse complement.
AGTGTTGTACTCTGTCTCTGGATTACGGAGGCAAAATCTTCTAGATTAAATCATAACTAGAAAAACCAGAGCAAAAGCACGTGGAACAACACATAGCCAGGACTCGCAACTACTGAAGCCTGCAGTTCCTGGTCCATATTCTGACAATCCATCACCTACTAATACTGAACTGGTTGGATGAGGATATCAAAAAGGTGTCCCTGCATTTTTTATAACAGAAGCAAGATATTTTGACATTTCGGCTGTATTTCAAGAGCTGTCAATTGGTGGTCGTAGATGTGACTTCTACATTACCACCGGAGCTGCCGCCTCACCACCACCCTAGCTGCCACACCCCTGACCTTCTGTCTCTTCCCCATTTTCCCATAGAATGTAAGTTTGCAAGGATAGGGTCCTCTCCCCTCTGTACCAATCTGTCATTGTAATTTTTTTACTGTAAACGATATCTATTACTTTGTATGTAACCCCTTCTCATGAACAGCACCATGGAATAAATGGCGCTATATAAATAAATCATAATAATATTGCTATATGGGTGTTTCCACTAGACAATCCATCCAACATGTTATTGAATCAAAATCTTGTTTTTCTGACAACTCTGTTCAGCTGTGCACAAACTATGTCAAATTGGTAGCTAGACCCCAGTGGAGACGTTACAGTGTTATGTTGACTACAGTCCACAGATGTTATCTAGATCCCTAATATCACCTCTACTTTACCAGCATAATGAATTAATAGCAAAAGCCTGTAGTATTGACGGAGCAGTTGTTTTCTTGCCAAAAAAACTCAATAAGATCAATGAGGTGGTTAGCTGCACAGGAATGGAGAAATAGCAAAGATGACAATTACTTTCACATTTGAGTTAACACACACTTCACCAACTTGTTTTCACTTTTACAACATTATATTCCAAAGCCTTGAAGAAAATAATGAATATATTGTGAAGCAAATAGGTACGAATAATTATCACCCAAATGATGTAACATAAGTCAGAACATACACAACCTATCTGTGGGGAAATGATTTACCACCAAAATATTGAAGTATGAGACTAGTGTCATCTTCTGGATTGATATGAGCCACAAAGTCCTTCAAAGTGAAACTGTTCTGGATGTTGTGTACAATTTTATCTTGAAAATTAGAAGAACATGCCTTCTATGATGCTTGCATTAAAGAACTGATTGGTCAGATATGAATGGACTCAGGATGACCGGGCTGCGTGTTCAACCAAAAAAGTCGGGTGCTTTGCTGCCATGTGCCTGATCATGCTTGTGATGGTTAGGATGGGAGTTTTGCTACCTCTGCTGATGCGGGCATGGCCATTGGTGCAAATGGCCTTTTATAAATACAACCGTAGGCACAACTATTGGTTGTGGTGCTCAAGTAGCTGCCCAAACCATATAATATTAGAGATAACTTGGCACACACGTAGTGAGATGCAATGAAGATTTAATCAATAAAGGAGAGTACATACAATAGACGTTTCGGTCAATATTAGACCTTCATCAATGTACCTCTCTTAGAGCATTTCAAGCTTATGGATCAAAAAAGGGTTAAGCCCGCATCCATCTTATCTTCTACTTGTGCCAGAATTGGCCGGTTCTTAATTGACTCTCTACTAGGAGTGGGGCTTAACCCTTTTGTGACCCATAAGCTTGAAATGCTCTAAGAGAGGTACATTGATGAAGGTCTAATATTGACCGAAACGTCTATTGTATGTACTCTCCTTTATTGATTAAATCTTCATTGCATCTCACTACGTGTGTGCCAAGTTATCTCTAATTTAAAAAACAACCAGGCTGTTACGGGGACACTCAGTGTCTCCCTCTCCCACACCACCTTCTCACCTCAATTCCGGTCTTTTGGTGTTCCCCAAGGCTCAGTTCTAGGACCCCTACTTTTCTCCATCTACACCTTCGGCCTGGAACAGCTGATGTAATGGCATAGTTTGCAATATCATCAGTACGCCGATGACAAGCAGATCTACCTATCTCTACCTGACATCACCTCGTTACTGACCAAAATCACACGTCTTCCCGCTATTTCATCCTTCTTTTCTGCTCGCTTTCAAAAAGTGGACATGGACAAAACAGAATACATCATCTTTTAACCATCTCACGCTAGACATGAGAGCTGTGTATGCATCATTCGGTACCACTTTAGTAAGAGGGAAAGTTTGCCCAAGAGAAAATCATCATCCATTGTCCATATCTTGTAAATAAGAAATCTGGTGTTTCCCAGGGTCGTGGTTATCTACGTTTAATGGCAATTCCTTTAACAGTGTTCGTCACACTAGAACAAATAATTTTCGACTGTGACATTTTGATATTATTGGTAATATGTATGGATGAAGATGAAGAAGCTTGTGCCACGGGTGTGGATATAGTTACGGACGGTGCACTCCTCTTTAAACTTAGTTTTTCACAAGCTTCCATCAGTTTGTTTGGTTTTCCTCCAACACTGATCTGTTTTCTCTAATTCAGCATCTCACGAACATGTTGCACTTTGCCCTTTAGACAGACACGTGAGTCTTTGGCAACATATTTTTGACAGGCATTTTTTAGGCCGAGTCTAACACGCGCATCTGTTACACAGATCTTCTTTTTTTTGTAATTCTTTATTTATAAACAAACATAGTCAATAACAGTAAGCATACAAAGATCACGTAAATTGTCACAGAAATTAAAGCAATAGGGAATTCAAGGACTACGCAATTAGAAAGGGAGAAGAGAGGATGTTAGGGTAAGGGGAGGGGAAAGAGTTGGAAAAGAGAGGGGAGGGGAAAGGAGCCAGAAGGTTAAAGGGGAAAGGGAAAGAGGAAGAGAGGGGATGGAGACGAGGGATAAAATAATAGGGAGAATGGGGGGTGTCAGGACTCTGAACATTTTTTATTACTTTTTGTGCATTACTGCCCTTTTCCAAGATGGCGTCTTTGGTCTCATGTGCACTGTGTCTTCCTGCTATAAAACTCCACCCCAGCCTTCAGTCTGTGCTAGAGCATTCTGCCTTGCATCCAGCTCCTGACCTCTGGTGACTCCCTGGCTATATACCTGCTCCTGTGAACCTGTGGAGTTATCCTGCTACTCTGCTCTGAGTTCCTGCTGCATACACCAGTTCCAGTAATCCTCCTTCATCTGCTGCTTGTGTTTACTTCCAGCTGCATTTGCTGGACATGTAAGCTGTTTCTGCTCTGCATGAACCTGAGACTATTACCAAGGCCTCCCTGGTTGAGCTAAGATATTATTTGAACTGCCTTATAAGCATATCTATCTGTGTTTTGGACTAAGCAAGGACTTATTCGTGTCAAGTATCCTCAAGAATAATTGTGCTTCATAGACTTTCTGCGTGATTGCATTTTCCTCTGAAGTTTCCTATAGACTGCTAAGCTGCATTTAATATTTACTCCAAGTGTTGTGGACTTGAGTTTCTCTCTGCACCTGTTTGAATCACCGTGTGATAATATAGAATTTTACCACTTATAAAACTGTGTCCTGTAGTTGTCTTGTTCCACGCAAAGAGTCTCCTGAGTTATCCCCTATAATTATTACAGGATACTCTAGCCTAAAAAAAAGGAGACTGCTGGAACAATGACTGCAGAAAGCAGACTAGAGCAGGTGTTTTCCATAATTAGATCACTGCAGAAAGATGTGGAAGGTCTGCAAAAGAAGTTTGGAAGCTTTGAACACAATCAACAAGTGTTTGGATAGACTTTGCAGGACTTAAGCACCCGCATGGCAGCCCAGGAAAACAAACTTGCTGGCATAGAGTCCCAGTATGGACGGGATTTTCAGGACATAAGCACGCAAATAGCTGCACAAGCGACTTTTCCCTCTGGGCAACTGCCACCAGCTAGCCCATCTATGTTGCCCCCATTCATATTTAATGGTGATCGCGACAAATTTCATGGCTTTGTGAATCAATGTATGCTATATTTTGATGTGCATGCTGACCGTTTTCCTAATGATAGATCCAAAGTATTGTGTGTAATAATGCTGCTGACCGCACGAGCGCTCGCCTGGGCGAATCCGATGATTGAGTCTCGTGACCCACGGTTAAATAACTTGGATGATTGCTTGGCCGCTATGGCATTAATGTTTGATGATTCTAATCACCGTGCAACCGCTGAATCTGCTTTATTGTCTTTACGACAGGCAAAACATTCTGTTATTGAGTATGCTACTGAATTCAGGAGATTAGCGGTAGATACCAATTGGGACAGTTATGCACAATTGCCTATTTTTAAAAGGGGTCTGTCTAGTATTGTAAAAGATGAACTAGCTCGCTCTGAGTCACCACTAGAGCTAGAGACATTTATACAGCATTGTGTGCGCATTGATATTCGCCTTACTGAGTGTAGGCAGGAGAAGTTTGCTGCATATAACTGTATTTCTAACTTTTCCCTTCCTTCCAAAGAGCCTGCAGGTAAAACATCTCAGGAGGTGGAGGAGGTGCCCATGCAAATTGATTCCATTCAGAGGTGCGAGATCAATGAGCGCCGGGAGCATCGCCTTTGTGAAAGTCTATGTTTCTACTGCGGCCAGTCTGACCACTTCTTGATCAATTGTCCTAAGTGTCCTAGACGGCCTAACAAGGTGCTAGCAGCAGTAGGGGAGTATGACAACTGTGATGATGAATCTGACATCTCTGAATGTAGCCTGCTTTTAAACGCTGTATTCCATTCACTTTCTATGACTTCACCCCCCAAGGAACTTAAGGAAAAGAACTCTCACTGTACTCTCCCTATTAAGATCCTGTGTACAGGACAGTGGATTTCCAGTGCAGCTATGATTGACTCTGGTGCAGGTGGCAATTTCATGGATATCGCATTTGCCAAGGAACATGGTATTGAAATTCAGCAAAGAGCCTCTCCAATTACCATGGAAACAGTGGATGGGTCACCTTTAATCTCTGGGCCTGTGGATCAGGAGACCGTACCCCTTGAAATTTTGTTGGAGCCTAATCATCAGGAGCAACTTTCTTTCTTGCTAATTTCGTCTCCTCATTTTCCTGTGATTTTAGGCATTCCTTGGTTGTGTTCTCAGAACCCAATTATCAACTGGGAGACCAAGGAGATTATCTTTCCAACAAGTAGCAACTCAGCGTTAACAGAAGCTGTCCCTGAGTCCATGGCTACGGAACCACATGTGCAGGTATTTTCTTTACCTCCAGCATATAAAAAGTTCTCTGACATCTGTGACAAGAAGAATGCAGATCAGCTTCCTCCACACAAGCATTATGACTGTCCCATTGAGTTGCTTCCTGGGGCAGCAATTCCTTTTGGTAACGTATACCCTTTGGCAGCACCTGAGCTTCAAGCCTTAAAGGAGTATATTGATGAAAATCTGGCCAAAGGCTTCATACATCCTTCTTCCTCACCAGCAGGGGCACCTATCTTTTTTGTAAAGAAGAAGGATGGGACCCTGAGACCCTGTGTTGACTATCAGGAACTCAATAAGGTAACTGTACGAAACCTTTACCCTTTGCCTTTGATTCCCGAATTACTGGAAAGAGTCCGCCATGCTAAGGTGTTCTCTAAACTGGATCTTTGTGGGGCTTATAATTTGGTGCATATTCATCCAGGGGATGAGTGGAAGACAGCATTCAGATGCCTGTATGGACACTTTGAATTTCTTGTGAAGCCCTTCGGATTACAGAGATGAAGGCCTCTAAGGATTGCTTGGGCAAGGGTTGACCTTATAGAAATGAGTTGAACAGAGATAATAAATGGGGCTGTAGCTGTTTGATGAATTTTTTGTAATAAATAATAGGCAGTCCATCCGGACCTGAAGCCTTTCCATTGGGGATTTTTGCTAGAGTGTCCAGTATCTCTTTAGGTGAGATGGGTGCTAATAATCCCTGATGGCCTTCTATAGAAACCTTGGGGAGCTTAAGGGGTAGTAGAAATTTGTTAATCTTATTAGAAGCCTCTGATGGATCCCCTAAGTTTGGTGGAGTGGGTAGGTTATAAAGGCCTTCATAAAAAGTTCTAAACTTCTTAGCAATGTCATAAGTTTTATGTTTAAGCGATTTGTCAGTTGATAGAATGTGATTTATAAACTTCTTTTCATTGCTCTTCTTAAGTAGGATCAGAAGACTTTGGTTTTGATCACAGCAATCTGTGGACTCTCTCGATGACGATCTGATCACATTTTTCTTGTGGTAGCAACAGAGCAAAAATCTCTCTGGTAGCTTTCTCCAGTATCTCCTGGGAGACACTTTCAGGCAGGCCCTTGATTCTTATATTCTTTCTACGGCTCCGATTCTCCTGGTCTTCCAATGCAAGAGATGTGTTATTTAGTTGTAGTCTGTGGAAATCAAAGTGGTCCTTCATTATATTAGACTGGCTGATAAGGGAGGATTGTACGTTCTCTATAGATTCAACTCTGTTTCCTATATGTGAAAGATCAGCCCTCATGCCAGCTATCTCAGCTATTAAAGGTTTCACGGCCTGAGAGAGCGACTTTTTTAGAAACGATATGGATAATTTTCCTGAGTCAGATTGAGGGAAGTCACTCCCGGAAGCCTCATCGCTGGAATCAGAGTCCTCAACCAGGTCCTCAGTGCCAGTATTGGAATTAGAGATCTTTGGCGTCGCTCTGGCTGCTAATTTATGTTTAAGAAACTTCTCCATTTCTCCTTGTTTTCCTTGGTAAAGAGCTGGGGTTAAGCTCTTAGAGCGTTCCTTGCTTGTTTTCACCATTATACTAGCTCAGAATTAGAGATATAAGCTTATAAAATCACCGCTCACCCATAGGAAGCCAGATCATGTGAACATGTATTTAGCACATAGCCCCCATATTTAGTACGAATAAAGGCTTAATGATGAGAACGAGGGCGGACTGTGATTCACAGAATGGTTGGTGGCTTATTGCGTACCCTTGATGAGGTGAGGACCCTGTCACCTCCAGATTTATGTTATTAGTAGGGTGATGCTTCAAATTAATCATGGCTCAGGAGGATCCAGAAGCATATATGGGGGGAAGTCGTTGGGTGTCGCAGAGAACAACTTAATGCCTCCGGCTGTTCCTAAAGTTCAGGTCCCGGGTCTGCAGCAGAGGCTGTGAAAGAAGTGCACGCCAAGCAGATTGCTTGCACAGCTCTGCAAGATGGCGGCGCGCGTGTGTTTACCTCCGTGGGTGGAGCCATCCCGGTCAGATTCCTGCCACCCCATCCAGCACCGTCCCTGGGAAACCAGAGGGTCTGCGCCCCACGTCTCCCTCGTCCACCGACACCCCGGTCTTCACCGCTCTGACCTTGCGGCCAGGTATGTACTCCTGTGGTGTCTTCGGCAGGTGCAGGCTCCTGCTTCCGGTGCCTCGCAATGCATCCTCGGCAGCGTCGCGGCACCTCCAAATCGCTGTAGTCTGGTGTATCTGCAGCCGAGATCCTCCAGCGGCGAGCATGCGGGGGAACAAAGAGGCAAAATGCCGCGCCCCAGGCGCTAAAGTCTTGGTCTGCGGCGACACCAGGCCTCTATCTGCCTCAATACTCCAGTGCACTCCTCGCAAAAACTGGGCTTAATACTTCTAGAGAAGTCGCAACAGAATCCCGCCATCCAGGGCAGATCTAGGGGTCAATCCTTTGCTGAAAACTTGGGAGCGGGAGCTAACATGAAGCACGTCCGACCTCGTTGCATCCCAAGCCACGCCCCCCGTTACACAGATCTTCTGACGGGCATGAAACACTGTTAGGGCTAGCGGAACGTACAGAGTAAATATAGATGTTATTATTGGTGCGTTCGCAGCCCGGGGTCCACCGTGCAGGAGGAACCTGCTGCTAGCAAATGACGGCACTATATGGCAGTTTAAGCAAACTCTGTTACTTCACAGAGTTGCACGGAAACAAAATGCTGTGCCCTGTTAACCCCACAGGAGTTCACAGCTAACTGCCGAGCTGAAGGCAGTCTGTGGTCACGCAAACATACAATCTCCTCACCGGAGGAGCCAGTATTCTAGGGGCTTATTTCAGCCGGGGCCCTAAATCCACGCACACAATCTCCTCGCCGGAGGTGTCGGCATTCTAGGGGCTTATTTCAGCCGAGTCCCTGAACACACATAAATGTGACCACATTGGCGCATGCACATAACAGATTTGATGCAAACCCTTTATAGCTGCAGCAGTTACATGACCTTCCAAGAAGGACCAATGAGAGGCTACCACAGAGCCTGAGCACCTTCAGGACCTTCATGGAGGACCAATGGGTTTTGCTGCAGTATCAAAGCATGTGACCCTCGACCTCCAATAGGAGATCTCACCCTGGACATGCTCAGAAGGTGAAAAGCAGGACTTAGTCCCAAAAGCGTCTGCTCGCCGCTGCCCAGCACTGGTCTTAATGGCAGAACCTGGAAGAACAGCAGTAACCAGGCGCAGAGTATCTGCCTGAGTCAGACGCTGGAACCGACGTCTCCGCTGAGCAGGCTCCACTGTGGCTGGAGAAGGATGGGAGACTGCAGTGGAGATGGCTTGAGATTCCCGCTGTGCAGAGGCGGGAACTCGACACCTAACATTTGTCTACCCAAAATGTTGATGATCTAACCTTCATTAAAATGAACCAATCATGGATTTCTAATTATTTTGCCCCACCTTTCCCTGCTGACACCTAGCTTTCCTGTAAAAAGGTCTTGCTTTTGGACTCGTCTTACTGACTGCTCCAATTTCTCCATTTGCAGCTGCTCTATGTCCACCATAGGCCATTTGTACACCTCCCTAAATGGGCTGACTCCCCCCACGGGGCCGTGGTCACCACTTGGCACAAGCACCCATGCGAGTGCTGTTTGGCTGAACAGGTGGGTGTGCCCACTTTCGGGCGACGGCACTGGCACAGGGTCCCTCATAGTACAATGAAGTGTCTCTGGCGGTGGTGGTGCACACCCAATGTCAGGCACACCGTCGTAACATGAGGCGCCCTGGGCCAGTACGCCAACGAGAGAGTGTTCCCCCCAGCTCAAACAGTGCTCTACCACTTGCAAATTTACCTCTCACTGCTCCACCACTGTTTAGTCTGTGCTGTTAATGGCACTGCCAATACCAATTTGTTGACATTATTGATGCTAGTAAAAAAATATTCAGGGGCTCTGTCCTACATTTACACCAGTTAATACTTTGCGCCAACTACCACTGTCTGCAAGTCAGCAGAGGAGCCCACCCCTGTACCTAGGTATGCCACCTGTTTATTTGTGAATTTTTTTTTTTGCCAGACATTAACCTCACTTTATTATTTTGGGCTACTAACTGTGTCAGACACTCTTTAAAGTTGTCCTCCACTGAACAAAGCTAGGCTGCCTGCGTACTCCTGTAGCCTATTTTTAACTGCATTTTGCCTATTACTTTTTTGGCCCTACTAACTGTGTGTGCCCCTCGTTGCAATCGTCCTCCGCTGAACACACCAATGCTGCCTGTGTACCCCTGTAACCTAGTTTTAACTGCATAGAGCCTACTTTTTTATTTTAGGCCTAGTAAGTCTGTGCCACTCCTTCCAATTGTCCTTTGCTGACCACACCAATGCTGCCTGTGTACCCCTGTAACCTATTTTAAACTGCATAGAGCCTACTTTTTTATTTTAGGCCTAGTAAGTCTGCACCACTCCTTCCAATCGTACTCCGCTGACCACACCAATGCTGCCTGTGTACCCCTGTAACCTTTTTTAAACTGCATTGAGACAACTTTTTTGGTTAAGGCCTACTACCTGTGTCTGTGTGTGCCACTCAATACAGCTGTCCTCCTCTGAAAAAAGCTGAGTTTCAATTGTCAGGTTTTCAGCCTATAGGAATTTGAAAACTGCATTGGGGCTACTAGTTTGGTTGGGCCTACTAATGGTGTCTGCCGCTCCTTGGTGTTCTCCTGTTTTTTTATCCTGAGCTTCTATCTTCAGGCTTTTGGCCTGTATTTAGAATATTAAACTGCATTTAGGCTACTAGTTCGGTTGGGCCAACTTACGGTGTCTGCCGCTCCTTGGTGTTCTCCTGTTTTTTTTTTCCTGAGCTTCAATCTTCAGGCTTTCGGCCTATAATTTTACTATGAAACTGCATTTAGGCTACAAGTTTGGTTGGGCCTACTAACGGTGTCTGCCGCTCCTTGGTGCTGTCCTCCAAGGAAAAAAGCTGAGCTTCAATCTTCAGGCGTTCGGCCTATATCAGATATTAAACTGCATTTAGCCTACTAGTTTGGTTGGGCCCTACTAACGGTGTCTGCCGCTCCTTGGTGTTGTCCTCCAAGGAAAAAAGCTGAGCTTCAATCTTCAGGATTTCGGCCTATATTTACAAATTTTAAACTGCATTTGGCCTACTAGTTTGGTTGGGCCCCACTAACGTGTCTGCCGCTGCTTGGTGTTGTCCTCCACAGAAAAAAGCTGAGCTTCAATCTTCAGGCTTTCGGCCTATATTTACAAATTTTAAACTGCATTTGGCCTACTAGTTTGGTTGGGCCCTACTAACGGTGTCTGCCGCTCCTTGGTGTTCTCCTCCACTGAACAAAGCTGAGCTTCAATCTTCAGGCTTTCGGCTTATATTTTTAATATGAAACTGCATTTGGCCTACTAGTTTGGTTGGGCCCTACTAACGGTGTCTGCTGCTGCTTGGTGTTGTCCTCCACGGAAAAAAGCTGAGCTTCAATCTTCAGGCTTTCGGCCTATATTTTTAATATGAAACTGCATTTGGCCTACTAGTTTGGTTGGGCCCTACTAATGGTGTCTGCCGCTCCTTGGTGTTGTCCTACACTGAACAAAACTGAGCTTCAATCTTCAGGCTTTCGGCCTATATTTACAAATTTTAAACTGCATTTGGCCTACTAGTTTGGTTGGGCCCTAATAACGGTGCCTGCCGCTTCTTGGTGTTCTCCTCCACTGAACAAAGCTGAGCTTCAATCTTCAGGCTTTCGGCTTATATTTTTAATATGAAACTGCATGAGCTACTAGTTTGGTTGGGCCCTACTAACGGTGTCTGCCATTCCTTGGTGTTCTCCTCCACTGAACAAAGCGGAGCTTCAATCTTCAGGCTTTCGGCCTATATTTACAAATTTTAAACTGCATTTGGCCTACTAGTTTGGTTGGGCCCTACTAACGGTGTCTGCCGCTCCTTGGTGTTCTCCTCCACTGAACAAAGCTGAGCTTCAATCTTCAGGCTTTCGGCTTATATTTTTAATATGAAACTGCATTTGGCCTACTAGTTTGGTTGGGCCCTACTAACGGTGTCTGCCGCTGCTTGGTGTTGTCCTCCACGGAAAAAAGCTGAGCTTCAATCTTCAGGCTTTCGGCCTATATTTTTAATATGAAACTGCATTTGGCCTACTAGTTTGGTTGGGCCCTACTAACGGTGTCTGCCGCTCCTTGGTGTTGTCCTACACTGAACAAAACTGAGCTTCAATCTTCAGGCTTTCGGCCTATATTTACAAATTTTAAACTGCATTTGGCCTACTAGTTTGGTTGGGCCCTAATAATGGTGCCTGCCGCTTCTTGGTGTTCTCCTCCACTGAACAAAGCTGAGCTTCAATCTTCAGGCTTTCGGCTTATATTTTTAATATGAAACTGCATGAGCTACTAGTTTGGTTGGGCCCTACTAACGGTGTCTGCCACTCCTTGGTGTTCTCCTCCACTGAACAAAGCGGAGCTTCAATCTTCAGGCTTTCGGCCTATATTTACAAATTTTAAACTGCATTTGGCCTACTAGTTTGGTTGGGCCCTACTAACGGTGTCTGCCGCTCCTTGTTGTTGTCCTACACTGAACAAAACTGAGCTTCAATCTTCAGGCTTTCGGCCTATATTTACAAATTTTAAACTGCATTTGGCCTACTAGTTTGGTTGGGCCCTAATAACGGTGCCTGCCGCTTCTTGGTGTTCTCCTCCACTGAACAAAGCTGAGCTTCAATCTTCAGGCTTTCGGCTTACATTTTTAATATGAAACTGCATGGCCTACTAGTTTGGTTGGGCCCTACTAACGGTGTCTGCCACTCCTTGGTGTTCTCCTCCACTGAACAAAGCTGAGCTTCAATCTTCAGGCGTTCGGCCTATATTTACAAATTTTAAACTGCATTTGGCCTACTAGTTTGGTTGGGCCCTACTAACGGTGTCTGCTGCTCCTTGGTGTTCTCCTCCACTGAACAAAGCAGTGCCGCCTGTTTACTCCTGTTACCAATTTTGAACTTTATTTGGCACACTTTATTATTTGGGCCTACTAAGTGTGTCTGCCTCTCATTACAGTTGTCCTCCACTGAACAAAGCAATGCCGCCTGGTTAGTCTTGTTACCAATTTTGAACTGCATTTAGCCCACTTTATTATTTGGGCCTATATCTGTGTTTCCTCCTCGTCCTGCCCATTGCCCAGCCAGTGCTACATGAGTCTGCTGGTACATTGACCCAGACCACTACATTCCCCTTGCACTCTACACAGCCAGAATCTTACCCTGATGAAAGTCAAGTTCCCCTTCCCGCATACTATACCACCTTACACGGGGACAAAGAGGAAGGCGCAGATGAAAGTGCAGGTTCCTTCATCAGGTGGGTAGGGCATACTTGTTGGCGACGTCACTGTCACAGGGCCCCTCATAGTATGCAAAAGTGTCTCTGCCGGTGGGAGGCTCCCCTGCCGTCAAACACAACGCCGTACTTTGAGGGGCCCTGTGCCAGTGCCAATGCGAACGAGTGGGCCCCCCTGCTTGCTCAGGATAACAGCACTTGCAAAGTTGAAATACTGACTTCTCCCTGCTCCACCGCCATGACGTAGTCCGCGTTTCCTGGGCCCACGAAAAACTTGAGCCAGCCCTACCCCCCCCAACTTTAGCCAAATGACCCCCAATTTTCAATACCTAACTATTATTATAAGGTAAATTAAGATTCACAAGCTTAAGTGACACGAATTGATGTTTTTGACATTAAAATGGGCACTGTAGGTGTTTTCCTGTCCTCCACTCACTGCCGACTTTGCTTCCCCATTGACTTACATTGGGTTTCGTGTTTCGGTCGATCCCCGACTTTGCGCGATAATCGGCCGATTTCACTCGACTCGACTTTTGACAAAGTCGGGTTTCGCGAAACCTGACTCGATCCTAAAAAAGTAAAAGTCACTCAACCCTAGCGGTCACTCTAAAGACAGCCCATTTATTGCAACTGTATGTCCTGGAGGGGCCGTGGTTTCCAATTATGAATATCATTTTAATGTTCCATTGGATATTTCTCTTATTTTTTCATTCCTTTGGAAGTTCCTCTTGTTACTAGATTCCATTGGATGTTCCTCTTATTATTAGCATTATTAAATAAAAACTGTCATTCAGATTTTAATGCCAAATTCTGCAGATTTGACAGCAAATTACCACTACTTGGATTAAAAGCAATTGAAATTTTGACCTTCTCTATTGTACATGACAAATAGATCTAATTTGTCATAGAAAACTTTTCTGGAAATCTGGATTTTATTGTGGTGCACGTGTCAAATTAAGCTTCAGTAAGAGGCTGGTATTTTCATTGCAACAGAAATATTTAAAGTTCTGGATGTGGGAGAATTCTGGAAACAGAAAATATTATTTATAGAAAATGTATGTCAATTTGTGATAAGATGGAAATATAATTTTATTGAAGCTATGCATTGCTCAAGGGATGGGCTTTGCTTGCATGTACAGATGCATGTTCAAATATAGCAAACAGATGAAGATAAATTATTTTTCTTTAATGTTTTTAGTTAATATTAGGAAGGAAAAGTAAAATCTCAAATTATTGAATAATAAAGAGGTTATAGTGATCTAAGTATATATATCTGCCAAAGAAAGTATAACATTTCTTCAACTATTTCTTACAGTTAGCACTCATTCAGAGGCAGTAATTTTTCTCTTATGAAAAAAAAACTTGCAGATTTTGATTTTAATTAGTGTTTTTTATCTCATTTTCATCAGAGTTTGATTACAGTAGTGTGTCAGTCATTACCATCAGAGCTTCATAAACTTTTCTTGTATATAAAAAAGAGGTTTCTCAAGTTTCCCCTATGAAACAGCTCGTAAAAAAATGGACATCACACCAAAGGCATCCGACTGCTGTCCAATTGATTTGCATTTTTGATTTTGATTCAGTACTCAGATCAATGTTAGACATGTCTCCATGTTTTTGTGCAGACCACTCTGTCCATAAAAATACTTGGACATGTTGAGCTTGACAAACTAAAATGGCATATAAAAGTTTGGGCACCCTTGGTTAAAATTACTGCTATTGTGAACAGTTAAGCAAGTTGGAGATGAAATGATTGCTAAAAGAGCGCAAAAGATAAAGATGACATTTTTTTTCATATTTTTGGCAAAAAAATATATATCTTCATCTTTTTTAATTTTACAAAATTACAAAAAGGAAAATGGGCATATGCATCTGTGTGCCAAAAACATCAGCCATGGGTTATTCTAAGTAGTAGCTGCCTAGCGCTCTGAAAATTGGAATGGTGGTGCCCCAAAAAGTAGGAGAAGGCTATTAAAATAGCAAAGTGTTTCAAGTTAACCTTTCCTCAGTTTGAAATGTAATTACAAAATGACAGTTAACAGAAACAGTGTAGTTTAAGATAACATCTGGAACACCAAGCAAAATTTCAGTGAGAGCTGCTCGTAGGATTGCTAGAGAGGCAAATCAAAAAACTCCCACTTGACTACAAAAGACATACAGAAAGATTTAGCAGTTTTGAGTTATGGAACATGGTTCTACTGTTCAGAGACACCTACACAAGTATGGCCTTCAAGGAAGAGTCATCAGAAGAAAACGTCTTCTGTGTCCTTACCATAAGACCCCTTCACATGTCTGTATGTGGTCCATTTTTAAGAACCGCAAATATGGATACACGCACACCCATTGTATTCAATGGTGGTGCGCACACATCAGGTTCCTCACACAGACCATGTGTCTGTGTGAAGACCCAGCAGACATATCTTTTTTTATGCACCACAGCCAAAATGCATGCTGCACACGTGCACACTGATGACACACGGATGACATCCTCGTGTCATCAGTGTGGCACGTTCCTGAATAAAAAGTTACACTGGCATACTCAGGCATCTGGTAAAAGCAGTAGAGTTATCACTGTTATCAGGCTATGGGTGCTGAATTAAAAGTAAATTTTTTGCCTGGTTTCCTTGAGATCAAGGAGCCCAGGTGACGTTGTTGAAACTTCTAGTCAGCACTCACCATCTGGGAACAGCGCTAGCTACAAGTCTCATCATTGTCACCTGGTTTCCCTGTGATCAGCAAGACCAGATGACACTGATGAGACTTGTAATTAGCACTCACTCTATGTAGCACGTGTTTAATAAATAAATAAATAATAAAATGACGGGGGTGCCCCTTTGTTTTCCTAACTGGCTGGGAATCGGTCAATAGCTATAAAGGTTCACAGACTATTAATATCAGCTCACAGCTGGAGACTTAGCCTTTACTGGTTATTATAGGGAGACCCCCAATAAAATGATGTGGGTTCCTCCTTTATTTACTAACCAGCAAAGGCTAAACAGACAGCTGTGGGATTATATTAATAGCCTAGGAAGTTGAAACGAGGATATATTCTACAAATGGATAATGATCCCAAATACACATCAAAAGTGCAACTGAAAGTTTTACAATAGCCCTCACAGTGCTCTGATCTCAACATCATTGAAAATCTGTGGCTAAACCACAAAATAGCAGTGTATGAAAGATGACAAAGGAATCTCACAGAAGTGGAAGAATTTTCCAAGGAAGAATGGATGTACATCCCTCAAACAAGAATTGAAAGACCTTAGCTGGCTACAAAAAGCATTTATGTTTTGCCTAAAATAGAAAGGAAATGTGTTGTCTTTAACTTTGGGACTTTTGGAAGTCATTTCATATTTCACTTGCTTAGCTGTAACAGAAATTTTGACCAGGGGTGTCCAAACTTTCACATGCCACTGAATGTGCGAATAAAGTCCTGAGAAAGAGAGGATGAGGGGAAAGAGAGGGAGAGCACTATCTAAGCATAGTAGATGAGTCAATCTTACTTGTTGAGAAAAGTACAACTTAAATCTTGCTTACCTGGGGTGTTTGTACAAGGAAACACAACACTGGGAAAACTTTGCAAACAAGGGTGATCCTTCCACCGGTATTCTACCTGTTTGTATTAACATGGAGATGATTTTCCTCTCCCAGAAAAAAAATTTCTTCTGCATGATATTGTGAATAAAGAAGGTTCAGTGCACTTCCTTCAGAGGATTCTTAACCCAATTTGGAATAAGACTATAAAACGCACTTTTTTCCTCCCAAAACGTGGAGAAACATGGGGGGTGCATCTTATGGTCCAGATATATTGGCTGTGTTTGTGGTAGGGGAGCGGTATCAGAGGAGCAGCAGGTCACAGAGGCAAGAGCTGGTGGCTCAGGCTAACTCCTGTGCCCGCTGCTAAAGAGAAATGAATATGCACTGCATTCCACCATGGGCATGGAGGGCAGTGAATATTCATTTATTCCTGGCATCCTGGTATGATTGATTGGCCCCAGCCCCTTGTTGGTATGATTGGCACCATCCCAGTCTTAGTATCCACGGCCCCATCAGAAAAGATTAAAAAAGCAAATCTTTACTCTTACCTTCCTCCATTCCCTCGCAGTCTCAGCGTCTTGCTCCGGTGCCAGCAGCTGTTTAATGCTTGCAAGCAGCACAAGACAGGGACATCATGCGCTGCTCACAAGAAGAGCACAGCTGCCGGAATACTCACCAGGTGTTCCTCAGAGATCACGGTGAGTATCCATTCCTCTTCAGTAGAGCGCACTGTCAGCCGCCTGCTTCCTGCTGCTGCAGGTGGTCACGAGTATGATACTTATGAGAAATAAACATTCAGAATCCATTTTGTTTTAGTGCCATTTTGACACTGTAACAGCGCAGAGAGGCTGCTCTTAATGCTGGGACAGTTAGCAGCTAGATTTTAGCTAGTTAGTTTGGCCATTACTGAGGTCCACTGATAAAGACAGCAGGGCATGTGTCATACAAGTGTGTTGTGCACTGCTTCCATTGTGGTCCATGCACGAGTATACCATTCTAAATCTTATTTTTTCACTAGCCAAATGTGAAACAGCATGCCATATCCCACTTTGTCAGTAAGTGATAAAGCGACATTGTTCTGTGATTTGAGCTGTTGTGCATGAAGAACTATTTTTTGTGGGCAGTTGCTACTGTGATTCACCATGCCATAACTCACCTTGTTATTTAGTGACAGTGAAATTTAACAGTGTGGATAGCTGATGCACGTTAAAAAAAATTCTGTTGCCTAACATCATGCAGGCCTCCGTATCCCACATTGTATTTTCTCTGTTGCTAAACATTACACAGTCTGCCGTATCCCACATTGTAATTTTTGTGGCGGTGATATGAAGCTGTCTTCAAACCTCACGCACATTAATTTTTTTTCTGTTGGTAAACGTGATACGGCCTGCCGTATTCCACGTTATAATTTTGTGGTGGCGATTTTAAGCTGTCTGCAGACCTAATGCACATTAAAAAAAAATCCTGGTGCAAAACATGGTATGGCTCGCCATAGCCCACATTGTCATTTTGTGGCGGTGATATGAACCTGGCTGCAGACCTCACGCACATTTAAAAAAAATTCTGTTGGTAAACGTGACACAGCCGGCCGTATTTGACCTTGCAATTTTGTGGCGGTGATATGAAGCTGTTTGCAGACCTAACGCACATAAAAAAATATTAATTTTCTCTTTTGCAAAACATGATACAGCCTGCCGTATCCCATGTTGTCATTTTGTGGCAGTGACATGAAGCTTTCTGCAGACCTCAAGCACATTAAAATATTTTTTTTCTGTTGCTAAATATGATACAACTCGCTATATCCAACCTTTTCATTTAGTAGCATTGAAATTGTTCTATTTGTAGAGCTGTTGCACATGAATTTTTTTTTTTTAAATGTCATACAGCAGCCAAGATCTGAGTTTGAACTTGCTTTGAGCCTATCTTCTATATTATGGGCATCTTTGGTGACCAGTTTTTCACTGGCATCTTTTATGCCTTGCTTGAGAAGCGCGTCTGTTACTCCTATCTTCTGACGAGCATAAAAACCCTCTCTGGTAATTGGTATTGGGTAAGCGACTAATCGTTGTAGGCTCGATCCTGAATCTCATACCTCCCATATCCACCCAGTTATTGATCCTGTTGTACTTTCCCATTCCCGCCATCGTCATGCCCCTTTTTCTGATCAGTTCATGCATTGATACATTCACCATATTTTTCTGGCAAATCTGTACCTTCCCAGCAGCAACTGTAGGAAATAGGGTGTTCCAATTTCTTTCTTCTGTTGCTAACGTCATACAGTAGGGGACATTTCATTTTTAAATTGTTGGAGCATGTAGTCAATGTTGTACATGCCTCATCGACAGGCCCCCCCAAAAAATTCTTCTGTTGCTAACGTAATACAGTAGGGGACATCTCACTTTGAAATTGTTTGGAGCATGTAGTCAATGTTATACGGACATCATCGACAGGCCCCCTAAAAATTATTCTGTTACTAATGTGATACAGCAGGGGACATCTCACTTAGAAATCATTTACAGAATCTTGCAAATGTTTTACAGACCTCATCTACAGGCCAAAAATAATTTTGTCAGTTGCTAATGTCCTACAGGAGAGAACATCTAATTTAAAAATTGTTCAAAGCTTGTCTTCTTTGTCATCCATATCTCATCCACACTTAAACAATTCTTTCTTATGTTGCTAAAATCATACAGTAGGGGACATCTCACTTAGAAATTGTTTGTAGCATCTAGTCAATGTTATATAGGCCTTATCCACAGGCCCAAGAAAATGTCTTTGGTGACTAACATCAAACAATATTGGACATCTCATTTTGACATTTTTTGGAGCATGCTTTCTTTGTCATACAGGCTACATCCACACTGAAATAATTATTTATTCTTTGAGTAACTTGGTTCATCACACCATACTTCACCTTCTCATTTTGTGACGTTGAAATTCAAAGGCAGAAATGCAGAGGTGGTGCAAAGTAAAAAAATCTATTTTTTAATTGCTAATAGTGTGCTCCTAGCACACTATCTGAGCAAGATGACTGGAAAAAGCCAGGTTGTGGCGGAAGGGGAATTAGGCTTGGTGTTCAAGGTGTATGGGGAGTAGATGTTAATGTTTCTGAAAGCACTAGTGAACCAACAACGTAACATCCACTCTAAAGACAACTGAACATTTCTGTTACTGGATGTTGGAGTTTTTAGCGTGCTGCATTGTTCTCCTGTAATTGCCGTCTATGATATCTTTAGTGGGGCATCTGTGCCTGCTGTTGCTGCTGCTACTGCTGGAGATGTTAACATTTGTGAAAGGATTGGTTAATTTCTGTTTTCTGAGCTGAATAAAATACAAGAAAATAGTACTAAGAAGAATGATCTATGTTCTCAGTTATCATATGTCTACGTGTGGATATTTTTATGCCCTGATGGTTCTTCCCCTTCAATTCGCAGAATTTGTTAAGGACATATTGTTGTTTCCAACTTTATAATGATATAGTATACTAGATGGCAGCCCGATTCTAAAGAATCGGGAGTCTAGAATCCATATATACTTTATTTATTCAAATGTAAGAATAATACAATTAATAAATAATAGTAAGAAAGAACAAAAAATGGCTGCACTCACCAGCTCTTGACAATTCTTGTTATTTAAGGTACAGTTACACAGGATCCATGAACATGCTTATGAGGGGAGTGATGAAAGACATCAGACAACAACTTTGCGTGTTGTGGCAAATGCCACAACAACGGTTCTTTGCTTAAGAACAATAATGTAAATAATAAATAATATGTATCAATAACTATGTATATTGGTATGTTCTATGACATTTTAAAATATTTAATTATTATGTGGAAAAGCTCTTAGTACCCATACTGGTGCATACTTGTGTGCCCATCAGGTATTTTCACAGTAATTTTACATCTGATGGGTTGGTATGAAACGTTTTTAATCATCTCTTGGGCTTAGCTAAGCCTTCATTTTAAATAATTCTAATAAGTACAACAGAAATAAAAGCCTTTTTGTGTATCCAAATTTTTTGTGTTTATTTTTACAGAAGTGTAAAATTTAAGAAATCAACGTTCATAGTACACCGATGGGCTAATATAAGCATGCCCATCAACCACGTCACGGTAGCCTTTGAACTGATGGGTCCTAACTAACTGATTCCTATTTCTTAATACTCAAACCTCTTTCACATCTGCATGTTTCTGATATTTGCAGAAGTAATGTTAAAAACAATACAACTTCCACACTTGGCACCAAAGAACTGATCTACAACACACTTTCAGCAAGTGCCATGCAATGTAGATGAAGCTTGGAGTTAACTTGCAGTAAATGCGGCAAACGCGGCTTCGACAATTGCATTAAATGCAGCCACAACAAAAACACTGGTAAGTGGAGATTTTGTGGCGAAAACTGCAGAAACCACATGTGCCGCACCTGCCGCAAGTGAAGTACAAATTCCGTATACATTGCATGCAACTTACAGCAAGAGTGGCGTGGGTCAGCCCTTAGGCAGGAAGTGCAGAAATAGCCTTTTTTCCACCATAAATTCTCCAAATAGCAGAAAAATGTTGATGTGAAAGCAAAATCTCTATTCTTTCCCTATCTATCTAAATATGTACCTATCTATATATCTATTTCTATGTATAGAACACACCTGGAGATAGAGATGTGTGTGAACAGCCATCCCACCCGTCTCTTACCTGTTCACAAAAACCTCACCCTTTTTAAAAACAAAATGAAATCTCTCAGCAGCTATACTGCTGGAGCTTCAAATACAGGTTCCTATCACCAAATACAGGCATTTGGATGATACACATCTTACATCTTGTACTTAATGTGTGTTCTACTTACCTATAAAAATATGTATTGATATATCATATTTCTAAATTTATGTAGATATGATATAGAGTTATTAACCCTATATGCTAATGAGTACGTATGTTATATACGTATTTCCTACATAAGTACTTAAAATCTATATGTCTATGGCTACACTAATTTTTTTTTGTTTTTGTTTTTTTTCCTTATCTCTATACATAGAATTTGCCTATTGCTGTCTATGTTATTAGAAAAACTGAATAATGAAAAAAAAGAAAAGTAACTTTAAACTAAAATATTTTTGTAGATAATATTACGTGTGAAGACTTTAGTACTATCAGCCAATAATTGTCCTTGAAGTGGTGTATTAACCACTTTAACCCTCACATTGCAACATTGCTTCACCCTGGAAAAAGCAACATACAATTGACCATGGGCAAAAGCAGGTTCTGGTAGATAAATGCCAACTC
Source organism: Ranitomeya variabilis (assembly GCF_051348905.1). Classification (NCBI taxonomy): domain Eukaryota; kingdom Metazoa; phylum Chordata; class Amphibia; order Anura; family Dendrobatidae; genus Ranitomeya; species Ranitomeya variabilis. The sequence continues at coordinate 418,494,238 of NC_135237.1, read as the reverse complement.
GATGGAGGGTCTGGCCTTGAGATTTATTTATGGTCATTGCAAATGCGGGCTTGATAGGAAATTGTCTCCGTCTTAATTTAAAAGGTAATCCAGTCTCTGATGGACACAAATCAATTTGTGGAATGAATACCACATTTCCTGCTGCTGACCCACTAATTACTTTAGCCAGTATGATATTGGCATGTAAGGCAGTGACAATGAGCCGCGTACCATTGCAGAGACCTTTGTTCGTGTTCAGATTACGTAATAACATGACAATGGTGCCAATTTTAAGTTTCAGCCGATGTGAAGGCATTCCAGTTGGTGTTAATGAATTCAAAAACTCAAGTGGGTATTGATCGAGGTCATCAGCTTCATCAGGATCGATGGAATCATCACTGATATATTCAGTATAGTCACCTATCAATAAATCCATGACTTGGGAATTGACTTTCTCAACGTCCTCATTTTTTGGACATAAAATTGCATGAGATGCAGCTGTATTTATGCTTTTGGTGTCATTCACATCAATACAAAGATTATCTCCAAAAATTTCAATTATTAAAGAGCCAGTGCATACCATGTCTGGAGGAATTTCAATTACATCATCTCCAAGGTTATGTTCATTAGATAGTTCACCATTTCCCAGTTGAAGCAACCAACTGCTGTAGTGAGGATCAATGTAGCGCATGTTGTTAATAAGTGGCAGGTGAGTAAAATGTTGCCAGTGTTGTGAATATTTTATACAGCTCTCTACAACATCAGTTCTTGTCCCATGAGGGATGACAGGAAGACATTGTCTAAAGTCGCCTCCAAAAACAATCACTTTACCTCCAAACGGTGTTTTTTCTTTGTGAGCTACATTTGTTGTCATGACATCACGTAAAACTCTATCAATGACATGCAATGCATATTTGGATAGCATTGTGCACTCATCAATAATAAAAAGTTTAGTGCTGTGCAAATCTTTTGCTGCATCGGTATCATTCTTAATCCTGGAAACAGATGTTTCATTCACAGGAATTGGAATCCCATAAAGAGAATGAATGGTTCGTCCACCTTGTAGCAAGTTGGCGGCAATTCCAGTAGTGGCAGCAGGTGACACAATGTCTCCTTGTCCTCTTAGCTGATGTAGGAGTAGATGATATAGGTAAGTTTTTCCGCTGCCACCAGGACCATCAAGGAAAAAACACTTTGCTGTAGAATTAGTGTCTTCTAAAGCTTGAGTGATAGCATCAAAAGCAAAAAGTTGGTCCTCATTTAGAGTAGCTTTCATTTCAGCAGCTGCTGATAACTCATAATCTTTATCATACTGTGGGAGGAGGTGTTGTTTCTTGACTGGACGTGGCAAATTAAAATCAGTATAAGTTTTGCCATGAGCTTTAAGAACATGTTGGACATCTGTCATAGCATAGCCTTCACAATTGACACACTCCAGAGTGTCGGAGTGGTATGCATAGCAGTAGTCTTCTACAAAGTGTTCCTTAAATTCATCCCATAAGTCCCGAGGTTTAGCTGGAGGACCAAAAATACAAATGTAGGCAAACATGTCACGTAGCTGTGCTGGCATGTTGAGAATACTGGCATCAAGTAATGTATTTCTCCACAGACTATCATCAAATAGTAAGCCAAGAGCTAATGCCGCATCTTTGACGGTTTCATGTGTGACTCCGTGTACAGTTTTTATGCTGTCAAAACTGGTTGCACCTTTGACATGTAACAATAACAATCTTAAATAGTAGTGCGGAGCGCCCCCACACCGCCACAGGGCCGAGGGGTACCCGGAGCCGGGCCTCTGGGATCTCAGTCCTGGGGTTGTCACGGTGGCTAGACCCGGTCCGTGGCCCTGTCTGTCAGTGGGGGACGTCCGTTGCAAATAGGTGCTGTTAACGGTGGTATAGCGGTGCAGTTGTGGGGTGCAGGTCGCGGTAAATAACGAGGACACCAGGTTGCAGTCTCTTTACCTCTTTACTGGAGATCTCTCGGTCCTCAGTCCAGAATCCGGTCCACCAGGCTGCGCAAGTCCGGCCGGTCCAATGGCACTTCCAGAGTTCTCCTCACAGGTGGAAATCAGTGCCTTCCTTCTTAGCGCTTTGTGTTGTAGTCCTTCCCTGCTGTGCTTACGGAAAGTACCCCACAACTGTTGTGTCTGTTTCTTAAGTTCCCTCACAACTCGATTAACTGATCTTCTGCTAATCTTCCGTCCCTTCCTGATGTTACAGTAAGAACGGCACCCGTTTGTCAGGTAGGCCTGGAGTTCTTCCGGGACCCTAGAGACGCCCCTCTCCCGCAATTGCCCCCCAAGACTTCATAGGTGATATGTGGTAGACAGCCCGCCTGAGACTGACTGTCCTGCCGCTGTTTGGAGTATGGCTTAAAGCTGTATATTATTCCACTCCCTCGGCGTTCCGGCCACCGGTAATGCGCCTCAGCAAGGTGCTGCCTCTTTCAACAAAACCCCTGCTGGTATTCTCCTTCTGCTTGATTTCGTTTCTCACTCAGCACAATCTATCTCGCTTCTAATCCTTTCTTAGGGCACCGCCACTATTCTGAGCAGGCACGGTCCCGTTACGTTCTTTCAATGCCAAGCCTCTGCTTGGAGAACAATTTTATGGAGCTGAGGGTAGTGGGTAGGATTGGGAATTTCAGCCCACACTGTATTGTCTATGTCCTCCTCAGTCCTTAATTTGGAGTTGCTGTCCAGAATAATCAAAATGTGAGCATGTGGAAGGCCACGTTTTTGAAATTCAATTACATGAACCATAGCGCAAACTTTCCCAAATAATCCGTTGTTAATGTCTTTTAAAAGTGCTTCCAGTTTTATTTTGAAAACACATGCCACCAAATCAGGTCTATGTTCCACACGCTGCCAAGGTTCCAAATTCTCAGTAATCTCATTCCATTTCAGATTAAAGGTCATGGTGATGAATAGATCAGGACGACCATATTTAGTCACAATAGCCATGGCATCCTGGTACCGCTGCTGCATATTCCTGGGACTGCCTTCAAACGAAGATGGTAAAATGACCGTTTTTCCAATGGGGATGCCCTTCTCAATGGATTTTTTCTGGAGATGTTCCTGGAGTACACAATAATCCTCTACTTTCAAATCCTTTTGGTGTTGACGGATATAATTTAGGCGATTTGCCTCGATTTTCACATAAGCATCCACTAAGTACTGCTGAGTGAGTTTGCCACCATTCAGGAGTGGATTAAACTGATTACGGACAGACAGCACATAGCAGTAATATTGCAGTTGTGTAACTCTGCGTGGACTTTGCCCTTGTTGCTTGAGGCCATAATGCCAGCCCTGGTCTCCGTAAGGGAAAAATAAAGGATAGAGTAAAGCATCTAAATTACTGTGTAGAATGCTGACCTGTTGTGTTATTGGCGCCAAAGGATTTTTGGGGTCCGGTTGTAAATGTATTAAAATATCACGATTAAATGGTGGCTCTCCATTGTCATTTTCAAATACGACAGCAACTTCATTGACAGTTGGATTATTATATCGGCGAGGGTCTTGATTCCGATCTTGTTTAAGGGCCATGATGATATTTGGCATGAGAGTGCCATTAGCTTCAGCTTTAAGATGTTCTTCATGTTCCACATCTCGTAACATTTTGTAGGCAGCAACAAAGGGATTCACATTGTCTAACTGAAGAGCAATTATACTCATCAAAGTGGGATGACATTTTTGATTTTGTTCACAGTTTAAACGTTGTTCATTCGCGGTAGCGGTATCCAAAATATACAGTTGGGCATAAGCTGCAACTTGATCATCACTGGGATGTAGGGTTCCAGTACGATGATATATTTGTCCATGTATACGGAAACAGTAAGGGCCATGTCCAGGTGGAGGGGATATATTGACACCCATGGAGGCGAAAGCAAATGAGCTGTTAATACTACGAATATTTTCCATGAGATTCTTACTGAACTCACTCTCCCCTGTCAGCAATCGTTTAAAGACCTCAGGATATTGGGGTATAGGTATATGCACTTTACTCTTGAGACAACACAGAGTAAAATTTTTATCTGCTGGTATCTCAGCATTAAAATGTAATGCTTGACAATGTTCACATAAATAGTTCATAGGACCACAGGAGTGTTCTACTATGGTACTGTCATCATTAGTAAAACCTGTAGGATGTTGAGGTACAGGTTGTGGTAACGGAGCATTGGAATGTTTCTTTAAGCCAACATATATAAAGCGTGGACCTGGTAGAGGATCTTCACTGTCCACAGATTCAATCACTGAGGAGTTGGAAGGTGTATCGTGGTCAGGGTTTATTAATATGGAGGTGCAAGCGGTTTTTTTGCGCCGTTCACGGCGTGCACCAGCTGCATTTGGTAATGGTTTGTTTGTTGCCTTAGAAGAGTCAGGTAATAGTGAAGAGAAGGGTGCACTCGAGCCGTGTATAAGGAAATAATAATAATCCACGGCGTGCAGAGCCGAGTCCAATAATATATAACCTGGACTGAGCAAAGAGAGAGAATGGACTACAAAGCGGCTCGCACAACCATATGTAATATGAAAATACAAAAAATGTTTATTCAAAACACCACAACACAGCAAATAAAAACATTAAAAACACACAATACCAGTATGTTTGCAGCTACTATGGTTTCTGCAGCTCCGGTTGACAATGGTTTTTCTACATTGTGTTCAGATTTAACGAGGGCCCACAAAACCTGTGTTAGATTATGGTGGAATATTAGGAGTCTGGATGAATACATTAGATCGGGCTATGTACCTAGGGGGCTCCGTATATCCATTTTCCCGGCTTGGGAACCGTCAGATGCCTTCCAACATCTATGGGAACAAGGCCTTACCCGTTGCTCGACTATTCTAATGAATCTACTATTGGACCACGATAGGTCATTATTTACATCTACAAAAAACAATATCAAAGAACTAGAAACAAAACTGGCCACCTTTGATGAAGGGCAAGTCCTCATTTTTAAAAACAAACTTAAGGACACAATAGATAAATATGAGATTGAGGTGACTCAACGTAAATGTAAGAAATTTCAACGTGATAAAACTGACTTCGAGCAAAAGATGGCCTATAAATGGAGGCATATGGGCAATGCCCGTCGTCCTAGGGCTCCCAGGGATTATGCTCCACCTCTAGCCACTGCCCCTGCGCATGGAGATGGCTATTCCAGTGATTTTTTGTCATCCACCGGGAGCGAGGTGGACCACGGACCCGACGAGGGCGGAAGCGTAAACAACGCAAGGAGAAAACTGACACGGCACAGGGGTCATATATCTCCCTTCCGACACAAGTACCCGACCAGGCGGAAATAGAGGACTTAGGGGCCTCCTATCAAGGAACCTTGGCTCAGGACATCAGTTCCATGGCACTACAGGTAATTAATCTTTCTGACTATAACCTTACACCGACCGAACTATCGGTCCTCCAGAGAGGCCTTTCTTTTGTCCCTACACACCCAGTGGACAAATTTACTCTTGTTAAAGACCTGTATTTATTTTGCAGAAAACTTACCTTCCAGGTCATGTACAGGAGGCCCGATGTCCTACAAACTATACCGATGGATGAACGTCGTGTTTTCCAGGATCTACTAGAATTGTTGGAGGAGAATGAATCTGGTTCGAGTAGAAGAAGGTTTCCATATAGGAATAAGTCGCTTAAAGCACCGTCTTTTTCCCTGGTACCGGCCATAAAGATTTTCTTTGAAGTGGTCAAGCGAGACATCTTGTCTATGCCCATCAGGGTAAGTGGCCCGCCTAATTTGAATATTGAGGAAAAACGAGCTCTAACAGCTCTACGGGAAAATGGAAATTTTACTATCAAGGAGGCAGACAAAGGGGGTAACGTGGTGCTATGGTCTGTGCAATTATATGAGGCTGAGGCCAAAAGACAGCTTAACAACACCCAATATTATCAGAAACTCACGTCTGACCCCACATCTCTTTTCCTCTCTAAATATGAACAACTTCTTTGCAGGGCTCTACAGTTTTCTATCATCACTCAACAAGAGAAACAGTACCTGTGGGTAGCTAATCCTGTTACGGCTACTTTCTACATGCTGCCGAAAATCCACAAGGCTAGGAATAGACCTCCTGGTAGTCCTATCGTCTCCAGCATAGGCAGCATGTGTGAGAAGGCGTGTGAGTATTTGGACTTTTTCCTTCAACCTATCGCCTCGTCCCTTCCTTCTTTTGTCCGCGACTCCTCACATTTCATTGACATCTGTAGACAGATTGAACTTCCGGAAAAATATCTACTAGTGACATGCGATGTAGAGTCGCTTTATTCAAACATTGGCCATAAAGAGGGGACGGAGGCGGTTACGTATTTCTTAAACAAAAACAGCTCCATGGATAGAGGCCACGACTCTTTTCTGCTTGACTTGCTGACCTTCATTCTCCATCATAATTTCTTCCTTTTTGATAGGGTATACTATCTGCAGCGATCAGGCGTGGCGATGGGCGCGAAATGCGCACCAGCCTATGCGAACATCTTTTTAGGCTTGTGGGAAGAGATCTGTGTTTACCCGTCACCTGCATTCGCGACCCACGTACACGCCTGGTTTCGCTTTATAGATGATGTTTTTATCCTGTGGAAGGGCGCTGTAGAAGATTGTGTTAATTTTTTTAACCATCTCAATTCCAATCCTTATAACATCTACCTCACATATTCCTTCTCTACCAGTGAGATCACCTTCTTGGACTTGAAGATCTTTTCTCAGGGGAATGGCTTGGCAACGAGCTTGTATCGCAAACCAACCGCAACAAATTCGTTATTGGCATTTACAAGCTTTCATCCCTGGCATACCAAGGTGGGTGTCCCTACGGGACAGTTTTTACGTGTTAGACGCAACTGTACTCGTAACTCTGACTTTTCGACCCAGGCTCAGGATTTAACGGACCGCTTCCGGCAGAGGGGCTACTGTTGTGAAATTGGATTCTGGGCTCCCCCGGTGGCCACTTGTGGAATTGAACTTGTGTGCATCATCCCCTCTGTTCACCTGCTCCTATCAGGATGTGGGAGTCGCTATATAACCTTGCTCCTCTGTCAGTTTCTTGCCGGTCAACAATGTAATCAGAAGCCTTCTGTGCTTGTTCCTGCTACTAGACAACTCCCAGCTAAGTTGGACTTTTGTCCTTGTGTGTTTTTGCATTTTGTTCCTGTTCACAGCTGCTGTTTCGTTACTGTGTCTGGAAAGCTCTTGTGATCGGAAATTGCCACTGGTGTTATGAGTTAATGCTAGAGTCTTAAAGGAATTTCTGGATGGTGTTTTGATAGGGTTTTCTGCTGACCATGAAAGTGTCCTTTCTGTCTTCCTGCTATCTAGAAAGCGGACCTCGATTTTGCTAAACCTATTTTCATACTACGTTTGTCATTTCATCTAAAATCACCGCCAATATATGTGGGGGCCTCTGTCTGCCTTTTGGGAAAATTTCTCTAGAGGTGAGCCAGGACTGTCTTTTCCTCTGCTAGGATTAGGTAGTTCTCCGGCTGGCGCTGGGCATCTAGGGTTAAAAAACGTAGGCATGCTACCCGGCCACTTCTAGTTGTGCGGCAGGTTTAGTTCATGGTCAGTATAGTTTCCATCTTCCAAGAGCTAGTTCTCATATATGCTGGGCTATGTTCTCTCGCCATTGAGAATCATGACAGTTTGACCGGCCCAAAAAAGGGTTAAATTACTGGCTGAGAAAGGAGAGAAAAAAGAAGTCTGCTACAATTTTTTTTTTTTTTTTTCCTCTAGTTCTGAGTGTGCTCTTAATTGAATCACTTGCTAGTCTGCCTATACTGCAGCCTTCCTCTCTTTCTCTCCTTCTAATCCTTGAATGGCTCTGTGTTCACCTGTTTCAAATGGATCTTCAGAGTGTAGCTACAGGTTTGAATAATCTCGCCACAAAGGTACAAAATTTGCAAGATTTTGTTGTTCATGCACCTATGTCTGAGCCTAGAATTCCTTTGCCTGAATTCTTCTCGGGGAATAGATCTCACTTTCAAAATTTTAAAAATAATTGCAAATTGTTTTTGTCCCTGAAGTCTCGCTCTGCCGGAGACCCTGCACAGCAGGTCAGGATTGTAATTTCCTTGCTCCGGGGCGACCCTCAAGACTGGGCTTTTGCATTGGCACCAGGGGATCCTGCGTTGCTCAATGTGGATGCGTTTTTTCTGGCCTTGGGGTTGCTTTATGAGGAACCTCATTTAGAGCTTCAGGCGGAAAAGGCCTTGATGTCCTTGTCTCAGGGGCAAGATGAAGCTGAAATATACTGCCAAAAATTCCGCAAATGGTCTGTGCTTACTCAGTGGAATGAGTGCGCCCTGGCGGCGATTTTCAGAGAAGGTCTCTCTGATGCCATTAAGGATGTTATGGTGGGGTTCCCTGTGCCTGCGAGTCTGAATGAGTCCATGACGATGGCTATTCAGATCGATAGGCGTCTGCGGGAGCGCAAACCTGTGCACCATTTGGCGGTGTCTACTGAGAAAACGCCAGAAAATATGCAATGTGATAGAATTCTGTCCAGAAGCGAGCGGCAGAATTTTAGACGAAAAAATGGGTTGTGCTTCTATTGTGGTGATTCAACTCATGTTATATCAGCATGCTTTAAGCGTACTAAGAAGCCTGACAAGTCTGTTTCAATTAGCACTTTACAGTCTAAGTTTATTCTATCTGTGACCCTGATTTGTTCTTTGTCATCTATTACCGCGGACGCCTATGTCGACTCTGGCGCTGCTTTGAGTCTTATGGATTGGTCCTTTGCCAAACGCTGTGGGTATGATTTGGAGCCACTGGAGGCTCCGATACCTCTGAAAGGGATTGACTCCACCCCATTGGCTAGTAATAAACCACAATACTGGACACAAGTGACTATGCGTGTTAATCCGGATCACCAGGAGGTTATTCGCTTTCTGGTGCTGTATAATCTACATGATGTTTTGGTGCTGGGATTGCCATGGCTGCAATCTCATAACCCAGTCCTCGACTGGAGAGCTATGTCTGTGTTAAGCTGGGGATGTAAAGGAACTCATGGGGACGTACCTTTGGTTTCCATTTCATCATCTATTCCCTCTGAGATTCCTGAATTCTTGTCTGACTTTCGTGACGTTTTTGAAGAACCCAAGGTTGGTTCACTACCTCCGCACCGGGAGTGCGATTGTGCCATAGACTTGATTCCGGGTAGTAAATACCCTAAGGGTCGTTTATTTAATCTGTCTGTGCCTGAACACGCTGCTATGCGAGAATATATAAAGGAGTCCTTGGAAAAGGGACATATTCGTCCTTCGTCATCTCCCTTAGGAGCCGGTTTTTTCTTTGTGTCTAAGAAAGACGGCTCTTTGAGGCCGTGTATTGATTATCGACTTTTGAATAAAATCACGGTTAAATATCAATATCCGTTACCACTGCTTACTGATTTGTTTGCTCGTATAAAGGGGGCCAAGTGGTTCTCTAAGATTGATCTCCGTGGGGCGTATAATTTGGTGCGAATCAAGCAGGGGGATGAGTGGAAAACCGCATTTAATACGCCCGAGGGCCATTTTGAGTATTTGGTGATGCCTTTTGGTCTTTCAAATGCCCCTTCAGTCTTCCAGTCCTTTATGCATGACATTTTCCGCGATTATTTGGATAAATTTATGATTGTGTATCTGGATGATATTCTGATTTTTTCGGATGACTGGGACTCTCATGTCCAGCAGGTCAGGAGGGTTTTTCAGGTTTTGCGGTCTAATTCCTTGTATGTGAAGGGTTCTAAGTGTGTTTTTGGGGTTCAAAAGATTTCTTTCTTGGGATACATTTTTTCCCCCTCTTCCATCGAGATGGATCCTGTCAAGGTTCAGGCTATTGGTGATTGGACGCAACCCTCTTCTCTTAAGAGTCTTCAGAAATTTTTGGGCTTTGCTAACTTTTATCGTCGATTTATTGCTGGTTTTTCTGATGTTGTAAAACCATTGACTGATTTGACTAAGAAGGGTGCTGATGTTGCTGATTGGTCCCCTGATGCTGTGGAGGCCTTTCGGGAGCTCAAGCGCCGCTTTTCTTCCGCCCCAGTGTTGCGTCAGCCTGATGTTGCTCTTCCTTTTCAGGTTGAGGTCGACGCTTCTGAAATCGGAGCTGGGGCGGTGTTGTCGCAGAGAAGTTCCGACTGCTCCGTGATGAGACCTTGTGCTTTTTTTTCCCGTAAATTTTCGCCCGCCGAGCGGAATTATGATATTGGGAATCGGGAGCTTTTGGCCATGAAGTGGGCTTTTGAGGAGTGGCGTCACTGGCTTGAGGGGGCCAGACATCAGGTGGTGGTATTGACTGACCACAAAAATTTAATTTACCTTGAGTCTGCCAGGCGCCTGAATCCTAGACAGGCGCGCTGGTCGTTGTTTTTCTCTCGGTTTAATTTTGTGGTGTCGTACCTACCGGGTTCTAAGAATGTTAAGGCGGATGCCCTTTCTAGGAGTTTTGAGCCTGACTCCCCTGGTAATTCTGAGCCCACAGGTATCCTTAAAGATGGAGTGATATTGTCTGCCGTTTCTCCAGACCTGCGGCGGGCCTTGCAGGAGTTTCAGGCGGATAGACCTGATCGTTGCCCACCTGGTAGACTGTTTGTTCCTGATGATTGGACCAGTAGAGTCATCTCTGAGGTTCATTCTTCTGCGTTGGCAGGTCATCCTGGAATCTTTGGTACCAGGGATTTGGTGGCAAGGTCCTTCTGGTGGCCTTCCCTGTCACGAGATGTGCGAGGCTTTGTGCAGTCTTGTGACGTTTGTGCTCGGGCCAAGCCTTGTTGTTCTCGGGCTAGTGGATTGTTGTTGCCCTTGCCTATCCCGAAGAGGCCTTGGACGCACATCTCGATGGATTTTATTTCGGATCTGCCTGTTTCTCAGAAGATGTCTGTCATCTGGGTGGTGTGTGACCGTTTCTCTAAGATGGTCCATCTGGTTCCCTTGCCTAAGTTGCCTTCTTCTTCCGAGTTGGTTCCTCTGTTTTTTCAAAATGTTGTTCATTTGCATGGTATTCCTGAGAATATCGTTTCTGACAGAGGGACCCAATTCGTGTCTAGATTTTGGCGGGCATTCTGTGCTAGGATGGGCATAGATTTGTCTTTTTCGTCTGCTTTCCATCCTCAGACTAATGGCCAGACCGAGCGGACTAATCAGACCTTGGAGACATATTTGAGGTGTTTTGTGTCTGCGGATCAGGATGATTGGGTTGCTTTTTTGCCTTTGGCGGAGTTCGCCCTCAATAATCGGGCCAGCTCTGCCACCTTGGTGTCCCCGTTTTTCTGTAATTTGGGGTTTCATCCTCGATTTTCCTCCGGTCAAGTGGAATCTTCGGATTGTCCTGGAGTGGATGCTGTGGTGGAGAGGTTGCATCAGATTTGGGGGCAGGTGGTGGACAATTTGAAGTTGTCCCAGGAGAAGACTCAGCTTTTTGCCAACCGCCGTCGTCGTGTTGGTCCTCGGCTTTGTGTTGGGGACTTGGTGTGGTTGTCTTCTCGTTTTGTCCCTATGAGGGTTTCTTCTCCTAAGTTTAAGCCTCGGTTCATCGGCCCGTACAAGATATTGGAGATTCTTAACCCTGTGTCCTTCCGTTTGGACCTCCCTGCATCCTTTTCGATTCATAATGTTTTTCATCGGTCATTGTTGCGCAGGTATGAGGTACCGGTTGTGCCTTCCGTTGAGCCTCCTGCTCCGGTGTTGGTTGAGGGTGAGTTGGAGTACGTTGTGGAAAAGATCTTAGACTCTCGTGTTTCCAGACGGAGACTCCAGTATCTGGTCAAATGGAAGGGATACGGTCAGGAGGATAATTCTTGGGTCACTGCCTCTGATGTTCATGCCTCCGATCTTGTCCGTGCCTTTCATAGGGCTCATCCTGATCGCCCTGGTGGTTCTGGTGAGGGTTCGGTGCCCCCTCCTTGAGGGGGGGGTACTGTTGTGAAATTGGATTCTGGGCTCCCCCGGTGGCCACTTGTGGAATTGAACTTGTGTGCATCATCCCCTCTGTTCACCTGCTCCTATCAGGATGTGGGAGTCGCTATATAACCTTGCTCCTCTGTCAGTTTCTTGCCGGTCAACAATGTAATCAGAAGCCTTCTGTGCTTGTTCCTGCTACTAGACAACTCCCAGCTAAGTTAGACTTTTGTCCTTGTGTGTTTTTGCATTTTGTTCCTGTTCACAGCTGCTGTTTCGTTACTGTGTCTGGAAAGCTCTTGTGATCGGAAATTGCCACTCTGGTGTTATGAGTTAATGCTAGAGTCTTAAAGGAATTTCTGGATGGTGTTTTGATAGGGTTTTCTGCTGACCATGAAAGTGTCCTTTCTGTCTTCCTGCTATCTAGAAAGCGGACCTCGATTTTGCTAAACCTATTTTCATACTACGTTTGTCATTTCATCTAAAATCACCGCCAATATATGTGGGGGCCTCTGTCTGCCTTTTGGGAAAATTTCTCTAGAGGTGAGCCAGGACTGTCTTTTCCTCTGCTAGGATTAGGTAGTTCTCCGGCTGGCGCTGGGCATCTAGGGTTAAAAAACGTAGGCATGCTACCCGGCCACTTCTAGTTGTGCGGCAGGTTTAGTTCATGGTCAGTATAGTTTCCATCTTCCAAGAGCTAGTTCTCATATATGCTGGGCTATGTTCTCTCGCCATTGAGAATCATGACAGGCTACCCAAAACGTGTTATATCTACGGCCTATCAAAGAGCAAGAAGCCAGGATCAGAGATCTCTTCTGGCCCCTAGACAACGGTGTCAGGAGACACAAACCAGATTCATTACTGACTTCAACAGCAGTTGGACACAGGTCAGTGATATCTTAGCCAAACACTGGCAGATCCTACGAGTAGATTCACAAACAGCAGAAATCACCAGTGAACGACCCCTTATGACAGCAAGACGGGCTCCAAACTTAAGGGATCTACTCACTAGGAGTCACTTCAAGAGACCTACGACGAGACTCAATAGAGGTATCATCCTCAGGGGTTCGTTTCCATGTGGGGACTGCAATGTCTGTCCTCACATGGCAGTAACACGGGACTTTTTTGTCCATCCTACTCGTTTTAGTAGGCACCCCCTGAGGGCATATATCAATTGTAAGTCCAGGGATATTATCTACGCCCTCATTTGTCCATGTAAAATGATATACGTCTGACAGACGTCTCAAGAACTTAGGAAACGGGTCCAGAAACATTTATCCACGATACATCTAGCGGCCTCAGACTTAAGGAAAGGAAAGGTCCTTACCCCAGTGTCTGAACACTTTTTGGAACACCATAGTGGCTCCTCTGCGAATTTGCGGGTGGTTGGTTTACAAAAAATCACCCGTAACGAGAGGGGAGGGGACAAGCATAGGAATCTCTTGCAGGTAGAATCCAGGTGGATTTTCCTACTACAAACTGTGGCCCCTCTTGGACTTAATGAGGAACTTCTCTTTACGGGATTCCTCGGCTGTTGATTTATGGTTTTTTCTTGACTATCCTTTGTCTTGGGTGATAAATATCTGATTTATATGTGACAACTCTTTACATTCTCTCTTTAGGATGGTGTCATTTGCCCAGACAGTCTTGGTCACTCACTCCTTCACCATCTGGGAATTGGATAGATTACCATTGGACTACGCCTTTGGATCGTGGAATGGGAGGGAATACTATGGAATCTGCAACTAACCACTTCTTCATTTCTGGACGGATATAAAACCCTTATATCGGGATGTCATATATGTGGAATCGGGCCGGCTTTTCCTTTATGTACATGATCTGGTTGGCATGGACCATGTGCCTTGGACTCCTCCTGATGTTATTTTGGACTACGAATGAATTGATGAAGAGCTCTTTCCTGGGACAGTGTTTATGGACCATCCTTATAATATCCCGGAATCTCTTGGACCTTCTTTAGTGGTGGGGAATATGGGATTACATACACCATTTATGTGTAGTCACATTGTGGATATGGTGATAGTTACATGTGTGTGGGATGTGTTAAACTAGCTTATTCATACCCACACACACTTTCTATGGCACATTTCATATAGCTGTGGATTTGTTTTCACAATGCACCTGATCGTTTTCATTCCTTTAGGTGCTTCATTTGTCATATGATCTGTGCAAATATATCTACAGGCTGCCATGTCTATGTATATATATGTATATATGTGCATGTATGTGTGTATATATATATATATATATATATATATATATATATATATATGCATGTCTCGCTTAGGATGTATCTCTTGTTTAAACTGGCTTTATCCCTTAGGTACCCCACTGGCTGTGCGGTTTTATTGCCTTTTGGACTTCTGTCCTAATTACAACATTCCTTCACTTAGTTGTCACGGCTTATATTCATCCGCCCTAAATTTGGTCTCGCTTTCCTCCTCCCCCCTCCCTCTCCCTCCTCCCCTGTCCTTGCTTCGGCCGGCTCATTTATCTTGGTCCGGGCACGTCTTCCTTGACGCTTGTGCAATGCGACTCAGTTCTGAGTTGGCTTTGCACAGACGCCGCTCATCTCCATGGAGACCCCTACACTTCCGGTGTTTATCCCTCCCTCTGCTCGGCCAGCGTGTGCCTCCTCACTTCCGCCTTCCGCATGGCGGCTGTCCAGCTGTACGCACTTCGGATGATGACTGGTGAGTATAAATGTTGATTGTCATCACCACTACACCCACTTCCCCTGACGAAGCCGCTGCGGCGGCGATACGCGTGGGGTGTCTTTCCATCACCTTACTCTTCCCATATCCACATGCCGGACATCTTGACCTTGACTTTCGCATAGGATCTGACGGTGGGTTAAGGTTTGGGTGACAGCTCAGTTTCTTTGCTATTCAGCTAAACTGACTGACTACTCGGTGTTATGTCACCCTTTAGGTCTATATAGGTTCCATCTTACCTTTGCTCATGTGTTCATCCAGACCCGACTATAGGGGGGTCTTTTGCTACCCTAATGATTACATTTAGGGTGGCTCTTGACTCAGCTGTCATGATTCTTGAGGCACTTTGTCTGATGTTTATTGAGTCCGTCGCAGGATATGTGTGATACAGGTATCAGGCCATACCTTACTGATTTATACATAACATATGTGGGTGATGTATACAGGATATTGTGTGTTTTTAATGTTTTTATTTGCTGTGTTGTGGTGTTTTGAATAAACATTTTTTGTATTTTCATATTACATATGGTTGTGCGAGCCGCTTTGTAGTCCATTCTCTCTCTTTGCTCAGTCCAGGTTAGAAGAGTCAGGTGTGAAGCATGTCTTATAAGCAGACTTAACGGTGTACAGGCGACGGCGTTTATCATTTGGAGTGTAAGTAGGACAGTGTTTGCGCTTACGTGCAGATTTACCAACGGTTAAAGGAGCTTCAGGCTGCACACATTCTATGAATGGAGACAAAGAAGCTGTATTGTGGGCAGAACCTATGACTGAGGACGTGGAAATATTATGTTTGCAACGTTGAGAGCGTGCAGCAGCAGCTTTATTACTTAATCGATTAGTTTTGTCCTCAAAAGACTCATTAGTAATGCGTTTATTGCAAGCAGCATTAACAGTGTCCAGGCGCTTCTGTCTGTCCTCTGTAGTCTCGTTAGCACGCTGTTTGCGCTTACGTGCGGCATCGGCGGCTTTTCGCTTTGCGTCATTGGTATACTTATTATCAGACCTGATGTTACGTGCGCCATCAGCAGCTTTGGGCTCTGTGTCATTAGTATACTTAAGTGTCCAGGCGCTTGCATCTATCCTCTGTACTCTTGTTAGCACGCTGTTTGCGCTTACGTGCAGCATCAGTGTCTTTTCGCTGTGCGTCATTGGTATACTTATTATCAGACCTGATGTTACGTGCGCCATCAGCAGCTTTGGGCTCTGTGTCATTAGTATACTTAACATTGTCCAGGCGCTTGCATCTATCCTCTGTACTCTTGTTAGCACGCTGTTTACGCTTACGTGAAGCATCGGCGGCTTTTCGTTCGCTGTGCGTCATTGGTATACTTATTATCAGACCTGATGTTACGTGTGCCATCAGTAGCTTTGGGCTCTGTGTCATTAGTATACTTAACAGTGTCCAGGCGCTTGCATCTCTCCTCTGTACTCTTGTTAGCACGCTGTTTGCGCTTACGTGCGGCATCGGCGGCTTTTCGCTCTGCGTCATTGGTATACTTATTATCAGACCTGATGTTACGTGCGCCATCAGCAGCTTTGGGCTCTGTGTCATTAGTATACTTAACATTGTCCAGGCGCTTGCATCTATCCTCTGTACTCTTGTTAGCACGCTGTTTGCGCTTACGTGCAGCATCGGTGTCTTTTCGCTGTGCGTCATTGGTATACTTATTATCAGACCTGATGTTACGTGCGCCATCAGCAGCTTTGGGCTCTGTGTCATTAGTATACTTAACAGTGTCCAGGTGCTTGCATCTATCCTCTGTACTCTTGTTAACACGCTGTTTGCGCTTACGTGCGGCATCGGCGGCTTTTCGCTCTGCATCATTACCATACTTTATATCAGACCTGATCTTACGTGCGCCATCAGCAGCTTTGGACTCTGTGTCATTAGTATACTTAACAGTATCCAGGCACTTGCATCTATCCTCTGTACTCTTGTTAACACGCTGTTTACTCTTACGTGCAGCATCGGCGGCTTTTCGCTCTGCATCATTACCATACTTTATATCAGACCTGATCTTACGTGCGCCATCAGCAGCTTTGGACTCTGTGTCATTACTATACTTAACAGTGTCCAGGCGCTTGCATCTATCCTCTGTACTCTTGTTAGCACGCTGTTTACGCTTACGTGCGGCATCGGCGTCTTTTTGCTCTGCATTATTAGTATACTTTATATCAGACCTAATCTTACGTGCGCCATCAGCAGCTTTGGGCTCTGTGTCATTAGTATCCTTACTATTAGAGCTCATGTTGGCTACGCTAAACAGCTTTAAGCGTGGTGGTGGCAAACAACAGGTTAATAAGAGGCAGTGTCAGGTAGTAGGAAAATAGCCAGTTAAAAATAGGCAATAGTTCTTTGCAGGAATACAGATATTAATAAATAGGCAGTTTATATTGCAGAGAAATTGCTGGGCAATAATGGACAATGTCCTTATGTGGCAAATAATAGAGCAATATACCCAGTGTGGCAAAGAAGAGGTTAATAAACGGCAGTCTCTCAGTATAACAGTCAGTGAATAATAGGCAGTATATGGAGAAAACACCAAACAAAAGTTCAAAATTGGTGTGAAAATGTCAATGAACCACTTCACAACTAAATATATATAGTTTTGGTAAATGGTATCATTTTTTTGACGAAATTCGGCAGGAGCTTGAAGAGCGACGTCACTGGGACCGCCTCCACGCAGTAGAAACTTGCTGTGAGGTAAAAATTCAAAAATCACACCAAAATGGCGGGCGGAGTGTGTCACAGTACGGCACATTTCTGATTGGTCGAACGCGGCAGGCGGCAACCAATCAGAAAAGTGCCGCGCACCACGAAGGCATATATCTTTGTCCACCCTGAGCGGGTGTAGGACGCTGGTGACGTCACTTATCTCCGGACATTATCTCCGGACAAAGCCACGGAAGTTGGCACAAATTGCCGGAAGTAGTATTCTAGGCAATTATATATTAGATTGTCCTGTCACCAGCCATGTGTACGATTATCGGCCAAAAGCCTCTCTGGAACCAATAATCACCCCATGTAAAGGTATCTTTATAAGTTAAAGATTCAGAATACTATGACTTTTATCATATCCTGAACAGTCAAGTTTTTTATGAACCGTTAAGGTTTTCTGGTTGAAGTAAAAAAAACTCTGAGTGTTTACAGTTTGAAACCATAAAATGTTGAAAAATTATGTCATTCTTGAGTATATCACTCAATGGTGCTCATAAACGTGTCAAATTTGATCTATAATATACTTTAATATACGTTACTTTAATCTTTAATATACTTAAGAACAGGGCCCCAGACATCACACAGGGGGTCTGAAACACCGCACAGTGGTCCAAAATATTGCTGTGCTCTGCCTGGGGCCCCATATGCTGCCTGGGGCCCCTGTGCTCTGCCTGGGGCCCCATATGCTGCCTGGGGCCCCTGTGCTCTGCCTGGGGCCACTGTGCTCTGCCTGGGGCCCCATATGCTGCCTGGGGCCCCTGTGCTCTGCCTGGGGCCACTGTGCTCTGCCTGGGGCCCCATATGCTGCCTGGGGCCCCTGTGCTCTGCCTGGGGCCCCATATGCTGCCTGGGGCCCCTGTGCTCTGCCTGGGGCCCCTGTGCTCTGCCTGGGGCCCCATGTTCTGCCTGGGGCCCCTGTGCTCTGCCTGGGGCCACTGTGCTCTGCCTGGGGCCCCATATGCTGCCTGGGGCCCCTGTGCTCTGCCTGGGGCCCCTGTGCTCTGCCTGGGGCCCCATGTTCTGCCTGGGGCCACTGTGCTCTGCCTGGGGCCCCACAAGCTGCCTGGGGCCCCTGTGCTCTGCCTGGGACCACTGTGCTCTGCCTGGGGCCCCATATGCTGCCTGGGGCCCCTGTGCTCTGCCTGGGGCCCCATATGCTGCCTGGGGCCCCTGTGCTCTGCCTGGGGCCCCTGTGCTCTGCCTGGGGCCCCATGTTCTGCCTGGGGCCCCTGTGCTCTGCCTGGGGCCACTGTGCTATGCCTGGGGCCCCATATGCTGCCTGGGGCCCCTGTGCTCTGCCTGGGGCCCCATATGCTGCCTGGGGCCCCTGTGCTCTGCCTGGGGCCCCTGTGCTCTGCCTGGGGCCCCATGTTCTGCCTGGGGCCCCTGTGCTCTGCCTGGGGCCCCTGTGCTCTGCCTGGGGCCCCATGTTCTGCCTGGGGCCCCTGTGCTCTGCCTGGGGCCACTGTGCTCTGCCTGGGGCCTCATATGCTGCCTGGGGCCCCTGTGCTCTGCCTGGGGCCCCATATGCTGCCTGGGGCCCCTGTGCTCTGCCTGGGGCCCCTGTGCTCTTCCTTGGGCCCCATGTTCTGCCTGGGGCCACTGTGCTCTGCCTGGGGCCCCATAAGCTGCCTGGGGCCCCTGTGCTCTGCCTGGGACCACTGTGCTCTGCCTGGGGCCCCATATGCTGCCTGGGGCCCCTGTGCTCTGCCTGGGGCCACTGTGCTCTGCCTGGGGCCCCATATGCTGCCTGGGGCCCCTGTGCTCTGCCTGGGGCCCCATATGCTGCCTGGGGCCCCTGTGCTCTGCCTGGGGCCCCATAGGCTGCCTGGGGCCCCATGTTCTGCCTGGGGCCACTGTGCTCTGCCTGGGGCCCCATATGCTGCCTGGGGCCCCTGTGCTCTGCCTGGGGCCCCATATGCTGCCTGGGGCCCCTGTGCTCTGCCTGGGGCCCCATAGGCTGCCTGGGGCCCCATGTTCTGCCTGGGGCCACTGTGCTCTGCCTGGGGCCCCATAGGCTGCCTGGGGCCCCTGTGCTCTGCCTGGGACCACTGTGCTCTGCCTGGGGCCCCATATGCTGCCTGGGGCCCCTGTGCTCTGCCTGGGGCCCCATATGCTGCCTGGGGCCCCTGTGCTCTGCCTGGGGCCCCATATGCTGCCTGGGGCCCCTGTGCTCTGCCTGGGACCACTGTGCTCTGCCTGGGGCCCCATGTTCTGCCTGGGGCCCCTGTGCTCTGCCTGGGGCCACTGTGCTCTGCCTGGGGCCCCATATGCTGCCTGGGGCCCCTGTGCTCTGCCTGGGGCCCCATATGCTGCCTGGGGCCCCTGTGCTCTGCCTGGGGCCCCTGTGCTCTGCCTGGGGCCCCATGTTCTGCCTGGGGCCCCTGTGCTCTGCCTGGGGCCACTGTGCTCTGCCTGGGGCCCCATATGCTGCCTGGGGCCCCTGTGCTCTGCCTGGGGCCCCATATGCTGCCTGGGGCCCCTGTGCTCTGCCTGGGGCCCCTGTGCTCTGCCTGGGGCCCCATGTTCTGCCTGGGGCCACTGTGCTCTGCCTGGGGCCCCATAGGCTGCCTGGGGCCCCTGTGCTCTGCCTGGGACCACTGTGCTCTGCCTGGGGCCCCATATGCTGCCTGGGGCCCCTGTGCTCTGCCTGGGGCCACTGTGCTCTGCCTGGGGCCCCATATGCTGCCTGGGGCCCCTGTGCTCTGCCTGGGTGTAGGACACTGGTGACGTCACTTATCTCCGGACATTAGCTCCGGACATTAGCTCCGGACATTAGCTCCGGACATTAGCTCCGGACATTGTCTCCGGACATTAGCTCCGGACAAAGCCACGGAAGTTGGCACAAATTGCAGGAAGTAGTATTCTAGGCAATTAATCTCCGGACATTAGCTCCGGACATTAGCTCCGGACATTAGCTCCGGACATTAGCTCCGGACAAAGCCACGGAAGTTGGCACAAATTGCAGGAAATTCTGTGGATTCGGCCCAAATTCTCTTGAGAACTTGAACTCTTGAACCAGGACACGTTGACATAAGGAAAGTCCCCCCACATTCTCTCATGTAATTTATTTTGCATCCCAGGATGTGTGTGTGACAACCCACATATATTGTATAAGATATATTTTGGCCAAGTTATTGTGTCACTTTGATCTTGTCCTATAAAAGATCACCCTATTGAATAAATAAAGGAGACTATTTTGGAAAGGCAAGGACTCTGTGTCTCTCTGAATTATTTCTCCAATCTCTTAGGTACCTGAGCTACAATCATATCTGAGGTTGGATCGAGAGAGAAAAATCCCAGCTTTAACAATTTGAAGGCCCCAGGGAGATCATATTCCCCTTTGACTTTCATTCCAGACTGAACAAGATTGCCTGCCTTTTGTCCCAGAGAAAAAAAAATTAGACTCTGGTAAGTGAGCAATGTGCTTGCATTTTTTTCTGTTTCTCTGGTCAAAGTCAATGGTAGATCAGTCTGCAGGGATTTTCTAATGGGAATCTCCTCAGGTAAAAAATATTTGTGCTAACTGTTATTGTCTGTTGTTATCTATTGTATTCTGTTGTATGTTGATAGTCTCCTTGTTTCGATTGTAAATTATCTGTTGGTCCAAGACAGTCTGGTTAAACTACTGCTAATATCTGTTACATGTTGTTAGCTTTGTTTGTCAAGAAGTTTGTCTGGATCTGTAAAGATTATTCACATTGGTTTGATTATAGCAATGCTAACCTATATGTCTGTTTATAAATGCTGTAAGTATTGTGAATAGAGCTCATTATTATGCTGTGCCATTCATGTTCTGCATTTCTTATGCTTATTGCTATTTTTGCCCTGCTTCTACTGGCTGATTACGTTACAGTATTTCATTCTATTGGTGTCTTGCCAGTTGTTAAAACATTATCTGTGTTGAACTGTTGCATTGATCTAGTTGTGAAAATAGTGAGTCTGTACTTAGTCTGTGTGTGGCTGCCTTAAAGCTGGAAATATGTATGTAATGTGTATGGACTAAATGTCTTGCGCTCGGTGTGTGCAAAGTATTTTGGTAACAAGCTGGGAGCTTTATAAAACTCTTTTCTATATATGCACTGAGGGAAAAATTACAGGTGGTGTTGGATGGTAGGCAGCACTAACGTGGCAAGGTCAGATGAGAGTATATGATATGTCTATAAATATCCATTTTCAAGTACCATCAAATATTGCATCAGGGTGTGAATTGGAAGTTTTGATGAATGGGTTTGGTGCTACGAAAAGTGAGGCTTGTGGTCTCTGTCCAGCAGCGTTATTGCATTTTGCAAGAAACTAGATGATATAGCTTGTGTAAGAACTGTGTACAAAAAATGTTGCAATAACAATAATGCTTGTCATATGAGTGCTGTATGCCAAGTGAAAACTGTTTGTGCTCAGTCACTATAGTTGAAAGGTGAATAGGAGGACTGGTAGATTGGTTTCTGGAAAGAGTACAGTTGATGCCTGTAGTTATTATTATTATTTATTATTATAGCGCCATTTATTCCATGGCGCTTTACATGCGAGGAGGGGTATACTTAGTAAAAAAAAAGCAGGTACAATAATCTTAATCAATACAAGTCACGACTGGTACAGGAGGAGAGAGGACCATGCCTGTGAGGGCTCACAATCTACAAGAGATGGATGAGGATACAATAGGTGAGGGCAGAGCTGGTCGTGTAGCGGTTTGGTGGATCGGTGGTTACTGCAGGTTGTAGGCTTGTTGGAAGAGGTAGGTCTTCAGGTTCCGTTTGACAGTTTCCACAGTAGGGGAGAGTCTGATATGTTGGGGTAGAAAGTTCCAGAGGAGGGGATGCATTGGAAAAATCTTGTATGCGATTGTGAGAAGAAGAGATAAGAGGGGAGTCGAGAAGGAGATCTTGTGAGGATCAGAGGTTGCGTGCTGGTAGGTACCGGGAGACAAGGTCACAGATGTATGGAGGAGACAGGTTGTGGATGGCTTTGTATGCCATAGTTAGGGTTTTGAACTGGAGTCTCTGGGTAATGGGGAGCCAGTGAAGCGATTGACAGAGAGGAGAGACCAGGGAATAGCGGGGGGATAAATGGATTAGTCGGGCAGCAGAATTTATGATAGATTGGAGGGGTGCGAGAATGTTAGGAAGGAGGCCACACAGCAGGAGGTTGCAGTAGTCAAGACGGGAGATGATGAGGGCATGCACTAGAATTTTTGCAGATTCTAGGTTGAGGAATGTACAGATCCGGGAGATGTTTTTGAGTTGAAGTCAGCAGGAGGTGGAAAGGGCCTATATATTAGATTTGAAGGAGAGATCAGAGTCTAGGGTTACATCGAGGCAGCGAGCTTGTGGGACTGGGGAGTGTGAGCAGCCATTTACTTTAATGGATAGGTTTGTTGGGAGAGTTGAGTGAGATGGGGGAAAGATGATGAATTCTGTTTTGTCCATGTTAAGTTTTAGAAATCTAGCTGAGAAGAAGGATGAAATAGCGGACAGACATTGTGGGATTTTGGTTAGTAGGGTGGTGATATCTGGTACAGAGAGGTTGATTTGTGTGTCATCAGCATAGAGGTGATACTGCAAGCCATGAGATTCTATGAGCTGTCCCAGTCCGCAGGTGTAAATGGAGAAGAGCAGAGGCCCTAGGACTGAACCTTGCAGGACTCCGACAGATAGGGGGCGAGGTGAGGAGGTGGTGTGTGAGTGGGAGACACTGGATATCCGGTCTTTTAGGTATGATGCGATCCAGCATAGGGCCAAGTCTGTGATGCCAAGAGATGAGAGGGTCTGTAGTAATAAGGAGTGGCAAACTGTGTCAAAAGCAGAGGAAAGGTCCAGGAGAAGGAGGACAGAGTAGTGTTGCTTGCCTTTGGCAGTCAGCAGGTCATTGGTGACTTTAGTTAAGGCAGTTTCAGTAGAGTGATGAGGCCGAAAGCCAGATTGTAAGCGGTCAAAGAGGAAGCAGGAAGAATGGTGGGAGAACAGTTCAAAAAGGACATGATGTTCCAGTAGTTTTGAGGCAAAGGGGAGAAGTGATATTGGGCGATAGTTAGATACAGAGAATGGGTCAAGAGATGGGAAGAGAATGTAAGCAGGTTGTTGTCAGAAAAAGGTAGATGTGAGTTAGAGAGGTTAGATAGGCAGCAAAGATGGGTGCAGATGAGGTCCAATGTGTGGTTATCTTTGTGAGTGGCTGTAGAAGACCATTGAGTGAGGACGAAGGAGGAAGTGAGAGATAGAAGTTTAGTGGTAGCTGAGAGGGAAGTGTCAATGGGGATGTTGAAGTCACCCATGATGATAGTGGGGATGTCAGTGGACAGGAAATTAAGTAGAAAGGTGGTGAAGTGGTCAAAGAAGGTGGTGGCTGGCCCTGAGGGCAGTAAATGGGAGTCAGTTGGAGGTTGGTGGGGGAGGAGATGCACACAGAGTGCACCTCAAAGGAAGGAAGGTTAACAGAGGGTGGCAATGGGATGTGGGTGAAGGAGCAGTTATCTGACAGGAAAAAACTCCTCCGCCATGCTTGCTGCCGGGGGGGTTGTGAAAGGTGGAATCCACCATATGAAAGTGCAGCTGGAGAGGCTGTGTCAGAGGAGGTGAGCCAGGTTTCGGTGATAGCGAGGAAGAAAAGTTTGTTAGTAATGAAAAGATCATGGATATAGGAAAGTTTGTTGCAGACAGAGCGAGCGTTCCATAGAGCTCCTGTTAGTGGGACTGGAGAAGTAGGGGCCGGGCGAATGGGTATAAGGTTAGAGAGGTTACGGAAATTTGTGATAGAGAGTGGATGGGAGGTAGAAATCACTGTGGGGATGTGGAGAGGAGGGCCAGGATCAATATAGATGGAGAAATAGGCTAGAGCAGAGCGAACCTTTTAGATACCAAGTGCCTAAAATGCAACCCAAAACCCACTTACTTATTGCAAAGTGCCAACATGGCAATTTAACCCAAATACTGAAGTTTGACTTTAGAAAAAACAGCTCATACAGAGCACAGGCAGGGGTATGAGACAGCAGGTAACAGAGAGTAAGCAGGCATATCAGTGAGTAGGCAGGTGTAAGATAGAGCAGGTAACAGAGTAAGCAGGCATGTCAGAGAGCAGGCAGAGGCAACAGAGATCAGGCAGGGATATCAGAAAACAGGCAGGGGTATCTGAGCAGTCAGGGACAACACAGAGCAGGCAGGGGTATCAGAGAACAGGCAGGGGTATCAAAGCAGGCAGAGGCAACACAGAGCAGGCAGGGACATCAGAGAATAGGATGAGGCAATAGAGAGGAGGCAGGGGCAACAGAGAATGAACAGAACAAAAGAGATCAGTTAGGGGTATTAGAGCTGGCAGAGGCAAAAGACAAAATACAGCCACAGACAGGAATAGGGGTAGCAGACTGCTGAAATAAAGCAGAAATAAAGTACAGGCACCAGACTGCAGGCAGAGGAGAGACAGTGGTAAATTGCAGAATCAAGAAAGATCAAAGAAAGCAGAAAGCAAAGTAGAGAGTTTGGAGAGGATGGAAGAGCAGAGATAAAGTAGAGCAGAGGGGTAACAGGCTGAACCAAGTGGCAGGCAGGGAGAGGGGCCTTACTGGGATCCCCAGTGCAAATCAGGTCAGGTTGCTGCCAAGCAGTGGTCTCTGTGCACGCTGAAGAATGTATCTCCCTGGGCAACTGCTGCTCCTCTTGGCCTCGGTGGTCACCACATCCTCCTCAGAGGTCCTGTTATGCCGCCTGCAGTGCACCCTGGAGCTCCTGGCCGCCTGCCCACAGCCTTCTCCCACCCCGCCTTTGTGAAGCTGGTGCTGGCTCCAAGCTGCGGCTGCTGCTCCTTATACACCTGGCTGGAGGGGGAATCATGCGGGCTTTATAGTGCACACTGCACCGCCAAACTGAGCTGCTACCTAACCCCACCCCGGTACAGAGCACCATCTGCTCGTGCTGAGAAAAATGAAGCTCGTGCCCACAAGAAGGTCTCTGCATGCCCCCTCTGCTTGCCAAAAATTAAACTCATAAAATAGGCCTGGACAGAAATTATGGTATCCTTAACTTAATATTTTGTTGCACATCCTTTAGAGGAAATCACTGCAATTAAACGATTCCTGTAGCTGTCAATGAGACTTCTGCACCTCTTGACAGGTATTTTGACCCACTCCTCAAGAGAAAAAAAGCAATATACAAATAATGTAGGTATCAACTGATCCCACCAAACAAGATTAGTTATATAGCATGGGTACGAATTAAAACGTAACATTTAATAGTCGTATAAAAAGACACAAAACTAAAAAGTGTCACCCAAAGTGAATTAAAACACTAAGGAATATGTCCCAAAAAAGTGTTATATTATAGAGACAATAATCTCATAGGATAGAGAAAAACACTTGCAGTGGCCAAGTGCAAAATCAAATAAACCAGGGCATGTAGTTCCTGATATCAGTGAAAACGCAATTCAACTATGCAAATCAGGAACACAATACCCTCAGTTGCATAAATATAGGCAGATATCACATAAATTCTATATGTATAATCAATTGGCCGAGGAAATGTAACATAGAGATGTATATAACAAGGAACAATCTCACGAGATCCAAGGACCAGAGACAGGAGAGCCAAAACTTGCTGAGTTAAGAAGATCCATAATCAGCAG
This sequence comes from Ranitomeya variabilis, assembly GCF_051348905.1. NCBI lineage: Eukaryota > Metazoa > Chordata > Amphibia > Anura > Dendrobatidae > Ranitomeya > Ranitomeya variabilis. The sequence goes on along the minus strand of NC_135237.1, from coordinate 418,468,310 downwards.
AAATGGGAGACAATGCCCTGTCAATCCCTATGGGGCTAATAGTAAACTCGTTCCCCAAGCTCCCGCCCTTACAAGGGCAGTCCACATCTACCCCTGCAATAAAGCATGCCCTGCACTCTCCCTAATAGGGTGTCCCAACGCGTTTCTTACAAGCTGGATCATCAGGGGACTAGCTTGTTTTGGGAGATAAGGTGCCTAAGTGCTGAATAAAGAGACATAGAGTCCTGCCACTCTCTATGCTATCCTGCAGAGAGTGGGAGAAATAAAGGGTTACCTTTAAATATTGAGCCAAAGGGCATAAAGAGCCTATCACTATCTGTGGAGCGATCATATGATGTAATTGGCACCCATCTAATGGTGTGTATGGCATACAGTTTGAAATGCACACCACATGCATTTCCGGTGGATATCATGCCCTGTTAGCCACATGCCGCAAACACTAACAGCCCAATGACGTCACTGCCCAGTACCCTTTGTCAGGACAAGAGCGGGAGCAGGGAGCACCGCTGGAACAAGGAGGAAGAGAGGTATTTATTTATTGTGTTTTTTTATGGGGGCTGCCTTATACACTACAGGATCTGCCTATGGGGTGCTGCCTTATACACTACAGGATCTGCCCATGGGGCTGCCTTATACACTACAGGATCTGCCTATGGGGGGTGCTGCCTTATACACTACAGGATCTGCCTATGGGGGGGTGCTGCCTTATACACTACAGGATCTGCCTATGGGGGGGTGCTGCCTTATACACTACAGGATCTGCCTATGGGGGGGTGCTGCCTTATACTACAGAGTCTGCCTATCGGGGAGTGCTGCCTTATACTACAAAGTCTGCCTATAGGGGTACTGCCTTATACTACAGGGTCTGCCTATAGGGGTACTGTCTTATACTACAGGGTCTGCCTATAGGAGTACTGTCTTGTACAATATTGAGGACTATCTGGCACATTATACTATATGGAGGTTATCTATGGGGCCATCATACAGTGTGGGGATCACAGTGAAGGGGACATCATACAGTGTTGGACCCATCAGTTTGGAGTCTACTAAGGGGTCAGTATACTGTGTGGGTAGTACTATACAAAGAGGGGGCATCATACTGTGTTTAGAGGAGCTGTACAGGGGGACATTATTAAATGTAAAGTGTGCACTCATTGTTGTAGGGGAACTCGGGTTACTGTGACTATCAAAGGGGCACACAGGGCAATATTACTTTCTAGGGGGCAAAATATGGGCACTGTTTTCTAGGGCACTTGCACCCAGCATTACTATATTATAGAGGGGTGCTTTAGAATTTACACAGCAGGTGCAGTAATAGGGTCACATATGGCAGCAGAGGCTGAGTATCGGGGTATCAGGTGCAGTAATAGGGACACATATGGCAGCAGCAGCTCAGTATTGGGGTATCAGGTGCAGTAATAGGGACAAATATGGCAGCAGCGGCTCAGTATTGGGGTATCAGGTGCAGTAATAGGGACACATACAGCAGCAGTGGCTCAGTATTGGGGTATCAGGGGCAGTAATAGGGACACATACAGCTGCAGCGGCAGTATGACAGTAATAATCATGTTGGTCATTATATAGTAATTATCTTCAGTAATAGCATGGTCATCTGCTGAGGTTCTCCTCCACTATAAGGGCACGTCACCGAATTGAAATCAAGGTTACCTGGTTAGGGGCCCACTCAGAAGCTTTGCCCCCCCCCCCGAACCAAAACCCTAGCTACGCCTCTGGTCAGGGCTCATAGAAGGCCACTTCAGAATAGTCCAATGTTTTCCTCTTATCCATACGTGGGTGTTTTTAGCTGTGTGTTTTGGGTCGTTATCCTGTTGCAAGATGCATTACCTGTGTCTGAGACCAAGCTTTCTGACACTGGGCAGCACATTTCTCTCTAGAATCCCTTGATAGTCTTGAGATTTCATTGTACCCTACACAGATTCTAGACACCCTTTGCCAAATGCAGCAAAGCAGCCCCAGAACATAACAGAGCCTCCTCCAAGTTTCACAGTAGGAACAGTGTTCTTTTCTTGATACGCTTCATTTTTCTGTCTGTGAACATACAGCTGATGTGCCTTGCCAAAAAGTTCCATTTTTGTCTCATCTGTCCATAGGACATTCTCCCAGAAGCTTTGTGGCTTGTCAACATGTAGTTTGGCAAATTCCAGTCTGGCTTTTTTATAATTGTTTCTCAACAATGCTGTCCTCCTTGGTCATCTCCCATGAAGTCCACTTTGGCTCACACAACGATGGATGGTGCAATCTGACACTGACATGTTCCTTGAGCTTGAAGTTTACCTATAATCTGTTTAGAAGTTTTTCTGGGCTCTTTTGTTACCATTCGCATTATTTGTCTCTTTGATTTGTCATCAATTTTCCTCATGCGGCCATGTCCAGGGAGGTTGGCTACAGTCCCATAGATCTTAAATTTCTGAATAATATGTGCAACTGTAGTCACAGTAACATCAAGCTGCTTGGAGATGGTCTTCTAACTTTTACCTTTAACATAGTTGTCTTTAATTTTCTTTCTAATCTCCTGAGACAACTCTTTCCTTTGCTTCCTCTGGTCCATGTTGAGTGTGATACACACCGTGTCACCAAACCGCACAATGAGTATCTGTAGCCCTATATACAGGCCCACTCACTGATTCCAAGATTGTAGACACTTGTGATGCTAGTTAGTGGACACACCTTGATTTACTACTTCTGTCCCACTACTGACCGAACACCACAGGTGTCATCAAGGCAGACTTATAAACATTTTTCCTTAAAAGACCGTTCCCCTTTAACATTGAGCCCCAGGGCCACGGACCAGGTCACAGCCACCGTGACATCCCCCCCTGCAGACCGGACCCAGTACCAAGTACCCCACTGCTCTGGCTGGGCACCTCACATGCATATACAAATGAGCACCACCGTTTATCCAATCAGCTGGTTCCATATAAGCGCGCCAAACAACAACTTGGGGGCATACTCTAGGTGTGACCATAACCCATATATTATCATAAGGCATTTTAAGTTGTTATAGAGACCAAGGTAATGACCCCTTTAGCATGCCTTCCATCTAAAGCACATATGCATGTTCCATCCAATCCCATGAGTCAGCAAGGAAGCATGATCATCGAGCAGTCACATGACAGTAATGCAAATGAAGACACTGCGCATGTGCGGGCGGCACACACTGTTGGAAAGTGTCCCCAGGAGTCACCAAGTCAGCGATCACATGATTGCAGCAGAGGTGATGCCAGGAAACATACATGGCTTCTGAGTCTCATCCAATTTAGGTTATGCCCCTTAAAATCATCCATGGCAACACCACATGTAAACATAACTAATAAATCAAAAAAGGAGAAGATAAAAAGTGAGGGGAGGAAAGCGAATAAAGAACACATACAATATTAAATAGATATATAATGAACATCATTCTATATCTATGTCTGTTTGTCGACCGAACTAAATGTCCACAACTTGATTCTTCTCCAATCATAACTTCATAAAAAGAGGAATCTACAGTAAAAAAAGAAAAAAAGTAAGTAGATACATATCCATACACAGTATGCATGATGCATAAATGATGATGATAAGAGCACAGAGTAGATTCAGCGCAGACTATTTTGTAGATTACAGTATATTTAATATTCAACTCTTTAGGCTGAAGGCTTCACAATTCAAAAATCCATCTCATCTCCTTTATTTTTAAAATCCTAAGTCTATCACCACCTATGCTTGATAAAGACCTATATTGGGTCAAAACGTTGTTCCTTTGATGGAGGAATAACAATACTTTGGAATAGATCACCCTGAAATGGACGCTGTTTCTTTCTTTGTTTTCTCTTATACCTCCAAGTGGGTTCCTTGGGGATTTTAAGCTTGGGTCCCTCTCAGTAAGTGCTGCCAGCCACGCTCTTTCTTAATGAGGAATTGAATCCATAAAACTTTTTGAGCGCTTTGTGTGAATGTTGGATACCAACTAAATGTACCTAAGAGCATGTATTACTACATGGGTGAGTAATCGAATCAAGACAAAATTGTAAACGCCTTTTGGATCTGTTTTATAACACCGAAATGTACCACAGACCATGTAATGCTATATGAGTGAATAAATTGAATCAAGAATAATCTTACAATGCTTTTTGTGAGTGTTATAAACCAACTAAATGTACCACAGACTACGTAATACTCTATGGATGAGGAATTTAATCCAGAAAAACTTTTCATCGCTTTTTGCGAACGTTAGATACCAACCAAATGTACCACAGAGCAGGTACAAGGCTTAAAACACTTTTTCTGACTGTTAGATGCAAGCAAAATGTAACTATATGTGTGAGTAATTGAACAAATAAATTTTTTAAAAAGCTTTTGGAAGTGTTTTTTTAACACTTTAATGTACCACAGACAACGTAATGCTAAATAAGTGAGTAATTAAATCCAGAAAACATTTTAAAAGCTTCTTGGAAGTGTTTTATAGCACCGACATGTACCAAAAAGCTTGTGATACTATATGGGTAAGTAATTGAATCAAGAAATATTTTAAACACTTTTTGTGTTTTATTACACGAAAATGTACCACAGACCACGTATCTATATGGGTGAGTAATTGAATCAAGAAAAATTTTTAAACGCGTTTTGGAAGTGGTATACAGTGTATCAAAGAAAAGTAGCACAAATCACATAATACTCTATTGATGACAATATAGTCCATTTTTGTACCTACAAAAAATATATATGGTCCCATGCAGCACCTAAATATTTAGCAATGGACTGTGAAGCAATCAGCCCTTCGTTGAGCCTTTATTCCACCACTCTCCCTGCTCCTGCAACTGTTCTTAGGCTAAATGCATAATGTATCTGATACAACAGCAAAGCACAATATTAGTCTTTAGAAGGGTTTTAGTATGATGGTTCAGCATCAGCACCAGTATCAACGCTAGAGGATTAAGATTAGTTAAACTGAGCACACACAGGCCTGGACAAGCATTTTCTACCTCCAATACGAATTGTCCCTGAGCTGTGCAATGGTGTCAGTGAGCCAAGCGTGGCGGTGTCTTTCCTTTTTTACCCTGATGGTGTAAAATGGCAAGCATTTCCCACATGCTTATAGGCTGTGTAACAGTCCCCAAACGCTCAGGGTGGGGATTCAAGTTTTAAATCAAGCATTGCCCCATGCTCGATGAATAACAAGCATATCAGAGCACCCAGATTATTGAATGATATCTGAATATTAATGAGCATGTTTCCTCATCCCTAATAATTACAAAGAATAAACTGTTAACACTTCTATTATTTAAAGAATTCTTATTTTGTAGCATGCTTTCCACATCTACTTAAAACATTTGCACGGTACTTTATATAGTTTTTCACATTTTGTTTTAATTCAGACCAATATTAACTACAGGTCTACAGTTATTCTTTTAGGTTTAGAACTTGAAATTCTTTGTATTATTATATTGTCTATTTCAGCTGATGTAACTGTATTTTCGGAAAACTTGTTTAAAATATTGAAACCAAAATAACAATGGGAACATAAAAAAAATTGAAACAAGTTATTATATATTTGCATAACTGTAGGACAAAGCTGATGAAATAATTAAAAGTGGATTTGGAAAAATGTTAGCAAATTTTAAGCCTCAGAAGCAGTATGTTAGTGAGTCATACATAACTGCATCATAGTTAAGCAAACTACATCTACAGTAGGAAATATCCGTAATAAATGTAGATGTATGATTATTGCTCACTCAAATATTTCCTTTTTAAAGTCTTTTTTTAATGAAATTATGCATCCATGATGAAAGATTTTGTGAGATTATTAATATAATCAAAATGTAAAATTATAATAACAAAAACATAATAAGGCTGGCCTCACACTAGCGAGTTTTACGGACGTATGAACGCATAAACTACGTCTGTAAAATATGCATTGCACATGGCCCAATGAATCTCTATGGCCCCGCTCCTATCTGCCGTATATTACGCATCCGTAATATACGGTCTTCTACGGCAGTAGAATATCGCAGCATGCTGCGTTTGTCACCGTATTGCGCAAAAAATATGCCAATGAAAGTCTATGGGGGCCAGAAAAATACGGATTACACACGGACCAACAGTGTGACTTGCGAGAAACACGCCAGACATCTCCAGACATCGCCAGGTGCAAGGAATTGTGCCAAGCCCTCAATCAGGAAACTCAGACATGCTAATTAGCTCAAAAAGACAGCCAGACAGCCGGAAGTCTGGTCCTCGCCTCCACGGAGTTCCAAGCAGCATGGCCAGCATAATCAATGTCGATATGCTCCTCATCCTGGTCCAAGAAAGGCCAGAAATCTGGGACCAGTGGGATCCTAATTATTCTAACCGGGCCAGGAAAGAGGCAGCTTGGAGGACCATCTGTGGGCTTCTATTCCTAGATTATGCCCAACGGCCACGTGCGGAGCAGACCACACTTTGTAAGTACACTAATGTTTTCTCAATAATTTACTTTGAAAGATGCTTTCCCTACATGATTCCTGGCATAATCTTTTTGCTCTTCCTATTTAATTTTTTTGCCTTTTGCCCAAAAAACAAAGCTGATTAACCTGATAAAATGTTTAGGTAGCTAGCTAATATTGATGTTGCGTTGTTAACTCTTTGGTTTTCCTCAAACATCGTCCAGAGGGGTGTTGACCCTGATTTATTTTCACCATAAATTTTAACTTTATGCTAATTATTCAATAAGGCATTTTGTTATCCTCGGTCAACTATTAGATAATGTATGTGTCTAAGGACAGGATCCTCTCCCCTCTGTACCAGTCTGGCAATGTAAAGTTGTTTACTGTCAATGATATCTTGAACTCTGTATGTAACCCCTTTCTCATGTACAGCCCCATGGAAATGCTGGTGCTAGATAAATAAAGAATAATAATAATATATCACTGACAACTGGATTAAGCTATGTACATAATGAGCTTAAACAATATTTGGTACCATGTCACCATGTCATTGCAGTGGATGATGTAATGACACGATGGCGCAGCATCAGGGACCAGTACCGGCAGGGACCAGTGGTGGTGGTGGCATGGGGGGTGGGGTTAGAACAGTTAATAATTTAAGAAAGAATAGAGGTACAGAGAGGAACATCAAGTGCATGTATACTAATGCCAGAAGCCTCGCCAACAAAATGGACGAATTAGAATTAATGTTGTTGGAGCATAATTATGACATGGTGGGGAAGGATATCCCCATAATCCTGCAGAATGTAAGCCCACAAGGGCAGGGTCCTCACCCCTCTGTATCAGTCTGTCATTGTTAGTTTGTTTACTGTAAGTGATATCTGTAACTTGTATGTAACCCCTTCTCATGTACAGCACCATGGAATCAATGGTGCTTTATAAATAAATAATAATAATAATAATATCTGAAACGTGGCTGGATGAGAGCCATGACTGGGCTGTTAACTTGCAGGGCTATAGCCTTTTCAGAAATGACCGTGCAGATAAGTGAGGGGGTGGGGTGTGTCTGTATGTAAAATCTTCCTTAAAACCCATACGGCGTGATAATATAGGTGAATTTAATGAAAATGTAGAGTCCCTGTGGGTGGAGATAAGGGGAGGGAGAAAAATAATAAATTACTGATAGGGGTTTGTTATAAATCTACAAAAATAATGGAAGCAATGGAGAATATCCTGGTAAAGCAAATAGATGAAGCTGCAACTCAAGGAGAAGTCATTATTATGGGGGACTTCAACTACCCTGAAATAGATTGGGGAACAGAAACCTGCAGTTCCAGCAAAGGTAATCGGTTTTTGACAACTATGAGAGACAATTACCTTTCACAACAAGAAGGGGGGCACGCTAGACCTAATATTAACCAATAGGCCAGACTGCATAGCAAATATAAGGGTTGCGGGTCACTTGAGGAATAGTGATCACTAGTGTTGAGCATTCCGATACCGCAAGTATCGGGTATCGGCCGATATTTGCGGTATCGGAATTCCGATACCGAGTTCCAATATTTTTGTGATATCGGAAAACGGAATCCGAAGTTCCCAGTGTATGGTTCCCAGGGTCTGGAGGAGAGGAGACTCTCCTTCAGGCCCTGGGATCCATATTCATGTAAAAAATAAAGAATTAAAATAAAAAATATGGATATACTCACCCGTCCGGCGGCCCCTGGACCTTACCGATGTAACCGGCAGCCTCCGTTCCTAAGAATGCAGTGAGTTTAGGACCTGCGATGACATCGCGGCTTGTGATTGGTCACGTGAGCGGTCACATGAGCGGTCACGCGACCAATCACAAGCCGCGACGTCATCGAAGGTCCTAAACTCCTCATTCTTAGGAACGGAGGCTGCCGGTTACATCGGTAAGGTCCAGGGGCCACCGGAGGGGTGAGTATATCCATATTTTTTATTTTAATTCTTTATTTTTTACATGAATATCGATCCCAGGGCCTGAAGGAGAGTTTCCTCTCCTTCAGACCCTGGGAACCATCCAGGATACCTTCTGATACTTGTGTCCCATTGACTTGCATTGGTATCGGGTATCGATATTTTTCGGATATCGGCCGATACCATCCGATACCGATACCTTTTAGTATCGGAAGGTATCGCTCAACACTAGTGATCACAAAATAATAAGTTTTTGTGTATCCTTTAATAAGATGTGCAGTAGAGGGTTGATAAGGACACTCAACTTCAGGAGGGCAAATTTCCAATGGATGAGAGATGATATTGGTGCAATTAACTGGGATGATATCCTGAGACATAAAAATACACAAAGAAAATGGGAGACGTTTATTAGCATCCTGGATAGGACCTGTGCACAGTATATACCGTATGGGAATAAACATACTAGAAATAGGAGGAAACCAATATGGCTAAATAGAGCTGTAAGGGGTGCAATAAGTGACAAAAAGAAAGCATTTAGAGAATTAAAGGAAGTAGGTAGTGATGAGGCACTAAATTAAATACAGAAAATTAAATAAATTCTGTAAAAAGCAAATCAAGGCAGCAAAAATTGAGACAGAGAGACTCATTGCCAGAGAGAGTAAAAATAATCCCAAAATATTTTTTAACTACATAAATAGTAAGAAACTAAAAAATGAAAGTGTTGGCCCCCTTAAAAATAGTCTGGGGGAAATGGTGGATGAGGATGAGGAAAAAGCCAATATGCTAAATGACTTTTTTTCAGCAGTATTTACACAAGAAAATCCCATGGCAGACAATATGATCAGTGATAACAAAAATTCCCCATTAAGTGTCACCTGCTTAACCCAGCAGGAAGTACGGCGGCGTCTAAAAATCACTAAAATTGACAAATCTCCGGGCCCGGATGGGATACACCCCTGAGTACTGCAGGAATTAAGTACAGTCATTGATAGACCATTATTTTTAATCTTTAAAGAGTCCATAATAACAGGGTCTGTACCACAGGACTGGCGTATAGCAAATGTGGTGCCAATATTCAAAAAGGGGACAAAAACTGAACTCGGAAATTATAGGCCAGTAAGCTTAACCTCTACTGTGGGTAAAATCCTGGAGGGCATTCTAAAGGATGCTATACTGGAGTATCTGAAGAGGAATAACCTCATGACCCAGTATCAACACGGGTTTTCTAGGGACCGTTCATGTCAGACTAATTTGATCAGCTTCTATGAAGAGGTAAGTTCCGGACTGGACCAAGGGAACCCAGTAGATGTAGTGTATATGGACTTTTCAAAGGCTTTTGATACGGTGCCACACAAAAGGTTGATACATAAAATGAGAATAATGGGGATAGGGGAAAATATGTGTAAGTGGGTTGAGAGCTGGCTCAGGGATAGAAAACAAAGGGTGGTTATTAATGGAGCGGACTGGGTCGCGGTTAGCAGTGGGGTACCACAGGGGTCAGTATTGGGCCCTCTTCTTTTTAACATATTTATTAATGACCTTGTAGGGGGCATTCCGAGTAGAATTTCAATATTTGCAGATGACGCTAAACTCTGCAGGGTAATCAATACACGGGAGGACAATTTTATATTACAGGATGATTTATGTAAACTAGAAGCTTGGGCTGATAAATGGCAAATGAGCTTTAATGGGGATAAATGTAAGGTCATGCACTTGGGTAGAAGTAATGAGATGTATAACTATGTGCTTAATTCAAAAACTCTGGGCAAAACTGCCAATGAAAAAGACCTGGGTGTATGGGTGGATGACAAACTCATATTCAGTGGCCAGTGTCAGGCAGCTGCTACAAAGGCAAATAAAATAATGGGATGTATTAAAAGAGGCATAGATGCTCATGAGGAGAACATAATTTTACCTCTATACAAGTCACTAGTTCGACCACACTTAGAATACTGTGCACAGTTCTGGTCTCCGGTGTATAAGAAAGACATAGCTGAACTAGAGCGGGTGCAGAGAAGAGCGACCAAGGTTATTAGAGGACTGGGGGGTCTGCAATACCAAGATAGGTTATTACACTTGGGGCTGTTTAGTTTGGAAAAACGAAGACTAAAGGGTGATCTTATTTTAATGTATACATATATGAGGGGACAGTACAAAGACCTTTTTGATGATCTTTTTAATCATAGACCTGAGACAGGGACAAGGGGGCATCCTCTATGTCTGGAGGAAAGAAGGTTTAAGCATAATAACAGATGCGGATTCTTTACTGTAAGAGCAGTGAGACTATGGAACTCTCTGCCGTATGATGTTGTAATGAGTGATTCATTACTTAAATTTAAGAGGGGACTGGATGCCTTTCTTGAAAAGTGTAATGTTACAGGGTATATACACAAGATTCCTTGATAGGGCATTGATCCAGGGAACTAGTCTGACTGCCGTATGTGGAGTCAGGAAGGATTTTTTTTCCCCAATGTGGAGCTTACTCTTTGCCACATGGGTTTTTTTGCCTTCCTCTGGATCAACATGTTAGGGCATGTTAGGTTAGGCTACGGGTTGAACTAGATGGACTTAGTCTTCCTTCAACCTTAATAACTATGTAACTATGAAATGCAGCAGCGTGCAAGAAGTGGGTCAGCAGTAGTGTTGAGCATTCCGATACCGCAAGTATCGGGTATCGGGCGATACTTGCCGGTATCGGAATTCCGATACCGAGATCCGATACTTTTGTTGTATCGGGAATCGGTATCGGGATTAATATCAATGTGTAAAAGAAAGAATTAAAATAAAAAATAGGGATATACTCACCTCTCCGGCGCAGCCTGGTCTTTACCGCCGTAACCGGGAGCCGTTGTACCTAAGAATGCGCGCTTGAAGGGCCTTAGATGAGGTCACTGCGCTCTGATTGGTCCGTAGCAGTCACGTGGGCCGTCGCGACCAATCACAAAGCCATGACGTCATCTTAAGGTCCTTCACGCGCTGATTCTTAGGAAGGAAGGCTGCCGGAAAGAAGCCGAGGGTGAGTATATACCTAATAGGAATATACTCACCCTCGGACGCGCCCTGCTTCTTTCCGGCAGCCTTCCTTCCTAAGAATCAGCGTGTGAAGGACCTTAAGATGACATCACGGCTTTGTGATTGGTCGCGACAGCCCATGTGACCGCCACGCGACCAATCACAAAGCCGTGACGTCACCTAAGGTCTTTCAAGCGCTTGAAATACCTTAGGTGACGTCACGGCTTTGTGATTGGTCGCGTAGCGGTCACGCGACCGCTACGCGACCAATCAGAAGCTGCGGACGTCTTCTAAGGTATTTCAAGTGCTTGAAAGACCTTGGGTGACGTCACGGCTTTATGATTGGTCGCGTAGCGGTCACGCGACCGCTACGGACCAATCAGAGCGCAGTGACCTCATCTAAGGCCCTTCAAGCGCGCATTCTTAGGTACAACGGCTCCCGGTTATGGCGGTAAAGTCCAGGGCGCGTCAGAGAGGTGAGTATATCCCTATTTTTAATTTTAATTCTTTCTTTTACACATTGATATGGATCCCAGGGCCTGAAGGAGAGTTTCCTCTCCTTCAGACCCTGGGAACCATCAGGGATACCGTCCGATACTTGAGTCCCATTGACTTGTATTGGTATCGGGTATCGGTATCGGATTAGATCTGATACTTTGCCGGTATCGGCCGATACTTTCCGATACTGATACTTTCAAGTATCGGACGATATCGCTCAACACTAGTCAGCAGCCCCACTGAAGAAGAAAAAATATATTTATTACGATCGTCTTTCCTTTTTAGATGGCAGTATGGATCTTAGACAGTAAGTAATAACCACACAACACATTTTTCTTGTCAAAAAATCTTAGTAACATTATTTCTTATGGTTAGTCCATGGCGAATTACATGTAAGGATGGGTAAATCTAGTCACAAAAATAATGATGACACCCAAAAATGTCAAAAGGGTCCTGGAGGAGAGAGGACCCTGCCTGCAAAGCCTCACAAGCTCCAACAAGGGATGGGTTAGAATCTAGTAGGCGAGGTTAGATATGTTCATGCAGTGGTTTGGTCGATGGGTGGTTACTACAGGTTATCTGATTGTTTGAAGAGGTGGGTCTTCATGCTGTTTGTGTATCTTTCAATGGTAGGTGACAGTATGATGTGTTGTGGTAGTGGTTTCAACAGTAGGGGTGATACACAAGATAAATCTTGCCTACCATTGTGGGAAGAGGAGATAAGAGGGGAGTAGAGAAGGATATCTTGTGATGTTCGGAGGTTGTGTGTAGGTAATTTTTGTGATAAGAGCTCACAGATGTGTATTAAAATAATGCGCACAAATAAATAACCTTTTATTTTTTTTATTGTATTTCTTGTTTACTAACAGAACACAGTCCAACCTCACAGAGAGGGAGATCGGGTCTGAATCTGAGGCTGTGATAGATCCCGTAAGTCTGGACGAAGAGGTGACAGGCCCATCTATGGAATCTTCGACATCCATCCTTAAGGGGCCATCGGCTTCGTCATCACTGCAGCCATCAGCAAACGAGGAAGATGCAGCACCACCACCCTCATCAGCACATGATCAGGGAAGGCATGAGGAATATGCCCAGAGCAGCAGCCCTACAGGCCCACTGGTGTCCTCCCCACAGGCAGCTGGGGCTTTACGTAGAGGCCGAAGAAGGAGAGAGATGCAAGCCACAAGGAGTGATGTGGACGCTGGGGTCCTCAATTATTTGGCCAGGGCATCCACGGATGATGGAGAGGAGGCCTTTGCCCGCAGCCTTGCCCGTTACCTTAGACCCCTTCCCCGTGAGGTGAGGCTACGTGTGAGAGGGTGTATGCAAATCCTGATTGATTTAAGCACCCCTCCAAATAACCCCTATGAGGTGTTTGAATTTCTGGAGTCAAGGCAGCTTTCCCAAGCAAACCTCTTGCGCCTTCAATTCACTCAACAGGTGCAGGATCAATCAGGATTTGTAGCACCTACTCCACGTATGCCTACACTTCAGCCCCTCCCACCCCAAAATCTACAAAGGCCAGCACTGTTCCAAATGCCATCCTAAAACCCACATTCCCAATATGGCCACTTTTCCAGACCCAGTGATGTAGGCTTGTCCCAACCTGGGTTTGGACAATATGGCCATTTTGGGTTGGGGTATGAGGCCAGACAATATGGCCGTCAGCATGAGGGACAGAGACAATTATCTTATGGCCAACGCACAACTGGCCAATATGGTCAAGGCCAGTATTCTGCGCCACAAGCCACAGCATCCTCACAGGGTGAAGGGCAATTGGCCCAAAAAAGGCCCCCTGAACAGGACCCTGATCTGCCGCCATCTCCCCCGCCAACTTACATCACACACATATGCTATAAACAGAAACATCTTGTCACTAAGGAAAGTCAACACACACAATACTGTTTCATTGTATTTCGAAATTATATTTGACAAATACATAAAGAAAATAAGTAAATTACAACTGAGAAACAGCATAATCTTGCCAGGGAGTAGAACCCTCAGGAGAAACAAAAAAATTGGTGAAAACATCCCTAACTTTTATGCCAGAAAGGGGACGGCGTGGAGGAGGGTCATGTGGTGTAGGCCTAATTACAGGACTCAACATGTGCTCATCATTAGCATCTGACAAGCAATCATGTATCCGGGTATAATTATGCAAAATTACTGAGGCTTTGATTACTTCATTGACTGTAGCCTCACTGAGCTGTAGGGCTGTCTGGAGGACACGCCATTTGGCAACCAGAATACCAAAGGCGCACTCCACCAGTCTCCATGCCCTAGAAAGGCGCAAATTAAAGATCCTCCGACGGTGGTCGAGGTTGCGCCAGGGATAAGGCCTCATGACATGTCTGGTCAGTTGGAACGCCTCATCTCCAACAAAAACAAAAGGCACTGCTTCTGCAGTGGAGCCTGGGAGATGTTGTGGTGGTGGGAGATCTAACTGGTTATCACGTAGCCACCGACCCATAATGGACGAATTGAAGACCCTAGAGTCTCCAGTTCGCCCATAGGCCCCAATGTCTACAGTTATAAACCTGTAGTTACTGTCAACTACAGCTAACAGAACTACAGAGAAAAACTGTTTATAATTGTAGAATTGGGAGCCAGAGTTCGGCGGCTTACGTACCCTGATATGTTTCCCATCCACAGCTCCAATTCAGTTTGGAAAGTCATAATTGTCCTGGAAGCCACGGGCTATTTGGAGCCAATCATCATGTTTGGGCTCAGGCATCACAAGGTCATTGATTCTATTCCAGATTTGCCTACAGGTTAACCGCACAATGCCAGAAATTGTTGATCGGCCAATCAAAAACTCCAAGTGGAGTCCCGCAAACGACAATCCAGTGGACAGGAAGCTGAAAGTGACCAAAAGAAAATATTAGTTCTGTTTAAAGAGTTCACACAAAACATGAAGAAGCACAATCATATTTTATATCTTCACAAACATGCTTAACGCTGTAAAATGAAAAATGTCCTTAGGGTGGTTAACTCTAACATTTCCCCAACTTTTAAAGATCTGCTTGTGACCTAATGTCCACATATACATGAAAATACATGATAGAAACAAACACATAAATACAAAATATTATCAACATACAGTATGTGAGGATGTTTAATACATACTGTAAGGTAAGGAGAAGACGCTCCTCTGCGGATATTGCTTTGCGCATCCTTGTGTCCTGATATGTCATTCCTGGACGTAATATCTCCAACAATCTATCAAATGTTTGGATTGTCATGCGACAGTAGAGATAGAATTTGTCTGGATGTTCCCGCAGAGCTGTATATAGCCTATGAAAATGGCCTTTAGTGAGGCGTTTAGTCAAAAGAGGATGCACCCACATTCTTCTGCTCCCCCTTCGTGGATCCACAATCAAAGGATATGGCTGGCCAAACCGACGCGACAAGACGCAGTTAAACAAAACCCGCTGCATTGGGGTGAACTGCAGGAGGTCAGACATGGTGCAAACGTTAACACAAGACTCCAACAGATGCAAACCCACAAAATGGCCATATGGGAGTGTGCCACCTGTTGTAGAGGCCTTTAAATAGGGTTGATGATGTTGATTTGAATCAATTTCAGCCTCCAAAACCGTTAAATGTCCATTTTGTCAGGTTGCGTGAAAAATACGCATTACGGTGGGCATACGGATTACATATGCAACATTACATGCGCAAAATACATGACCACACCTTGCCTACGGAGTACTTACGGATCACCATTTTGAGAATTTTGTGGCGTATTACGGCCGTAAAATACGGAACGTATTTTGATACGCTGAGTGTGAGGCCGGCCTTATATTGTAATTTTAGAAAAGGTTTCAGACCATAAATTATAGGACTATAATAGGAATCTATGCCTACAGTAACTGATAGCAACTAAAGTAATCGAAATGTTGAATTTTCTAGATTAAAGGGAACCTGTCACCCCGTTTTTATGAGATAAAAATACTGTTAAATAGGGCCTGAGCTGTGCATTACAATAGTGTATTTTGTGGACCCCGATTCCCCACCTATGCTGCCGAAATATGTTACCAAAGTAGCCGTTTTCGCCTGTCAATCAGGCTGGTCTGGTCAGATGGGCGTGGTGTCTTCCCCCAGATCTTGCTTATTTTTCCGTTGGTGGCATAGTGGTTTGCGCATGCCCAAGTCCAGAATCCACTGCACAGGGGAGGGAAAAGAGCGCCATCTGCGCTATTCCCCTGGTGATCGGTGGGGGCGGCCATCTTCCTGTTGCCACGCATGCGCAGATGGAGCGCTCTGCTGCCCGGGGCTTCAGGAAAATGGCCGCGGGATGCCGCGCGTGCGCAGATGGAGATCGCGGCGGCCATTTTCCTGAAGCAGAGATGCAAACTCCATTAGTAGTGGTATCATAGTACAAACCAAAACATAACAATGTATATAACCATTGTGCAAATGACCATGTGCAAATATGCAAATAATGGTAGAAAAAATATAATACTAACAGTGTATAAGTTCAACAATATAATGATATAGTTACCAAATGAAGCGCTCCAGGGTGTCCACCAACACCCGACGTGCGTTTCGCACCGAAATGCTTCGTCTGGTGTTATTTTTTGTTTTTCTGTTGGATAATAAAAATTATTTGTATTTTATTGGCCTTGTGTGAAGGTAGTTTCTTTGGTGCTGTATTTATTTCCCTTCATGGTCATGTATGGTGGATATTATTAGGTGTTGTATCCCTAAATTTTACAAGCAATAGTAGTCTATGAAGCTGATATTTGTGCCACCTGAGTGAGGCTGAGCAGAAAAGCAGTTTGAGTTGTTGCATGTGGCATAAGGGCTCCCAGGACAGCAGGCTTACATCGGTCCATCACCCACCTCATCTTAATGTAAACTTAAATTCAAAGCTGTAAATGCTGGATCAGCAACTGATACCTCATGCATGACACATGGCTGACTACTGCTGTTACATTATAACATTTTTACTGTGAGTCAATTGATGCCACTTTTCCTGGTGTCTGCCCCTAATTTTTGCAAATGTTTGGATTCCAAGTTGTGTCTCCTTCATGTGTCTTGCCTGAATTTGGCAGGGCTCTCAGAGCACCAAGCCTATACCTATCACTCATTAACATGTTACTAATTAATGTTTAAGCTAGAAATACTGGTCCGAGCTATGTCCCAAGCCCTGTACCATGCATCCATGCTGCACAATTATACTATTTGTACTCTGAGTCAATTGATGTAACTTTTATTGGTGTCTGCCCCTTATTTAAGTGGTTTTGGCAGCTTTTTAACCCCCCTAAAGGTGTTGTGTGTGTTTGGTTTTGCCTCCCATTGTATTCAATGTTTTAATGAACATTTAATAAAGCAAAGTCAAGCTTCAGATCAGTGAGTGCCCTCCTTCCTTTCTTATGCAATGCACTGATTTTCATGTGATTTCTGGAGGAGCACCCGGTAGCTTGTGGTGGAATTTGGACTGCTTTTCTGCATGAAAGCACTTGATGTGCACAGAAGCTGAAGGTCTCCAAGTGGAAGGTAGTGCCGTCCCTCTTTTTTCTTTTTCTTTCGTCAATGGTGTTTGGGTGTGTTCGCCGAACCTTTCGACGAACATTTTCAGAGAACTGAACTGAACCTTGAAAGGTTTGCTCATTTCTAATTACCATTTACCTTCTAAGGGGTATTGTTTCTCCTTATGGAGAGTGACATACCATCTCTGGCTTGTCAAGGTAAGGAGGCTTATTCGCCGTGCAATGCAGCCACGGTGTTTCGGGCTGTTGGCCCTCGTCAGTGCGAAGCCAACAGCCCAAAACACCGTGACTGCGAATTGAGATACTGATTTGGCTTTTATCCTAAGTCATATTGCACAACTCGTTAAAGGGTTGATTCTGACTTGTAGGATCGCTACTTCCAACAGGTGGCGCTATAGAGTTTAAGTCCTCTTTTTCTCAGAAGAGGCAATTTGCATATTACATTTCCCTTCTAAACAGTCTGATACTGTCAGCAATGATTAGGTAGAGTTAGATTGGGTAGGGGCACAAATGAATGACACAGCCATTTCTCAGTTTAGTCACAGGAAGAATAACAGCGGAGTGCCACTATGCAAAAAAATGCCCCATAATTGTTTTATAGGGAATACAATTATTCACTAACAAAGACAAGTGAGGAGAGCAGAAAGATCTTAATTAGTGTTAGTATTGGTGTTAGTTCTTCCTGTATGACTCATGCTGTAGACTCTTTTAAAGGGCCACTGTCACCCCCCCCCCAGCCGTTATAAATTAAAAGAGCCACCTTGTGCAGCAGTAATGCTGCAGTCTAACAAGGTGGCTCTTTTAGTTTTTGATTCATTTATTACCTCAATAAAGCATTTTAAAAATTGGCCACAAATACCAGATATTGTATCTGGAGGCGGTCCGAATCGTCCTCTATCAATCTCCCAACTGCCGTCACTCTTCTCTTCAGGGGCGATGGTTGCCGCCCCCTGAGCGCTGTTGCTTCTTAAATCCGGCACCTGCGCTGTGCGTGCCTGCCTGGGGCCCGCACTGTGTTATTCATTATGCACAGTGCGGGGCTGGGGTTCATGGGCATGCGCACTGCGCTTGTCAGACGCTCCCGCGGTCCCCCGCTTTCCAGCATTGCCGGAATATACAGGTTTCATTGCCGACGTTTTGAACAGCCACAAAGAACAACGCTGGAAGGCGGGGGACCGGGGGAGCGTCTGACAAGCGCAGTGCGCATGCCCAGGAACCCCAGCCCCGCACTGTGCATAATGAATAACACAGTGCGGGGCGGGGATTCAGGAACAGGGTGGCCGCACTGCCCGCACCTGCGCAGTCAGGCACCCTGCGTCTGAGCTGTGACTGACAATGAAGACTGCGCCTGCCCCAGGCAGGCACGCACAGCGCAGGCGCCGGATTTAAGAAGCAACAGCGCGAAGGGGGCGGCGACCATCGCCCCTGAAGAGAAGAGTGACGGCAGTTGGGAGATTGATAGAGGACGATTCGGACCGCCTCCAGATACAATATCTGGTATTTGTGGCCAATTTTTAAAACGCTTTATTGAGGTAATAAATGAATCAAAAACTAAAAGAGCCACCTTGTTAGACTGCAGCATTACTGCTGCACAAGGTGGCTCTTTTAGTTTATAACGGCTGGGGGGGGGTGACAGTGGCCCTTTAAAGTCCGGAGCATAATAATTCTCTGTCTGCACAGACCTGGTATCTGAGAACTATATGGCCGCTTTATGGTTGAATAATTGGCTATATTGGTGGCTAAAAGTATAATTTATGCTCCATACATACAGATCCCACCAGGTTCCTTCAGAAATTTTAAGAGTTCCAACAAACTTGAATGGACAGAGACTGACATGTGCAGTCATCTCTCCTTTTCTGAAAGCCACTAATGGATCTCCATTCTTTCCATTCAGCAGCGGGAACTGTATTTATCATCATACGCTGTATGGCATATCTTTTAAATTTGACATGTATACAAAAATTTACAAACTTTTTAAGTATTCCACATTTACTCTTTTTCTTGTGGCCACAGTGTTGTTTTTAGATTTAGAGGGAGTCGATCACACCAAAAGTGCACATTAAACAAGTTATACAGTGATATAGGAGACCCTTTAAATATTATGCTAGCACTGTACATTTTAGCAGAGGAAAGGAAAGTTAATTTTAATTAACATGCAGATTTTGGTTGTTGCACCCTTGGTTTGGCCAAGAGCTCATTCACCACTCCTCCACCTGGTGGGATACCATTTGTATGTAAAATGCCAGTGCACAACTGGACAGCAACTCGGTCATGACTACCACTTTGCAGCACTTTATACTTGCAGCAGCTGATCAGTAGGGGTGCCAGGGGTTGGACCCCACCATTCTGGCATTGATGACCAATCCTAAGAATAGATTATCAATATAATATGACATGATGTTCAATAGTTGTTGGTTTGTCAGTTTGATGGCCTGCCCTCAAGATTGTAATTACTCACTAGAGAACATATGATTTTTGAATGATTTTAATTAGATTTCTCATTCTTTAATTAATTAGTTCAGCTTCAAATTTCTGTAATTGTTTTCACTGAAACCATTCCCAGACTTGTTTGGCTACTTGTCCCTAGTGATAAATATTAAAAGACATCAAGGGAAATGGTTAAGAGTCTAATGAAGCTTCAACTGCTATAATCAGTAATTCATTTTATAGGCTTGCTACCTTCCAACAAGTTATTATGCATGTGGAGCAGTGCTACTAATCTAAGCAAAGGAAGGAAAAAAGTTCCAGCACCAGGTGTCTCTTCATTAAAATCTTCAATATTTTATTTTCATGTTAAGAATAAAGTATCATCCGGGGATGTAGCCCCTAAATGCCTAAAGACGTTTAGGGGCTACGTCCCCAGATGATGTTTTATTCTTGACATGAAAATAAAATATTGAAGATTTTAATGAAGAGACACCTGGTGCTGGAACTTTTTCCCTTCCTTTGCTATTGCTAATGAGTGGTATCCAGCCACTTGTTCCTGGCACCTGTGTTCATCTGGATTCTGGTGAGACATCACTAATCCCCTTCCCTGCTCCCAGTATGATATTGGATGTACTAATCTAAGGCCTCTGCACCTTAAAGGGAACCTGTCAGCAGGATTGTGCTCAGTAACCTACAGTGTCAGGTTGGCGCCGTTATTCTAATTAAAATGATACCTTGATTGATGAAATCCGTGTTGTGGTTGTTCTTTAATCTTTATTTTCAGTTTTTAGTTAATGATATGCTTGTGCCCCGGGACGGGCTTGGAGGTGGGTTCTTTATGTGGTGCTCTGATTGGGTATTCATAATGCAGACTGCTGACAGGTCACTAATCCCTCAGTGACCTGCCTCCTAGTCTGCATCATTTAATCTTTACACTCTACTGAAACTGCCCTCACTAAAGTCTCTGTCTATTAACAGCTAAATCCAATGGTTGCTACTCCTTGCTGATTCTCATGGATCTCTATGCAGCATTCGATGCCATGGATCACCAGCTCCTCCTCACTATACTCCACTCTATTGGGCTCAAGGACACTGTTCTCTACTGGTTCTCCTCCAATCTCTCTGACCACTCCTTCACTTTATTTTTTGCTGGATCTTACTCCTCTTCTCATCCCCTTACTATCGAGGTTCCTGACGGCTCAGTCTTAGGCCCCCTCATCTTCTTTCTGTACACAGCCCCTATTGGACAAACAATCACTAAATTTGTGTTCCAGTATCATCTCTATGCTGACTACACCCAATTATACACTTCTTTCCCTGACATCACCCCCACCTCAATACAAAATACCCAGGATTGTTTGTCCACTGTCTAAAACATCATGTCCTCTTTCTATCTGAAACTGAATCTCTCCAAAACCGAACTTCTTGTTTTTCCCTCTCTACTACCCAAACTCTAGCTCTTATTCATTCCCTTCTGGACTACAGCAATTCTCTTCTGATTGTTCTCCCTATAAAAAACTTTCTTTGCTCCAATCTGTCCTGAATGTGGTAGCCAGGGTCGCATTTCTGTCTAGCCGCTTCACTGATGCTGCCACCTTGAGCAAGTCATTCCAATGGTTGCCCATTTGCTACAGAATACCATATAAAGTCATATCTCTCACCCACAAAGCAAAAAGCAAGTTCTGCACCATCCTATATCTCCTCCCTCATTTCTGTCTATTGTTCTACACGTGCCCTCTATTCTGAAACTGATAGGAGACTAACATTCTTCATAAACCGAACCTCGCACCTCCGTGTCCAAGACTCAGGGCCGACGTTAGCGGCAGGCAGACCAGGCTCCCCAAGGGGCCCCCAGCCAGTGGCATGCAGCTAATAGTGGCAAATCACGCAGCCATTATGGGGCCCGTGGGTAAGGGGGCCTGCCTGCTGCCAGCGCTGACTCCCTCCATTGCCACCACATTGAACTGTACCGTCATCTTTGATGCCAGTACAGTTCAAAGCAATGGTGGAGGAGAGAGCGTCATCTGATGCTCCCTCTCCCATCATTCCCCTCTTCTTCTGATACTGTGGGTGCACTATGACATCACTTCATATTACACTCACTGTGTGCCAGGCCCAGGCAGTGCAACATCTGCACACGTGATGGCAGCTGAAATATTGGCAGAGCCTGTGGCAGCTGTTGGGACCATTAACAGGCAGCTCTGGAGCTGGCAGGGGCGTGTGGACCGAGCCGCCCAGGAGAGGGATGCCACAGTGGCTCAGCCATCTGAAGGATCTGGGGATGAACATGGAGGTGTAAGGAATCGGCAGCAGTGAGTTGTGTCTGCTGCCTGTGTGCCGCCGTCCTTGGCGCCCAGCATCCCCGGTCCCCTGTGACACCAGCCCCATTTCCTCTATGCTCCACCCTTGCTCCCTCCTCTCCTGTCCCCCATGTCCTCGTAGGTCCCCAGGTTTAGGTCATTGGGCTCCTCCGAGCCCCCATATGCGCCATGTCCCTCCTCCCCTGATCCCCCAATACTCCCCATCTCCCATGCCCTGAGTCATCCTGCACCCACCCATGAATTCCCTGCCCTTGTCCCTGCGTGACCCACCTGCTCTGCTCTCAAATCTCCCCTGCATCTCCTTGTTCCCCTGTCTCTCTTGTCCCCTTTCTCACCATGTGTCTCCTATCTACCCTGTCCTTGTAATCCTCATTCTCCCTTCTTCCCTGCTCATATGTCTCCCCCATCTTCCCCTGTCCTCTTGCAGCCCCATCTCCCCATGCTTCCCTATCTACTCTGCCCTCGGAGTCCCCTTGTGTCCTCTTGTGCCTGTCTCCCTTGCCCCCAAGTCCCCATGTGTCCCCTTATGCCCTTCTCCCATTCCTCCTAGTCCCCATGAGTCCCCTTGTGCCTGTCTCCCTTGTCCCCTTGTGCTTGTGTCCTTTGTCCACGTGTGTCCCCTTGTGTCAGTCTCCCTTGCCCACTAGTCCCTGTGTGTCCCCTTGTGCCTGTCTCCCTTGTCCCCTTGTGCTTGTGTCCATCGTCCTCATGTGTCCCCTTTTGTCCATCTCTTTTGGCCGATACTCCCCGTGTGTCCCCTTGTGTAAGTCTCCCTTGCCCACTAGTCCCTGTGTGTCCCCTTGTGTCAGTCTCCCTTGCCCACTAGTCCCCATGTGTCACCTTGTGTCAGTCTCTCTTGTCCCCTTGTGTCAGTCTCCCTTGTCCTCTTATGTCAGTCTCCCTTTCCCATTAGTCCCGTGTGTCCCCTGAGTCAGTCTTCCTTTGCCCATTAGTCCCCGTGTGCCCCCGTGTCAGTCTCCCTTGCCCACTAGTCCCCGTGTCCCCTTGTGTCAGTCTCCCTTGTCCCCTTATGTCAGTCTCCCTTGTCCCCTTGTGTCAGTCTCTCTTGCCCACTAGTCCCCATGTGTCCCCTTGTGCCTGTCTCTCTTGTCCACTTGTAAGTCTCCCTTGCCCATTACACCCCGTGTGTCCCTTGTGTCAGTCTCCCTTGCCCACTAGTCCCTATGTGTCCCCTTGTGTCAGTCTCCCTTGTCCCCTTGTGTCAGTCTCCCTTGCCCACTAGTCCCCATGTGTCCCCTTGTGCCCTTCTCTCCTGCCTCCTAGCCCCCGTGTGTCCCCTTGTGCCTGTCTTCCTTGCTCTCTAGCCCCCCCTGTGTCACCCTTGTGCCTGTCTCCCCTAGCCTCCTTGTGTCCTTCTCCCCTGCCCCCTAGTCATCATTTGCCGTGTCTTTCTCACTGCCCCTGTGTGGAGGGGCTGCATTATACTATGAGGGGGACTGCATTATATTCTATGGGTGTTACATTATATTGTATGGCGGGGCTACATTATACTTTTGTGGGGTGGCTGCATTATACACTTTGAGGTGCATTATACTGTATCGAGGACTATGGGGAGTATATTATACTATATGAAGAACTATGGGGTGAATTATACTATGGGGAGTGAATTTGTACTACATGGCTGACTATGGCGGTGCATTATACTATATGGAGCACTATGAGGAGTGCATTATAGTACATGGAGCACTATGAGGAGTGTATTATACTACACTGTGTTCCAAATTATTATGCAAATTGGATTTAAGTGTCATAAAGATTTAATTGTTATGTTTTTCAAATAAACTCGTGGATGGTATTGTGTCTCAGGGCTCAATGGCTCAATGGATCACTGAAATCAATCTTAAACACATGTGATAATTGGTTTTCCAGGTGATTCTATTTAACCCCTTCACCACCAAGGGTGGTTTGCACGTTAATGACCGGGCCAATTTTTACAATTCTGACCACTGTCCCTTTATGAGGTTATAACTCTGGAACGCTTCAACGGATCTTGGCGATTCTGACATTGTTTTCTCGTGACATATTGTACTTCATGTTAGTGGTAAAATTTCTTCGATATAACTTGCGTTTATTTGTGAAAAAAACGAATATTTGGCGAAAATTTTGAAAATTTCGCAATTTTCCAAATTTGAATTTTTATGCCCTTAAATCACAGACATATGTCACACAAAATACTTAATAAATAACATTTCCCACATGTCTACTTTACATCAGCACAATTTTGGAACCAAAATTTTTTTTTGTGACAGAGTTATAAGGGTTAAAAGTTGACCAGCAATTTCTCATTTTTACAACACCATTTTTTTTAGGGACCACATCTCATTTGAAGTCATTTTGACGGGTCTATATGATAGAAAATACCCAAGTGTGACACCATTCTAAAAACTGCACCCCTCAAGGTACTCAAAACCACTTTCAAGAAGTTTATTAACCCTTCAGGTGTTTCACAGGAATTTTTGGAATGTTTAAATAAAAATGAACATTTAACTTTTTTTCACACAAAATTTATTTCAGCTCCAATTTGTTTTATTTTACCAAGGGTAACAGGAGAAAATAGACCCCAAAAGTTGTTGTACAATTTGTCCTGAGTACGCTGATACCCCATATGTGGGGGTAAACCACAGTTTGGGCGCATGGCAGAGCTTGGAAGCAAAGGAGCTCTATTTGACTTTTCAATGCAAAATTGACTGGAATTGAGATGGGACGCCATGTTGCATTTGGAGAGCCCCTGATGTGCCTAAACATTGAAACCCCTAACAAGTGACACCATTTTGGAAAGTAGACCCCCTAAGGAACTTATCTAGATGTGTGGTGAGCACTTTGACCCAACAAGTGCTTTACAGAAGTTTATAATGCAGAGCCGTAAAAATAAAAAATCATATTTTTTCACAAAAATGATCTTTTCACCCCCAATTTTTTATTTTCCCAAGGGTGAGAGAAGAAATTGGACCCCAAAAATTGTTGTGCAATTTGTCCTGAGTACGCTGATACCCCATATGTGGGTGTAAACCATTGTTTGGGCGCAGGGCAGAGCTCGGAAGGGAAGGAGCGCCATTTGACTTTTCAATGCAAAATTGACTGGAATTGAGATGGGATGCCATGTTGCATTTAGAGAGCCCTTAAAGTGCCTAAACATTGAAACCCCTAACAAGTGACACCATTTTGGAAAGTAGACCCCCTAAGGAACTTATCTAGATGTGTGGTGAGCACTTTGACCCAACAAGTGCTTTACAGAAGTTTATAATGCAGAGCCGTAAAAATAAAAAATCATATTTTTTCACAAAAATGATCTTTTCACCCCCAATTTTTTATTTTCCCAAGGGTAAGAGAAGAAATTGGACCCCAAAAATTGTTGTGCAATTTGTCCTGAGTACACTGATACCCCATATGTGGGTGTAAACCATTGTTTGGGCGCAGGGCAGAGCTCAGAAGGGAAGGAGCGCCATTTGACTTTTCAATGCAAAATTGACTGGAATTGAGATGGGACGCCATGTTGCGTTTGGAGAGCCCCTAATGTGCCTAAACATTGAAACCCCCCACGAGTGACAACATTTTGGAAAGTAGACCCCTTAAGGAACTTATCTAGATGTGTGTTGAGCACTTTGACCCAACAAGTGCTTCACAGAAGTTTATAATGCAGAGCCGTAAAGATAAAAAATCATATTTTTTCACAAAAATGATCTTTTCACCCCCATTTTTTTATTTCCCCAAGGGTAAGAGAAGAAATTAGACCACAAAAGTTGTTGTGCAATTTGTCCTGAGTACGACGATACCCCATATGTGGGTGTAAACCATTGTTTGGGCGCATAGCAGAGCTCAGAAGGGAAGAAGCGCTATTTTACTTTTCAATGCAAAATTGACTGGAATTAAGATGGGATGCCATGTTGCGTTTGGAGAGCCCCTGATGTGCCTAAACATTAAAACCCCCACAAGTGACACCATTTTGGAAAGTAGACCCCCTAAGGAACTTATCTAGATGTGTTTTGAGAGCTTTGAACCCCCAAGTGTTTCACTACAGTTTATAACGCAGAGCCGTGAAAATAAAAATTATTTTTTTTTTTCACAAAAATTATTTTTTAGCCCCCAGTTTTGTATTTTCACAAGGGTATCAGGATAAATTGGACCCCAAAAGTTGTTGTCCAATTTGTCTGGAGTACGCTGATACCCCATTTGTGGGGGGGGACCACTGTTTGGGCGCATGACAGAGCTCGGAAGGGAAGGAGCGCCATTTGGAATGCAGACTTAAATGGATTGGTCTGCAGGCGTCACGTTGCATTTGCAGAGCCCCTGATGTACCCAAACAGTACAAACCCCCCACAAGTGACCCCATATTGGAAACTAGACCCCCCAAGGAACTTATCTAGATGTGTTGTGAGAACTTTGAACCCCCAAGTGTTTCACTACAGTTTATAACGCAGAGCCGTGAAAATATATTTTTTTTTTTCACAAAAATGAAATTTAGCCCCCAGTTTTGTATTTTCACAAGGGTATCAGGATAAATTGGACCCTAAAAGTTGTTGTCCAATTTGTCCTGAGTACGCTGATACCCCCTATGTGGGGGGGAACCACTGTTTGGGCGCATGACAGAGCTCGGAAGGGAAGGAGCGCCATTTGGAATGCAGACTTAAATGGATTGGTCTGCAGGCGTCACGTTGCATTTGCAGAGCCCCTGATGTACCCAAACAGTACAAACCCCCCACAAGTGACCCCATATTGGAAACTAGACCCCCCAAGGAACTTATCTAGATGTGTTGTGAGAACTTTGAACCCCCAAGTGTTTCACTACAGTTTATAACGCAGAGCCGTGAAAATAAAAATTATTTTTTTTTTTCACAAAAATGATTTTTTAGCCCCCAGTTTTGTATTTTCACAAGGGTATCAGGATAAATTGGACCCCAAACGTTGTTGTCCAATTTGTCCTGAGTACGCTGATACCCCCTATGTGGGGGGGAACCACTGTTTGGGCGCATGACAGAGCTCGGAAGGGAAGGAGCGCCATTTGGAATGCAGACTTAAATGGATTGGTCTGCAGGCGTCACGTTGCATTTGCAGAGCCCCTGATGTACCCAAATAGTACAAACCCCCACAAGTGACCCCATATTGGAAACTAGACCTCCCAAGGAACTTATCTAGATGTGTTGTGAGAACTTTGAACCCCCAAGTGTTTCACTACAGTTTACAACGCAGAGCCGTGAAAATAAAACATATATTTTTTCCCACAAAAATGATTTTTAGCCCCCCAAATTTTTATTTTCCCAAGGATAACAAGAGAACTTGGACCCCAGAAGTTGTTGTTCAGTTTGTCCCTAGTACGCTGATACCCCATATGTTGGGGTAAACCCCTTTTTGGACGCACGGGAGAGCTTGGAAGGGAAGGAGCACTGTTTTACTTTTTCAACGCAGAATTGGCTGGAATTGAGATTGGACGCCATGTCGCGTTTGGAGAGCCCCTGATGTGCCTGAACAGTGGAAACTCCCCAATTCTACCTGAAACCCTACCCCTAACCTCACCCCTAACCGTTTACTGAACATTTTCTGACAGTCATAAGTGCCACGTATATAAGTGCCACGTATATAAGTGCCACGTATTTAAGAGCCAGGTATTTAAGTGCTACGTATTTAAGTGCCACGTATTTAAGTGCCACGTATTTAAGTGCCACGATATTTCAGTGCCACGTATTTCAGTGCCACGTATTTCAGTGCCACGTATTTCAGGCACTGAAAAATACGTGGCACGTAAATACTTCAGTGCCACGATATTTCAGTGCCACGATATTTCAGTGCCACGATATTTCAGTGCCACGTATTTCAGTGCCACGTATTTCAGGCACTGAAAAATACGTGGCACGTAAATACGTGGCACGTAAATACGTGGCACTTAAATACGTAGCACTTAAATACGTGGCACTTAAATACGTGGCACTTAAATACGTGGCACTTATATACATATATATATATACGTATATAAACGTATATTTCAGTGCCACGTATTTCAGTGCCACGTATTTCAGGTTAGGGGTAGGGTTAGGGGTAGGGTTAGGGTTTTTTGTTTTTTTCTTGTTTTCTTGTGTTTTTCTATAAAAACGCATGCGTTTTACCGCGTTTACATGCATTTTTTCACACATGCGGTTTTTTTAAAAAACGCATGCAGATAAAAACGCAAGTGTGAAACCAGACTAAAAGACGCTTTTTATAGCAAAAAAAGTTTTTGCGTCTCCACATTTTGAGACCTATAATTTTTCCACATTTTGGTCCACAGAGTCATGTGAGGTCTTGCTTTTTGCGGGACGAGTTGACGTTTTTATTGGTAACATTTTCGGACACGTGACCATTTTTTATCACTTTTTATTCCGATTTTTGTGAGGCAGAATAACCAAAAACCAGCTATTCATGAATTTCTTTTGGGAGAGGCGTTTATACCGTTCTGCGCTTGGTAAAATTGATAAAGCAGTTTTATTCGTCGGGTCAGTACGATTACAGCGATACCTCATTTATATCATTTTTTTATGTTTTGACGCTTTTATACGATAAAAACTATTTTATAGAAAAAATAATTATTTTGGCATCGCTTTATTCTGAGGACTATAACTTTTTTATTTTTTTGCTGATGATGCTGTATGGCAGCTCGTTTTTTGCGGGACAAGATGACGTTTTCAGCGGTAACATGGTTATTTATATCCGTCTTTTTGATCGCGTGTTATTCCACTTTTTGTTCGGCGGTATGGTAATAAAGCGTTGTTTTTTGCCTCGTTTTTTTTTTTTTTTTTCTTATGGTGTTTACTGAAGGGGTTAACTAGTGGGCCAGTTTTATAGGTTGGGTCGTTACAGACGCAGCGATACTAAATATGTGTACTTTTATTGTTTTTGTTTGTTTTTTTTAGATAAAGAAATGTATTTATGGGAATAATATTTTTTTTTTTATTATTATTTATTTAGGAATTTTTTTTTTTTTTTTTTACACATGTGGAAATTTTTTTTTTTACTTTTTTACTTTGTCCCAGGGGGGGACATCACAGATCGCAGATCTGATAGTGTGCACAGCACTCTATCAGATCGGCGATCATACTTTCATCGGAGCAGGCTGCAGCTTTCATCTGCAGCCTGCTCCGACCCGGAAGTGCTCCCTGCAGGACCCGGATACAGCCCCTCGGCCATTTTGGATCCGGGGCCTGCAGGGAGAAGACGTTCGGTATGAGGTGAGTACATCACCTTGTACCGATCGTCTCAGGGAAGCACGCAGGGAGCCCCCTCCCTGCACGATGCTTCCCTGTACCGCCGGTACACCGCGATCATGTTTGATCGCGGTGTGCCGGGGGTTAATGTGCCGGGGGCGGTCCGTGACCGCTCCTGGCACATAGTGCCGGATGTCAGCTGCGATATGCAGCCGACACCCGGCCGCGATCGGCCGCGCTCCCCCCGTGAGCGCGGCCGATCGCGTATGACGTACTATCCCGTCGGCGGTCATGGGGGCCCACCCCACCTCGACGGGATAGTACGTCAAATGTCGGGAAGGGGTTAAAGGAAAACTACGTAAAAATGATGTTCCACATTATTAAGCAGGTCACAGTTTTCAAGTAACATGGGAAAGAAAAAGGATCTCTCTGCTGCTGAAAAGCATCAAATAGTGCAATGCCTTGGTGAAGGGATGAAAACATTAGAAATTTTCCAAAAACATAAGCGTGATCATCGTATGGTTAAGAGATTTGTGGCTGTATCTGAGCACAAATGTGTTTGTGCTGATAAAGGCATAATGAGGAAGATTTCTGCCAGGCAAGTTCATCGGATTAAGAGAGCAGCTGCTAAAAAGCCATTACAAAGCAGCAAACAGATATTTGAAGCTGCTGGTGCCTCTGGAGTCCCTCGAACCTCAAGGTGTAGGCTCCTTCAAAGGCTTGCTGTGATGCATAAACCTACTATTCGGCCACCCTTAAACAGTGTTCACAAGCAGAAATGGTTGTATTGGGCCCACACATATATGAAGACTAATTTCCAAACAGTATTGTTTACTGATAAGTGTTGAGCAACCCTGGATGGTCCAGATGGATGGAGTAGTGGATGGTTGGTGGATGGCCACCATGTCCTAACAAGGCTGCAACATCAGCGAGGAGGTGGAGGAGTCATGTTTTGGGCCAGAATCATGGGAAACAGCTGGTAAGGCCCTTTAAGATTCCTGAAGGTGTGAAAATGACCTCTGCAAAGTATATAGAGTTTCTGACTGACAACTTTCTTCTATGGTCTAAAAAGCAGAAACGTGCCTTCAGGAGCAAAATCATATTCATGCTGACAATGCCCCATCTCATGCTGCAAAGAATACCTCTGAGTCATTGGCTGCTATGGGCATAAAAGGAGATAAACTCATGGTGTGGCCACCATCTTCCCCTGACCTCAACCCTATAGAGAACCTTTAGAGGATCATCAAGCAAAAGATCTATGAGGGTGGGAGGCAGTTCACATCCAAACAGCAGCTCTGGGAGGCTATTCCAACTTCATGCAAAGAAATACAAGCAGAAACTGTCCAAAAACTCACAAGTTCAATGGATGCAAGAATTGTGAAGGTGACATTAAAGAAGGGTCCTATGTTAACATGTAACTTGGCCTGTTGGGATGTTTTGGCATTAAATAGCTTTTTTGTTCAGTGAATGTGACCTCCTAATGCTGCAAATTCCACAAATGAGCATTTTCAGTTCTTTAAAACATATCAAATGTTTAGAAATTCTACTGTGCATAATAATTTGGAACAGTGCATTTTGAGTTTTTATTCATTTTGGAGATTATACTGTTATCATTGGGAGGTTTCTTCAATAAAATTCGATGTATAATCTAACAGGTGATGACTTTTATTAGACTGACTGTCATTTGCACCGACCATTTAGGAAAATCTGATAAAAATGTAATTTGCATAATAATTTGGAACATAGTGTATATGGAGGACTGAGGAGTGTATTATACTATATGGAGGACTGTGGAGTGCATAATACAATATGGAGGACTGAGGAGTGTATTTTAATATACGGAGGACTATGAGGAGTGAATTATACTATATGAAGGACTGAGGAGTATATAATACTATATGGAGGACCGAGGAGTGTATAATACTATATGGAGGACTGCGGGGAGTGTATTATACTATATGGAGGACTATGGGGAGTGTATTATACTATATGGAGGACTATGGGGCACATTATATTATATGGAGGACTATGGGGTGTGCATGTTACAATATGGAGGACTGTGGTGCACATTATAATATATGAAGGACTATGGGGTGTATTATACTAAACAAGCAAAATGCTGCATATTCATCGAGTGATTGGATTGTTTATGCCGGAACAAAAATCCTTGTTCTCAGCAGCACATCGCAGGTGTAAACTGTAGATGTGCTGCTGATAACATGATACTGTATGGGGACAGATTGATCTACTAGTGATCGTTCTGTTCCCATCATTCTTTCTCAATTGGTGTAAAGAGGTCGGGAAACAAGCATGAAATGACTTCAATATTGTCGATCACACTCGGTTAGCAGCCTGAACACAGTGCACGTAAATACAACAGAAATGCTTCTGTGTGATGTGCAATATGTTAGCATTTGGGGCCCCATTTTAAACTTTTGCCTAGGGCCCTATTTTGCCTAAAAATGGCCCTGCCAAGACTTATACTGTGTCACACCAGTTCCTTAGAATGCACTACCCCAGATGATCCGACTGATTCCTAGCCCCCACATATTTAAATGTGCTTTAAAAACACAATTTAAAAATACATCTCTTTAAGCAAACCTATCACCTCAACTCACTAACCTAACTCTTCCCTGCGCCCTGCTTCTAAACATTATTCAGAATTTGAAAATACAAAAACACACAAGCGCTACCTGACCATGCAGCAGAAAAACACCACTAAAATCCCCTGCTAAGGTCAAAAAGGGGTAGGTGTCACCCTTATAGAAAAATAGACAAGTGTTAAATAGACTGACCGCACTCCAGGGGAGAATATCACAGAGCATACTAAGTGGGTCCAATGAACAAAGAATATATAGAGACTGGTAACTGTCCAATAAGTCAAATACTAGCCCCAGATGGCACTCCAGGAGAGAATAGAGAAAAAAAAAAAAACGAGCTAAGTAGATTCGATAAACAAACAATGTATATAGTAATCTAATGGCTGTCCAGTAAATAAATAAATTCCTAGCCCCACATCGTAACAACACTACTAGCACACATATCCCTTTTATAGTAAGACAAGCAGTGGAGCCCTTACCTTTCAGTGGAGAGTGTCTTGTGGGAGCTGGCAGATCTGCAGATATATTGCTGTGAGTTGCAGATGCAGATAGCAGTAGAGCAGGACAGCAATTAATCAGACAGAGACAGGTTAAGCTCCGGCCGGTAACTTTCCCTGGATGTCTGTAAAAGTGAAAGTAAAACCAGAAAGCTCCCTGAGCGTGTGAGGTCCCACTAACTACAGGGCAGCACAAGAGTCAGGATACTGACCAACATGATTCAAAGGCAGAGCTGCCTTCTTCCTCAGGGTGATCCTGCATCCAGTTAGCTGCCTATATATAACTATATATAACCTAGGGAGTATGCCGATTAACCCACTCATTGCCTGCAATAAACTTTAAAATGCCTAGAATGAACCTGGCAAGATGCGGGGCCCATTCACAGTACGGTACACGGAGGCTCTGGGGGCCCTGCAGCCACAGGGCTGGTGTTAGGGGCAGGCAACTGTCTAGGTCCCCCTCTCCACCAGGGGCCCTCAGCTAGCGGCACATCACACAGCCGATATGGGGCCCCTGCGCTGTGAGGCAGGGGGGCCCGCATGCCACCAGTGCGGACTTCCCCACCACCGCATTGAGCTATACCGGCGTCTGCCGGTACAGTTCAAAGCAATGATGGAGGAGAGAAAGTCAGCTGATGCTTCCTCTCCCATCATTGCCCGCTCTGCCTCTGACACTGCGGGTGCGCAATGATGTCATCGTGCACTCACTGTGTGCCAGGCAGTGCAGCCACTGAGACAGAAGCAGGGAGCAGCGCGAGCACGAGAAGAGGTGAGGAGTGTATTTTTTTTACTATAACAGTGAGTACTGGACTGTAGGGACATTCTTGGGGGGAGATGTGGGCTGTGCTATACACTACATGGCTGTGCTATATGCTACATGAGCTGTGTTATATACTAAGTGGGCTGTGTTATATGCTACTTAGCTGTGCTATATACTACGTGGCTGTGCTATATACTAGGTGGGCTGTGTTACATGCTACGTGGGCTGTGTTATATACTATGTGGCTGTGCTATATACTGTGTAAGCTGTGTTATATGCTATGTGGCTGTGCTATATACTATGTGGGCTGTGTTATATACTACGTAGCTGTGCTATATACTTCGTGACTGTGCTATATAGTATGTGGCTTTGCTATATACTAAGTGGGCTGTGCTATATACTGCGTGTGCTGTGCTATATGCTGCCTGTGCTGTGTTATATACTATGTGGCTGTGCTATAAACTACGTGGGCTGTGGTATATACTACGTAGCTGTGTTATATACTACGCGGCTGTGCTATATACTACATGGCTGTGCTATATACTACGTGGGCTGTGTTATATACTACGTGACTGTGTTATATACTATGTGGCTGTGCTATATACTACGTGGGCTGTGTTATATACTACGTGGTTGTGCTATATAATACGTGGCTGTACTATATGCTACCCATTTTGCACTTTAACAAATGTTCTACGTTAATGCTTTCTAATATTTACTTTACAAAGTTTTCCATTGAAAATTGTCATATTCAATGTATGCAGTTTTTTCTTTGCAGCAAGTTCAGCTAACAATAAAATGCCTAATGGTAACTGAGGAAGAGGGAGTAGGTCACAAAAATTGGCATATAAGGGGTTGACTTATATAAAGCCCCTCTGCTGTTTGGTATTGTAGAATTTACAATAGCTATCACTCATGTAAGAAGTGAAATCTGGCATTGTACTATACCTATATTTCTCTGCTGTATCTGTGCATCATGAATCGTGGTATGTATTAAAGGGGGGGCCCACTGAGACTCTTTCACCCGGGGCCCTCAAAAACCTGGAGCCGGCCCTGCCAAAGATACACCAGGGGTGTGACGGAGATAACAGACTGTATTTTTTTTTCTTTTAATTTTTGAAAACAAATACTGAGTAGACCAAGGCTAGCAGACAGAACAATGCAACGTATGCCTGCAATGCATGGATTTTGACACCACTGATACACCAGGCGTCAGCCACAGATAACAGACTGATCAAAATGTGGCCTTGATTTTTTTTGGCATACCAAAATTGTGTCAAAAAGTTGGCTATGAAACCCCAAAAAAATTGGAGTACTAAAATTTTAAGATATTTAGAGCAATGATATGCGATGCATGTGGCGTACAACTCACAGTGATAAATCTAAGAAATGTAGCTAAATATTTTTGGGCCAGCCACAGATTTTTGGGGTAGCAAAATGGTGTCCAAGAATGTTGCAATAAACTGCAAAATATTATATAGTAAAAAAAAAAAAGGACAGAATTTTGGCGCACTCACATCTAATGCATGGGGCCCCCAAAAAATAGTTCAAAAATTATATTTTCACGCTCTTGTATTGAAATGACCTTGCTGTAGTCTGCAGCGTGACCAAGCAAATAAATGTAGAAAAAAGGGGGCTAGGGATTGCTTTATAGTAAAATGAGCAGGTATAACCTTAAAAAAAAATTGCCACAGATAACTGCAGCTAGGTATATCTAAAATATGCAGCAGCAGACAGTAATGGAGCATTTTGATGTATGTAGGAAGATGTATAGTCTCACAGTGCCTGCAAGCTTTGCAGTGATGTGGATATGTGCACATAGACTCCCCTGCCCAACTAGCACAATTAAAAACTAGGCCCAATGTTAAGAAGCGGGTCTCCTAGACTTGTAACGCCCATACACAAAGAGCATGGGCTGACAAACATTTCCCCATGGGGGTACATTTTTAAAAAATATACTATGGGCATCATAAAAACCCTTTGTGATGCAGTGACCCCTGTAACAGGTAGGGGGCACTGCATGGTCTCCCCAGTATACGCACGGAGGCGTATTAAGGCTCTGAGAGTGCATGGCAGTTGCATGCATGGATGTGATGATGTGACAAAGTCTGGCATTGTGGTGAATGGCCGATATGTGTGTCGCAGAGGAGGAGACTCTGCGCTGCCAGCCTGAAGCGATAGTGTTCTGGGACCTGTAGTCCTACAAGTATAGTGTTGTATAATAGTCATGGGAGGTTGGCAGGGCTAGTTATGTGAGATGGGCGGGACAAACTAGCCACACACCCACACTCCCACCCAGGCAAGTGGTTAAGGATATATAATGTGACCAGGGTGTGGGTCACATGTCGCTGTGAGTTTCCTGTTTGAAGCCTGTGTTGGAAGACCTGGGATGAGGCTTCCTGAAGAGCACATGGTGGGGCTTCAGACCTGGTGGCCTGGGGTGTTGGACTAATATCCTGTATAGCACCCGGACAGGCCACATGCTGGTGTGGGGAGGTCCTGGGAGTAGGACCGGATCCCTAGGGGAAGCTACCATCCTTCGGTGGGTCTGGACTGACTAAGATATGCCACACAGGCAAGTTGGTGATTCCCGTGAGGCAGCTTTCCCGGAAGAGAGGACTGACAAGGAGTCAGCAGGTGGAGCAGGAGCTCCCATCAGGTACCTGTACAGACTGTTGGTACTTGTGATATGAACTGTGTGGTAACCCACGGCAACTGGTCAGGAGAGGACCAGCGTGTTTTGGTGCTGCAACCGTAATGTCGTATGATGGTGCCTGTTGTGCTCCATGGGCATTATTGAATTGTATGGCGTGCGGTCACCCACGATAACTGGACACAGTGGTTTGGCGTGTTTAGTGACAGTGTTTCAAAGCCATATTCTATGATGTAAACACTGTGTGCTTGCTGTTCATATTTCTGTGGCTTATGACTCCATAATAAACCACATGGACTGTTTTGTGTTCAAAAACCATGCCCGTGTGCTTGAATCCCATGCCAAGCGAGTGTCCCCCAATACACTCAGTAAGTGTAATCTTACACCTTGCACAAAACTGGACTGCCTGTAGCAGAACAGAACACATTAACCTTGGTGATCAAGTGGCAGAGAATGTGGAGACATTGATGAAGAGCTCATTAAAAACTAGGCCAAATGTAAAGGAGCGGGTCTCCTAGAATTGTAATGCCCATACACAAAGTGCATTTCCCCATGGGCAGTAAGTATTTTCAAAATATACTATGGGCATCATAGACACCCTTGCCCAAAATTAGACTGCCTGTAGCAGCACAGAACACGTAAACCCTGGTGATCTAGTGGCAGAGAATTCGGAGACATTAATGAAGGCTGTTAAGGCTGGCGGAACGCACCGAATAAATATAAGGATAGTAATAAGGTGCGTTCGCAGCCCGGGGTCCACCGTGCGGAGATAGAACCTGCTGCTAGGTAAAGGCGGCATTATATGGCAGTACTATGCCAGAATAAACACGGGTTCCATCACCCGGTATGAACTTATGCAAACTCTGTTGCTTCACAGAGCCACAAGGAAACAAACGAAATGCTGTGCCCTGTTAGCAGTCAAAGGATGCAGCAGATGGATGCTAGTGGAATCCCTGAAATTCACCCCCACTATGCTGGTGATTGATCTCGCTCTGACCCTGAGGACGCCCTGAGTGAGATGCTGAGATCAAGCGGGAGTTCCCACCCTACACTGACCGGTTGTCAGGACTAATTAAAGATGTACCGCACAGAATGCGTACAGCGCTGCTCTGGCGCACGCCACTAACCATGCTAACTAAGGCTAGGAAAGCGCACTAATTGCGCTCAGCGCCGCACTGGTGGTCGCTGCTGGTTTGACGCAGTATGGATCATGCTCTTGTGTTAAGGATAGCACTGTTAGGCACTAGGAATGGGTATGATTTAGGAGCATTCACCAGAACAGGCATACATCCACACACACACGATAACAGGTTTTTACTAGCGCATGGCCGAGCGGCCATGCGAGCCTTTTATAGCTCTAGCACTCCGGGACCTTCCTAATGGTCCAATTGGAGCTGCCACAGGACCTGAGCATGTGACCCCCAACCTCCAATGAGAGGTCATCCCTTGGGCATGCTCAGTAGAGGAAAAACAGGACCTAGTCCCAGGAGCATCTGCTCGCCGCAGATCAGTGCTGGTTACAATGGCTGAGCCTGGAAGCGCAACAGTAACCAAGTGCACAGAATCTGCCTGAGCCAGATGCTGGGACCTATGTCTCTGCTGAGCAGGCTCCTCTGCAGCTGGAGAAGAAAGGGAGACCACAGTGAAGGTGGTTTGAGATTCCCCCTGTGCAGCAGTGTTAACTCGACACCTAACATTACCCCCCTCCTTGGGCCTCGCTACTCTCGAAGGCAGCAATGAGCTGCAGAGCCTGAATGTGCTCATAAGGCTCCCAGGACCTGTGCTCTGGGCTATGACCTTTCCAATCTACCAAATAGAATTTTTTGCTACGTACCACCTTACACCCCATAATAGCGTTCACCTTGTAATTGTCTGTGGACGAACCCGATGTCCTGGCAGATGACTCGGAAAATCGGGACATGTGAACAGGCTTTAGGAGGGACACATGAAAGGTGTCAGTGATACCAAAGCGTGGAGGAAGAGTCAGACGGTAGACCACAGGGTTAACCTATTCCAGGACCTTGAAGGGGCCTAAGTAGCGAGGCACAAACTTAGTGGACTCAACTCGCAGCCTGATATTAGGGGCAGAGAGCCACACTAAGTCGCCAGGAGCAAAGGTCGGAGAGCGGCACCGATGTGCATCAGTGGAGACCCTCATTCTCTCCTTGGAGGCCCGGATGGCATCTTGTGTGCAGTCCCAAATGTCACGTGCCTCCACAGCTCAGCCTGCCACCCTGGAGTCAGCAGAAGACACGGACATGTGCACAGGAACACTGCTGATGCTGGCCGTAGTTAAGGAGGAATGTTGTCTGCCCAGTGGAGTCGGCTATGGTGTTGTTAAGCGCAAACTCCCCCCATGGTACCAAGGATGCCCAGTCATCCTGCATGGCTGAAACAAAATGTCGCAGGTATGTGACCAGTGTCTGGTTGGCCCTCTCTACCAACCCATTTCCCATTTGTCTCGGGATGATATGCTGACAAGAGATTCAGCTCGATGCTGATTAGACGACAAAGCTCTCTCCAGAACCGAGACACAACTGAAGACTCCGGTCACTGACAATTTTATCTGGCATACCATGTAGGCGGAAAATGTGCTTAATAAACAATGCCGACAAGGCCCATGCAGAAGGTAGCCGTGGAAGAGGCACCAAGTGAACCATTTTGGAAAAATGGTCTGTGACTACCCAAATCATGGTGCAGCTATGGGACTTGGGTAAGCCCACCATGAAGTCCATCCTGACCATTACCCAGGGCCTGTCCGCCACCGGCAGAGGGTAAAGTAGCCCAACAGGCTGTTGTCGAGGAGACTTATTCTTGGTGCAGGAGACACACGCCCGAGTATAGCCTCCGACTTCACAGGTCATATGCGGCCACCAGTACGTCCTCGCCAGAAGCTCAGATGTCCTCTTGGTCCCAAAATGTCCACCCACCCTGGACGAGTGAGCCCAAGAGAAAACCTCCGGTTACAAATTAGATGGCACAAAAGTCTTGCCCGGGGGCACAGACTCTAGCAAAACCGGGGCCACAGTCCTCAGACTCTCCGGAGGGACAATTAGACGAGGCTCCTCCTCTACTGATGACACCACGGAGTGGGAGAGAGCGTCAGCACGGATGTTCTTCTCCCCGAAAAGATAATGGAGGGTGAAGTGGAAATGGGAGAAGAACAAGGACCATCTAGCCTGGCGAGAGACTAGACGCTAAGCAGTCTGCAAATAAACCAAATTTTTGTGGTCGGTATACACTTGAAAGGGAAAACGAGCCCTCCAGGAGGTGTCTCCACTCCGAGAAGGCCAACTTCATAGCTGCAACTCCCTGTCCCCGATGGAAAAATTCCTCTCCGCTGGTGTGAAGGTCTTGGAGAAAAAGAAGCAAGGATGCTTCCGACATTTAGCATCCTTTTGGAAGAGGACTGCTCCAGCACTGACGAATGAGGCATCTACCTCCATTATAAATGGTTTATCTACATTGGGGCGATGTAGGATGGGAGCGCTAGCAAAATGAGACTTAAAGGGAACCTGTCACCCCCAAAATCGAAGGTGAGCTAAGCCCACCAGCATCAGGGGCTTATCTACAGCATTCTGTAATGCTGTAGATAAGCCCCCGATGTATCCTGAAAGATGAGAAAAAGAGGTTAGATTATACTCACCCAGGGGCGGTCCTGGTAAGATGAGCGTCGCGGCCCTTAAATTAGAGAGTCATATCATACAAAATAGTTAATAAATAACATTTCCCACATGTCTGCTTTACATTAGCACAATTTTGGAAACATAATTTTTTTTGTTAGGAAGTTTTAAGGGTTAAAAGTTAACCAGCGATTTTTCATTTTTACAACAAAATTTGCAAAACCATTTTTTTTAGGGACCACCTCACACTTGAAGTGACTTTGAGGGGCCTATATGACAGAAAATTCCCAAAGTGACACCATTCTAAAATCTGCACCCCTCAAGGTACTCAAAACCACATTCAAGAAGTTTATTAACCCTTCAGTTGCTTCACAGGAATTTTTTAAATATTTAAAAAAAAATTGAACATTTAACTTTTTTTCACAAAATTTTTACTTCAGATCCAATTTGTTTCATTTTCCCAAGGGTAACCGGAGAAATTGGACCCAAAAGTTGTTGTCCAATTTGTCCTGAGTATGCAGATACCCCACATGTGGGGGGAAACCACCGTTTGGGCACATGGCAGAGCTCGGAAGGGAAGGAGCGCTGTTTTGGAATGCAGACTTTGATTTAATGATCTGCCGGCGTCACGTTGCGTTTGCAGAGCCCCTGATGTACCTAAACAGTAGAAACCCCCACAA
The DNA here is from genome assembly GCF_051348905.1 of Ranitomeya variabilis. Classification (NCBI taxonomy): domain Eukaryota; kingdom Metazoa; phylum Chordata; class Amphibia; order Anura; family Dendrobatidae; genus Ranitomeya; species Ranitomeya variabilis. Next base: position 418,428,191 of record NC_135237.1, on the reverse strand, counting down.
GTGACTCCATATTGGAAACTAGACCCCCCAAGGAACTTATGTAGATGCGTTTTGAGAACTTTGAACCCCCATGTGTTTCGCTAAATTTTATAACGCAGAGCCGCAAAAATAAAAAAATATACTTTTTTGCACGAAAATGATATTGTAGCCCACAAATTTTTATTTTCACAAGGGTAACAGGAGAAATTGGAATGCAAAAGTTGTTGTCCAATTTGTCCTGTGTACGCTGATACCCTATATGTGGGGGGACTACTGTTTGAGCGCATGGCAGAGCTCAGAAGGGAATGAGCGCTGTGTTGGAATGCAGACTTTGATGGGATGGTCTGCGGGCGTCACGGTGCGTTTGCAGAGCCCCTGATGTACCTAAACAGTAGAAACCCCCAAAAGTGACCCCATATTGGAAAGTAGACCCCCAAGGAACTTGTCCAATTTGTCCTGAGTATGCTGATACCCCATATGTAGGGGGAAACCATTGTTTGTGCGCACGGTAGAGCTCGGAAGGGAAGGAACACCATTTTACTTTTTCAACGCAGAATTGTCTGGAATTGAGATCGGATGCCATGTCGTGTTTGAAGAGCCCCTGATGTGCCTAAACAGTGGAAACCCCTCAATTCTAACTCCAACCCTAACTCCAATGCACCCCTAAGCCTAATCCCAACCATAACCCCAACCACACACCTAAGCCGAACACACCCCTAACCCTAATCCCAACCCTAACCATAACCCTGACAACACATCTAACCCCAATACACCCCTTACCCTAATACCAACTCTAATCTCAACCCTAACCATAACCCTAGCCACACCCCTAACCCTGACACACCCCTAACCCTAATCCCAACCCTAACCCCAACCGTAAACATAATCTAAACCCTAACTTTAGCCCCAACCCTAACCCTAACTTCAGCCCCAACCCTAACTTCAGCCCAAACCCTAATCCTAACTTTAGCCCCAACGCTAACCCTAACTTTAGCCCCAGCCCTAAACCTAACTTTAGCCCCAGCCCTAACCTTAGCTTTAGCCCCAAGCTTAACCCTAACTTTAGCCCCAAGCCTAACCCTAACGTTAACCCCAATCCTAACCCTAACGTTATCCCCAACCCTAACCCTAACCCTAATGGGAAAATGGAAATAAAAACTTTTTTATTTTATTATATTTCCCTAACTAAGGGGGTGATAAAGGGGGTTTGATTTACTATTTATAGCGGGTTTTTGTTTGGCAGCTGTCACACGCTAAAAAACGATTTTTATTGCAAAAAATAGTTTTTGCATCACCACATTTTGAGAGCTATAATTTATCCATATTTTGGCCCACAGAGTCATGAGAGGTTTTTTTTTTTTTGCGGGACGAGTTGACGTTCTTATAGGTACCATTTTCGGACCCATGACATATTTTGATCGCTTTAGATTCCGATTTTTGGGAGGCAGAATGAACAAAAACCAGCGATTCCTGAATTTCTTTTAGGGGGGCATTTATACCATTCCGCATGTGGTAAAATTGATATAGCATCTTTATTCTTCGGGTTAGAACGATTACAGAGACACCTCATTTATATCATTTTTTTATATTTTGGCGCTTTTACACAATAAAAACTCTTTTATATTAAAAAAATAATTGTTTTTGCATCGCTTTATTCTGAAAGCTATAACTTTTTTATTTTTCTGCTGATGACGCAGTATGGCAGATTTTTTTGGCAGGACAAGATGACTTTTCAGCGGTACCATGTTTATTTATATCCGTCTTTTGGATCACATTTTATTGCACTTTTTGTTCGGCAGTATGATGATAAAGCACTGTTTTTTGCCTCGTTTTTTATTTATTTTTTTACTGTTCACTGAAGGGGTTAACTAGTGGGATAGTTTTATAGAGCGGGTCGTTATGGATGCAGCAATACCAAATATGTGTACTTTTAATGTTTTTTTATTTACATGAATAAATGGATTTTTTGGAAAATATGTATTTATTTATTTGTTTCTTTATTTGGGGATTTTTTTTTTATACATTCTTTTTTTTTTTTTTACTTTCTAACATTGTCCCAGGAGGGGACATCACTATATTACATCAGATTGCTGATCTGACACTTTGCATAGCACTGTGTCAGATCAGCGATCTGACAGGCAGTGCAGGAGGCTTTCCAGCGCCTGTTCTCAGCAGGCACCGGGAAGCCACCTCACTTCAGGACCCGGAAGGAGCCCCGTGGCCATTTTGGAACCGGGGACTCCTTGGAGAACACCGGAACAATGTGATCGCAACGCGTTGTTTTGGTGGGAGATCGCAGGGAGCCCCTGTCCCTGTGCAATGTCCCTCTATGTCGCTGTCACTACTGACAGTGGCATCAGAGGGGTTAAATGCCCACGATCGGCGCTAGCGTGCCACCGTACTATTACTGCAGTTTGCGGGAACTCAGTTCCTACATAATAGTACTAGTACGGCGCATATCAGGAAGGGGTTAAAAGGCACAGAGGAATCATGGAGGACATTTGTACGATCTGCAAGGTACTCCCTCAGCATCTTCCCAAACATTGCACTTCTTGTGCCAGCACCCCTTGCCTCTGTGCCGGCACGATGGGAGGGTCTGAGAAAACTGTCCCAGAGCTTTGCCATTGTTCCCCTGCCTGAGCTGGATTGTACTTCTGTCTCTCTTGCTTGGACTCCTTGGTTGTACAAAAAATTTGACGTCTGCTGCCAGCGTTCTCACATGGGAATTTTTTCAGTAATTCCGCTAAAAGGGCCCTCTGGTACAGCAACATTTTTGTACATCTGTCTGCCTCTGGAAGAAGAGATTGAAAGTTTTCCTTGTAGCATGAGGCTAGAAGTGTCACCAACTAGTAATGAGTGTCAACGAAAATATTAATAATACGAGGGTCACGGGAAACGCAGTGCAACATAAAGTCAGCCATGCATGCCAGACTGCTAACATGCAAGACTTTTGTGTCCTCACCAACAGGATAACTGACCATGCTGTCCTCCTCCTCCTCATCCTCCTCCTCCTCCCTGTCCACAGGCCATCCCTGCTGAACAGATGGTATGACAACTTTGCTTGCAGTACCGTCTTTTGCGCATGAAAGTAGCTCCTGTCCTTCTGCCTCCTCCTCCACCTCATTGTCTACCAATCCACTTTGCAACGACATGAGGCTGGGCTGAGTGTTATCACCCTGTATGGTTCCTTGCTCCATGTCCTCATGCTCTGCCTGCAATGCATCCTCTTTAATTGTGAGCAGAAAGGTTTTCAGAAGTCTGAGAAGCAGTATGGTGATGCTAATTATGGCATCATCGCTGCTCACAATCTTGGTGCAGTCCTCAAAGTTCTGGAGGATGGTACAAATGTCTGACATCCATTTCCACTCCTGACGCCTTATGTGTGGAGTCTGAACTGAATATTGACAGCCTTGTTGATGCTGGTAGTCAACAACTGCCCTGTTCTGCTCACAAATCCTTTCCAACATATGCAGTGTAGAGTTTCAATGCGTGGGGGCATCACACACCAGTCGGTGAGCCGGAAGCAGCAAAGCTGCTGAAGCACGCAAGGGTGGCAAGTATCACCAGATACTCATAGTGCCCATCCCTGGTATTAAAAGCCGTTTTCCATTCGTCCCCCTCACAGATGCGAATTAGGTTGTAAGCACCCTGCAGATCTAGTTTGGTGAATACCCTTGCTCCTCTTAGCCTGTCAAAGAGCTCCGAAATCAGGGGCAACGGGTACATATTTTTAATGGTGATGGCATTAAGACCCCTGTAATCGATGCAAGGACGTAATTCCCCTTTCTTCTTCTGCACGAAGAAGAACCCCGCCCCTGCAGGAGACACTGACTTCCTAATGAACCCTCTTGCCATATTCTCCTGGATGTATTGAGACATAGCCTCCGTCTCAGGGAGAGAGAGGGGATAAACCCTTCCCCGAGGAGGTTCAACTCCAGGCAAGAGGTCAATAGGACACTCATAGGGGCGATGAGGCGGAAGAGTTTCTGCAGCCTTTTTGAAGAAAACGTCTGCATAGCTCCAATAGCACTTGGGAAGAGAAGAAAGATCTGCGGGTATCTTGGTAGTGGAAACCTGTACGCACTCACTCACACATCTGCCCATACAAGACTCACTCCAACCCAATATTCTCCATGAGGACCACTCTATATGTGGGGAGTGGAAGCGGAGCAAGGGTATTCCCAGCAGAATCTCATCCATTCCCTCGGGAAGGACAAGAAGGGAAATAATTTGCTGGTGGGAAGGAGACATGGACAACGAGAAAGGAACGGTCTGGTGTGTGATTTGCAGTGGAAGTATCGACCCATTCACAACTCTAAGTTACAGGTGTGGCGAGAATTACCAGTGGTATAGCGTGGCGCAGAGCAAAAGCAGAGGACATGAAATTTCCCTCTGCTCCTGAATCCACACAAAGCTCGACTGGATGAGTGGATGAGCATATCAGGATTGTCCCTTTAAAGAACAGTTTGGAGGAAAATGCCGCTGTGTCTAGTGAACCTCCCCCAATGGTTACTAGACGCGATCGTTTCCCGACCGCCGTGGACATTTATTGGCGTAATGTCCTGGTTGATGGCAATTTTTACAAACCACGGGTACTTGAGCGGTCTGAGACTTAGGTCCCGCTCGAGAAACCTCCATGGCCTCATCGGAGTCGGACGCCAGATCAGGAGATTCAAGAAGTCTGGCGAAGGTGGGAGCCAGCCGAAACCTCTGCTTACACTGGGTCCGCTCTAACCTCCGCTCGTTAAAACGGAGGTCGATGTGGGTAGATACTGAAATGAGCTCCTCCAGTGTGGCGGGAATCTCCCTGGTGGCCAAGGCGTCCTTCACGTGGTCTGTCAGTCCTTTCCAGTACACCGGAATAAGAACTTTATCTCGCCACTCTAACTCTGAGGCTAGAGTCCGGAACTGGATGGCAAACTGGCTGACCATGGACGAGCCCTGAGTAATTGTCAACAACTGGAGCACGGTATCGTGGGTAACACGAGGTCTCAAAAAGACCAGCTTCAGTGCATCCAGAAAGAGAGGAGCACTCTGTACCACACGATCATCACGCTCCCAAAGCGTCATTGCCCACTCCAACGCCCTGCCCGACAAGAGAGATAGAATAAATCCCACTTTCGCCCATTCCGTAGGGAAACGTGCCGCCAAGAGCTCGAGGTGTATGGAGCACTGGCTCATGAATCCACGACATTGCTTACTGTCACCAGCAAACTTGTCAGGAAGCAGGAGATGGGATATAGTCAGAGCAGGGGTGGCAGCGGACAAACTGGCTGCAGCTGCACTTGCACCCTGAACAGTGACAGCAGTGACATCCACAGCTGAGGTTGTACGCTCAAGAGCCGCCAATCTTCCCTCCAGCTGCTGGATGTACCGCTGAAGATGCTGATCGTCCGCCATTTACTAGCCAGATCCTGGTGCTAGAGTTCTGTTGAGGCTGGCGGAACGCACCAAGTATAAGGTGAAATAATATTAGGTGCGTTCGCAGACCGGGGTCCAACATGCAGGAAAAACCTGCTGCTTGTAAATGGCTGCGCTATATGGCGGTGGAAGCGAACCCTGTTACTTCACAGGGTCACAATACCGCACAAAAGAGCGCAAGCAACGAGTCGCCGAACTCAGTCCCTAGACTCGGGATTGAAGTCCGTACAGACTACTTGCACACAACAGCGCAACTGGGTGTAATACGTAACTAACAGAAATAGTATAAAGCACAAGGGTGCGAGCTGTTCCGTGCAGGCTGACACCACTAATCACCCAGACGTGGGCTTGGAAGCGCTCTCCTGGCGCGTGGCGCCGCACTGGCGGTCACAGCAATAGGCGCTGTATCGTGTGTAACACGTTGTGAGTTTAGTCGAGCGCTAGATAGCAGCCATACACCATACGCGAGCAATCATACTTTAGAGATGGGATATTTAAGGAACGACTTGTACTCATCAACAAACACACATATACAATTGTACACTAGCGCATGGCCATGCGCTCATGCGAAGCTTATATAGCTGCAGCATGAACAGGACCTTCCAAAAAATGACCAATGGGAAGCTGCCACAGAAGTTCAGCACCTTCAGGACCTTCCTGGAGGACCAATGGGATCTGCTGCAGTATCTGAGCATGTGACCCTTGATCTCCAATGGGAGATCTCACCCTGGGCATGCTCAGAAGTAGTGTTGAGCGATACCGTCCGATACTTGAAAGTATCGGTATCGGAAAGTATCGGCCGATACCGGCAAAGTATCGGATCTAATCCGATACCGATACCCGATACCAATACAAGTCAATGGGACTCAAGTATCGGACGGTATCCCTGATGGTTCCCAGGGTCTGAAGGAGAGGAAACTCTCCTTCAGGCCCTGGGATCCATATTAATGTGTAAAATAAAGAATTAAAATAAAAAATATTGCTATACTCACCTCTCCGACGCAGCCTGGACCTCACCGAGGGAACCGGCAGCGTTCTTTGCTTAAAATGCGCGCGTTTACTTCCTTCCATGACGTCACGGCTTGTGATTGGTCGCGTGCCGCCCATGTGGCCGCGACGCGACCAATCACAGCAAGCCGTGACGTAATTTTCAGGTCCTCAATGCCTAATTCTAGGCATTCAGGATTTTAAAATTACGTTCCGGCTTGTGATTGGTCGCGTCGCGGTCACATGGGCGACACGACCAATCACAAGCCGTGACGTCACGGGAGGCAGGAAACGCGCGCATTTTAAAATTACGTCACGGCTTGTGATTGGTTGCGTGCAGCCCATGTGACCGCGACGCGACCAATCACAGCAAGCCGTGACGTAATTTTCAGGTCCTGAATGCAGAATTAGGCATTCAGGACCTGAAATTACGTCACGGCTTGCTGTGATTGGTCGCGTCGCGGTCACATGGGCTGCACGCAACTAATCACAAGCCGTGACGTAATTTTAAAATGCGCGCGTTTCCTGCCTCCCGTGACGTCACGGCTTGTGATTGGTCGCGTCGCCCATGTGACCGTGACGCGACCAATCACAAGCCGGAACGTAATTTTAAAATCCTGAATGCCTAGAATTAGGCATTGAGGACCTGAAAATTACGTCACGGCTTGCTGTGATTGGTCGCATCGCGGCCACATGGGCGGCACGCGACCAATCACAAGCTGTGACGTCACGGAAGGAAGTAAACGCGCACATTTTAAGCAAAGAACGCTGCCGGTTCCCTCGGTGAGGTCCAGGCTGCGTCGGAGAGGTGAGTATAGCAATATTTTTTATTTTAATTCGTTATTTTACACATTAATGTTGTTTCGATACCGATACCCGATACCACAAAAGTATCGGATCTCGGTATCGGAATTCCGATACCCGCAAGTATCGGCCGCTACCCGATACTTGCGGTATCGGAATGCTCAACACTACTCAGAAGGGAAAAAGCAGGGCTTAGTCCCAAAAGCGTATGCTCGCCGCTGCCCAGCACTGGCTTTAAAGGTAGAAGCTGGAAAAGCACCAGCAACCCTAAGCACAGAGTGAGACTGAGCCAGATGCTGGGACCGACGTCTCCGCTGAGCAGGCTCCACTGCGGCAGAAGAAGAATGGGAGACCACAGCAGAAACGGCAGGAGATTCCCCCTGTGCAGAAGTGGGAACTCGACCCCTAACATACCACATACATACCACATACATACCACATACATACAACATAATACATACATACATACATACTACATACATATAGACGTACATAAAACATAGAGTACATACTCACCATCACTTGTCACTTTGATTCCCGAAGCCAGTGTCATCTGTAAAAAAATATTAAAATAACAAACAAACAATATACTCCCTGCTGTGCAGAAATTCACGAGTGTCCCATGACGATCTCCCGTGGAGAACAGCAGCATCAGCTGATGCGACCGCTCTCTAGGGGCTCCAGGAATACAATGACAGGAGGAAGGTATCCTTCCGCACTGTATTCATCCGCCACTGTAAAAAAATAGCCCCTAGTCACTTTTGGCATTGCTGTGTGAGAAAGTTCCCACGCAGCTTTTGCCATAAAGTGAGACCAGTGAACAAAGGTAACCTCTCAGTGATGCACTGCAGGAGCCATTGTCTCCTGTCAGTTAGTCACTGAAGGTCCTATAGAGCAGTGACATCACCCAATGTCACTGTTCTATAGGGGAGATCATCATGGGACACTTTTTATTAATTGGACCACGGCGGACAGGTAGTATACGGTTTATTATTTTACGTTTTTTGCAGGTGCTGAAGTATGGTAAGTATGGTTAAATTAAGAATATTAAAATACTTTTTTCTAGCTGTGTCTTTATTTTTTAACTCTTTTACTACTGTAGGATTAATAATGGATAGGCATCTTATTGACACCTCTCCATTATTAACCCAGCTTAATATAACCTTACAATAGCAAGGTGACATTAAGCCCTTATTACCCCATATCCCACCACTACACAGGAGTGGGAAGAGAGGGGCTAAGTGCCGGAATTTCTGGGGTGGCTGCAGACTGGTATTTGTAGCCGGGGGGCTAATATCCATGGCCCCTCTCTAGGTTATGAATATCAGCTCGCAGCTGTCTGCATAGCCTTTCTGGCTATAAAATTTAGGGGGACCCCACATCATTTTTTTGGGGGGTCCCCCTATTTTAATAGCCAGTAAAGGCTACACAGACAGCTGCGGGCTGATATTCATAGCCTGGGAGGGGCAATGGGTATTACCCCCTTCCCAGGCTACAAATATTGGCCCCCAGCCATCAGCTTTCCCTCTCTGGCGCAGAAAATTGCGCGGGAGCCCATGTCATTTTTTTTTCCTTTTTTTCTTTATGTTCATTTATCAACATCGGCCTATCTATGGATACATCTATCTATAGCTATATCTATAGATACATAGATGTTTCTATCCATATATCTATCTGGCTAATTTCACACATCAGATTTTTGCCGTCAGGCACAATCCGCCGAGTTTTGAAAAAAAAGATCCGTTTTTTTCTGCTGGATCCGTTTTTTCTCATAGAGTTGTATTAGCGCCGGATTGCGCCTGATGGCCACACGTTTCATCTGTTTTTTGCCGGATCCTTCAAAAAAGCTGTTTCTGCCAGATGGAAAACACATACAGAGGAATGGTTTTTCTGTCCAGCGAAAAAATGCACAGCGACGGATCCAGCGAAAAATGTATGAAACTGAGATGTGAAATGATGAATCCGGCCTCCGAGTCTGTTTTTTCATGCATGTTTCCATTCAAATCATGCATATTTTCAGTTTATTTATTTCCAAAAACTGCATCAAAACCGCACCAAAAACTGCATCAAAACTGCACCAAAAACCGCTGTAATGATTTTTCCACCACAGATATACCAGGCCTCAGCCTGAGATAACAGACTGCATAATTGTTTCTATGTTTTTTAAAATTTTTGAAAACAATAAAAAATGAGTATAACAAGGCTAGCAGACAGAACTATGCAAAGTGTGCCTGCGAAGCAAAGATTTTTCCACCAAAGATACACCAGCCATCAGCCTGAGATACTGATCTAAATGTGGCCTTGATTTTTTTGGACACACCAAAATTGTGTCAACAAGTTGGCCATGACACACAAAAAAATAAGTACTAAAATTGTAAGATATTTTGCGCAATGATATGCGATTCGTGTGGCGTACAAACAAGAAATTGTTTAAGTGGGCACCATCATATAATTTTATACCAATACTCTTCTGGGATCACTACCATGCATGTATAATAAATATACAACAACCATTAAAAGAACTAGGTACATGCATATACGTGTAGGATCACCACACACAACACTGATGATTTCAAAAAATATAGATTTTTATTGTACACCAAACCAGACAATACACACTATTAAAAACATTTAAAAACTATGCCACGTTGAAGAGTATCTATTAAATCTATATAATACAATGTTGCAATAGAGCATACAAAATATATATAAAGATATTCAAGTAACAATGTTAAATGCCCAACTGTTAGATATTACTCTATAGCGGAGATACACTGGAGGGATGTATATTCCCTATCCTTCAATGCACTTAGTGTATAAATAGACCATTGGGTGTGGATTTTAGATGGTCAGAGGGGGAAAAAAGCAGGAGGCCCAGAAAAATTCAGAAATATAGGCAACCTATAATATATTCCCCCCACAGCCTCAAATATTAGTCCGATCAAGTCATGAAGAGTAATACTTCACCCTATACCGTCTCAAAGGTCCACTACCGTCCTCATGGTCCTAAGTGCAAAAAATGCAGTCCGGGCAGAGTTACAAGACCCACGCATTCCGACACATGCTGTGTCTTTCTCAAGGTGGTAATGTCTGTGGCGAGTAGATTCTTACTATTTAAAGATACCTGAGATTACAGTTTAGTTTCAGCTGCGTGACGCGGCTTGCGGCTGAGAAGGAAGTGTGTCCGAGGATAACCCGGAACTGACCCTTTCAGGTCAAAGCTAGAATTGCGCCTGCGCCGGAATTTACCGTACTGGAGGAGCTCTGTGAAAGTTCCCCTTAGCCCAAGATGCGCATGCGCTACTTTTGTCCGCAGTATACGAACATACCCCCTACTCATGGGGGCATATAACGCCATATGTGCTGATATATATTCTAATCCAAGAGAGTCAATTCCCTTTATCATTATGTGTGCTTACGTTAATCATTATTTATAAATACAGTCTGACAGTACCCTGCGTCTTCATATATGCGCATGCGCTGTACATACTGAGGCGGAATTATTAAGACGCCCGTGCACTACTACATCCTTATCCCCAACACCATGGGTGTAGGGGAGATATTAGAGGCTACCAATTTACAGTTATTGTTTGAATCCAACAGCATACAACAGTATCTTAATGATTTAAGGAGAATATCCCGCATAGCTCAAAGTCTTTTTTCTATATTTATATACTCATTGACTCTTCCCCTTTGTACATATAAAAATGGTCATTTCCCACAATCATATGGGAAGGCCCAGATAACCACAGCGTTGTTGCATTCCGGTGGATTACTGCAAACCAAGTCACTCTATGTCAGGCTAGTCATATCATAGTTTCTACATTGTCCCCACACATAGTTTATATTTATGTAAACGATATATATAGATAGTAGTAAAAATAGACATATGATAATAGCTAGCAGAGACATTATTCTATATACACTACGGGAACAAACCCAGAAGGGAACTTGGTGCCAGGGGCCACATGTCTTGGGCCATAGGGCATAGGCTACATAGGGTAGTAACCTTGGTTTAGTCAACCCAACATTACATATCAAAAATAGAGTAATAGCCAACAGTCACGTTGTTCTATATACACACTCCCGGAAGAACCCAGGTGGATATTTCATACCCAAAGCCATATGTACCAGGCCAAGATACATAGGTTTGATAGAGTGGCAAACTTAGTTCAGCTGACCCGAACCCCATGCTCCCCCCATGTGGATCAAAGGTCTCTGCAATAGGTCCGATGATAAATTTCTTGTTTATATTTTCTTCAATAGTCCATGTTTACTACAATGGTTGGTACTCCTTTCATAGTTGTAATTTCATTATAAAGCAGGTCCCTTGCTTCCTTTGTTGTAGTCAGTCCAATTCTAGGGAAGAAAGACACCCAGACAGAGAGAGGGAAACAAAAGGGAAACAAAAGGAAAACAAAAGGGAGAAGTTACATGGGTACCAGGCAACCGACCTCCCAACACCTCATGGTCGACAGGAGCCCAGCCCATGGTTATTTCTTCTTGTAAAAACCTGAGTACAATAACTCCTCATTGAGGCCTTGTGGTACTAGGCAATCCAGTTCATAGATCCACCTAGCCTCACGGCGTAGGAGATCCTCCACTGGATCACCCCCCCTGATGTTAATATTGGCTTTTTCCAGCCCCATAACCCTTAAGGAATCTCCCGATCCCGCATGCACTTCCAAGAAATGTTTTGCCACTGATGTAATCACTTTGCCCTTGGACTTATCCGTCCTGGCTGTGGCAATATTGGATAAGTGCTGCTGGGCCCTGCGTCGGAGTTCCTGCGTGGTTTGTCCCACATAGATTTTATCGCAGCCGCAGATCAGGGCGTAAACCAGGTGTCTCGTGCGGCAATTGAAGTACGCCCTCGACTGCACCTGCGCGGGCAAATGGGGAACCTGAACCCCCCTGCTCGCAATCATCCGTGGGCAGATGGAGCAATTTCCACATGGAAAAGAGCCCTTGTTCGGGTGGCCTGTTCTTGTTGTTTTTGTGGCTGGGCGTCTAAAGTGGCTATTGGTTAGGTGGTCTTTCAGATTTCTTGCCCTCCTAGCCACCATTTTAGGTCTATCCCCAATAAATGGTCTAAGTTTTGGTTCACTCCTTAATATCCCCCAATTCTGCTTTTAGAATCTGGTAGATATCATTCCACTGATTATTGAACTTTGTAATCAAATTGATTTTATTATTAGAATCTGTCCTTACCCTGGGCTTAAGGGCCTCCTCCCTTGTCCTAGTTCTTGAAAATTCAAAGGCTCCTGAGATGACTTTCTTCGGGGATCCACATTCACGGAACCGGTTGGTTAGTTGGCGAGACTCAGTACGAAAATCCTCCATATGGGTGCAGTTCCTCCTTAGTCTGAGGAATTGACCCTTTGGGATCCCTCTTCTCAGATGTGCCGGGTGAAAACTCTTGTTGAAGTGTAGCAAGTTGTTTGTTGCTGTCCGTTTTCGGAACAATCTAGTTGCAATACGGTTCCGATCTATAGACACCTTCAAGTCCAGAAAATCAACTGAAACAGTAGAATAAGACGATGTGAGCTTAATGTTCCAGCAATTATTGTTAAGTTCTTCGATAAAGGTACCCAACTCAGCAGATGAACCAGACCAGATCATAATTATATCGTCTATAGAACATAGCCATTTGACTACGTAAGTCGAGTAGCTTCTGAGTTTCTGTACATGGGTCTCCTCCCACCACCCCATAAATAGGTTGGCATATGAAGGTGCGCATTTGGCCCCCATGGCGGTACCAGAGACTTGCTTATAGAACGTTCTATCGAATGTGAAATAGTTCTTTTCAAGTATGAATCGGAGTAACTCCAGAATGAATGTATCGTGACCCCTATCCCCTGTAGAGTGTTTATCCAGAAAGTAGGAGGTCGTTATCATACCTTGCTTATGTTCAATATTCGTATACAACGCCTCCACGTCTAGAGTCACCAATATTGCATTGTCCGGTACCGCCAGGGATGCGCAAAGTTCTATGAGGTGTGACGAATCCCTCACATGAGAGTCCAGGGCCTTCACCAACGGCTGTAAGAAATAGTCAAGATATGAACAAGGTTTTTCATACAGACCCCCCAGCCCAGATATAATTGGTCTACCTGGGAGTACACTGGTGGATTTGTGTATTTTGGGGACCAAATAAAAGGTTGGAGTCACTGGGTGAGATGTAGTCAGAAAGTCCCTTTCTTTCTTGTTTATAATGCCACAAATGGAGGCCCTCCCCAGTAGTTTGTCAAGTTGGGTTTTAAAGACAGATGTGGGGTCCGTCGGTAATTTAAAGTAATACTGCATGTTGTCCAGTTGGCGCCTGGCTTCCTGGCAGTACATATCCTTAGGCCACAGTACCACGTTTCCCCCCTTGTCCGCCTCCTTGATTTCAAATGTATCATTGTTTTTTAGATTGAATAGTGCTACTTTTTCTTCTACAGTTAGATTATTTTGACTATTTTTATCCAGTTGTAATCTCTTTATATCTTGGCATGTGGTTTCAAAAAATACCTGGATGGCTGGACACAGTGTGAATTTTGGGGTTGCCTGAGATGGTAGTCTGCCTCCGAACCTTTTCCTTCCCTGTGCACTCTCATTCTCCGTCAGTAAGTCCAATAAGTCTCTAAATGTCTGTCTGTCCTGATCTGGTAAGTCGTCAATTAGTGATGGCTGATGATACAGGATCTTAAACATTAATTGGCGACAGAATAGATACAAGTCTTTAGTCAGTTCAAATTTGTCCAAACCACTCATGGGTGAAAAGGATAACCCCTTAGCTAGCAGGTTTGTCTCAATCTGCGATAGTTGGTATGTGGACAGATTAATAATGCGTAGTTTGTTGTCCTCATTACTGGATTCTATTATTGGGTGATTTTCAGGGGGGCAATCCCTAACAGGGTTCAATACTGTTTCCGGCTGCTGAAGCGTGTTTCTCGCCTCGAGCTCGGTGACCAAACCTTGAAATTGCGTATTCTCTTGGTGCGATTTCTTGGATTTTCTACGCCCCCTTCTGCACCGCTTTCGCGGTCGCTTGTGTCCGTAGATAAAAAATCACTACTTATATGAGGGCCTGTCCCGCTCATGCTTTCACCCCCTTCTCTTCTCTCATTTGTCCCTGTTCTCATATCATATCGCCTCCTATTGCCTTGATGCGTCCATCTGTACATCCTCTGTTTATCCAGATCTAGTTTATCATGCTGGAACTTGTTTTTCTTACCCCTGATAATATCACGCTCAAATTTGTCATCAGTTCCGTTAGGTGGTTTTTAAATGGTTCTACCTGGACTTTGGAGTCAAATCTAGCCAGATCTCCCTCCTTCTTTTTGATTTCCTCCCGAATTTGAGACAGTACCACATTGTCCTGTTCTATTAGCATGTCTATAAGTATATAGGAGCATTTCTGTAGGCCCTGTTCCCATGTGGCTCTAAATTCCTGGTTCACCTCCCAGGCTGGGAATATCTGGACTCTAAGTCCCCGGGGCACCAGGCCCAACTTCTTATATTCAACCAGGCTGGTGATATTCCACCATGTTTTGGTCAGTCTTTTATGTAGATCAATAAGCTCTGTAGTCAAACTCTGAAATTCACCCTCATTTTTGCCACCACCTGTGGCTGCCACGCCCTCAACCGGTCCAAAGACATTCTTCATCTGAGCCTGCCAAGCCGCCTCCCTTGCCTTTAAATCCATTATCAATATCCCTTCCTGATGTGCCTCCACTACGGAAAAACCCTTTAGAAGGGCCAAACACAGGTACTGACAAGAAATTATTTGAAAGATACTGAAACACTATTATAGATAATACTGGGGAGCAAACCTCATAAGCTCCCTCAACACACCCACCGGGTGTCTGAAAAAAGGAATAGCTCCAAGCAGAGATTAATATGAAACAACGGAGCAGAAACATCCATGACCACATTATTATTTATATAAAATTGAAACTTTATTAAATATTTATAACTCAATGGTATCACAATAATGACATAAATACTGCGGTAAGTGCTGTACGCACCCCGCAAGAACAAGGAGGCAACAAACAAAGGGACGTGATGATAGCCAAGTACGGCAGGGGGAAGCACATATAAATAAATGTGCCCCTAAACTCTCTTGCCCATTAGAGTGCCCAGCCCATATAATATGACAAGCAAGGTCCTTGCGGTATCCTAATAACATCTAGTACAGGGCTCTGATGCCAAACAGGCACCAAACATTAAATCAGGCTTACCCATAATGGCTGCTTGAAAAGGGTTCCCCCTCGTGACGTGGCTCCCCTGGACGCGTGTTTCGCGTGACCGCGCCGGAATTTACCGTACTGGAGGAGCTCTGTGAAAGTTCCCCTTAGCCCAAGATGCGCATGCGCTACTTTTGTCCGCAGTATACGAACATACCCCCTACTCATGGGGGCATATAACGCCATATGTGCTGATATATTCTAATCCAAGAAAGTCAATTCCCTTTATCATTATGTGTGCTTACGTTAATCATTATTTATAAATACAGTCTGACACTACCCTGCGTCTTCATATATGCGCATGCGCTGTACATAGTGAGGCAAAGTTATTAAGACGCCCGTGCACTACTACATCCTTATCCCCAACACCATGGGTGTAGGGGAGATATTAGAGGCTACCAATTTACAGTTATTGTTTGAATCCAACAGCATACAACAGTATCTTAATGATTTAAGGAGAATATCCCGCATAGCTCAAAGTCTTTTTTCTATATTTATATACTCATTGACTCTTCCCCTTTGTACATATAAAAATGGTCATTTCCCACAATCATATGGGAAGGCCCAGATAACCACAGCGTTGTTGCATTCCGGTGCATTACTGCAAACCAAGTCACTCTATGTCAGGCTAGTCATATCATAGTTTCTACATTGTCCCCACACATAGTTTATATTTATGTAAACGATATATATAGATAGTAGTAAAAATAGACATATGATAATAGCTAGCAGAGACATTATTCTATATACACTACGGGAACAAACCCAGAAGGGAACTTGGTGCCAGGGGCCACATGTCTTGGGCCATAGGGCATAGGCTACATAGGGTAGTAACCTTGGTTTAGTCAACCCAACATTACATATCAAAAATAGAGTAATAGCCAACAGTCACGTTGTTCTATATACACACTCCCGGAAGAACCCAGGTGGATATTTCATACCCAAAGCCATATGTACCAGGCCAAGATACATAGGTTTGATAGAGTGGCAAACTTAGTTCAGCTGACCCGAACCCCATGCGCCCCCCATGTGGATCAAAGGTCTCTGCAATAGGTCCGATGATAAATTTCTTGTTTATATTTTCTTCAATAGTCCATGTTTACTACAATGGTTGGTACTCCTTTCATAGTTGTAATTTCATTATAAAGCAGGTCCCTTGCTTCCTTTGTTGTAGTCAGTCCAATTCTAGGGAAGAAAGACACCCAGACAGAGAGAGGGAAACAAAAGGGAAACAAAAGGAAAACAAAAGGGAGAAGTTACATGGGTACCAGGCAACCGACCTCCCAACACCTCATGGTCGACAGGAGCCCAGCCCATGGTTATTTCTTCTTGTAAAAACCTGAGTACAATAACTCCTCATTGAGGCCTTGTGGTACTAGGCAATCCAGTTCATAGATCCACCTAGCCTCACGGCGTAGGAGATCCTCCACTGGATCACCCCCCCTGATGTTAATATTGGCTTTTTCCAGCCCCCATAACCCTTAAGGAATCTCCCGATCCCGCATGCACTTCCAAGAAATGTTTTGCTACTGATGTAATCACTTTGCCCTTGGACTTATCCGTCCTGGCTGTGGCAATATTGGATAAGTGCTGCTGGGCCCTGCATCGGAGTCCCTGCGTGGTTTGTCCCACATAGATTTTATCGCAGCCGCAGATCAGGGCGTAAACCAGGTGTCTCGTGCAGCAATTGAAGTACGCCCTCGACTGCACCTGCGCGGGCAAATGGGGAACCTGAACCCCCCTGCTCGCAATCATCCGTGGGCAGATGGAGCAATTTCCACATGGAAAAGAGCCCTTGTTCGGGTGGCCTGTTCTTGTTGTTTTTGTGGCTGGGCATCTAAAGTGGCTATTGGTTAGGTGGTCTTTCAGATTTCTTGCCCTCCTAGCCACCATTTTAGGTCTATCCCCAATAAATGGTCTAAGTTTTGGTTCACTCCTTAATATCCCCCAATTCTGCTTTTAGAATCTGGTAGATATCATTCCACTGATTATTGAACTTTGTAATCAAATTGATTTTATTATTAGAATCTGTCCTTACCCTGGGCTTAAGGGCCTTCTCCCTTGTCCTAGTTCTTGAAAATTCAAAGGCTCCTGAGATGACTTTCTTCGGGGATCCACATTCACGGAACCGGTTGGTTAGTTGGCGAGACTCAGTACGAAAATCCTCCATATGGGTGCAGTTCCTCCTTAGTCTGAGGAATTGACCCTTTGGGATCCCTCTTCTCAGATGTGCCGGGTGAAAACTCTTGAAGTGTAGCAAGTTGTTTGTTGCTGTCCGTTTTCGGAACAATGTAGTTGCAATACGGTTCCGATCTATAGACACCTTCAAGTCCAGAAAATCAACTGAAACAGTAGAATAAGACGATGTGAGCTTAATGTTCCAGCAATTATTGTTAAGTTCTTCGATAAAGGTACCCAACTCAGCAGATGAACCAGACCAGATCATAATTATATCGTCTATAGAACATAGCCATTTGACTACGTAAGTCGAGTAGCTTCTGAGTTTCTGTACATGGGTCTCCTCCCACCACCCCATAAATAGGTTGGCATATGAAGGTGCGCATTTGGCCCCCATGGCGGTACCAGAGACTTGCTTATAGAACGTTCTATCGAATGTGAAATAGTTCTTTTCAAGTATGAATCGGAGTAACTCCAGAATGAATGTATCGTGACCCCTATCCCCTGTAGAGTGTTTATCCAGAAAGTAGGAGGTTGTTATCATACCTTGCTTATGTTCAATATTCGTATACAACGCCTCCACGTCTAGAGTCACCAATATTGCATTGTCCGGTACCGCCAGGGATGCGCAAAGTTCTATGAGGTGTGACGAATCCCTCACATGAGAGTCCAGGGCCTTCACCAACGGCTGTAAGAAATAGTCAAGATATGAACAAGGTTTTTCATACAGACCCCCCAGCCCAGATATAATTGGTCTACCTGGGGGTACACTGGTGGATTTGTGTATTTTGGGGACCAAATAAAAGATTGGAGTCACTGGGTGAGATGTAGTCAGAAAGTCCCTTTCTTTCTTGTTTATAATGCCACAAGTGAAGGCCCTCCCCAGTAGTTTGTCAAGTTGGGTTTTAAAGACAGATGTGGGGTCCGTCGGTAATTTAAAGTAATACTGCGTGTTGTCCAGTTGGCGCCTGGCTTCCTGGCAGTACATATCCTTAGGCCACAGTACCACGTTTCCCCCCTTGTCCGCCTCCTTGATTTCAAATGTATCATTGTTTTTTAGATTGCATAGTGCTACTTTTTCTTCTACAGTTAGATTATTTTGACTATTTTTATCCAGTTGTAATCTCTTTATATCTTGGCATGTGGTTTCAAAAAATACCTGGATGGCTGGACACAGTGTGAATTTTGGGGTTGCCTGAGATGGTAGTCTGCCTCCGAACCTTTTCCTTCCCTGTGCACTCTAATTCTCCGTCAGTAAGTCCAATAAGTCTCTAAATGTCTGTCTGTCCTGATCTGGTAAGTCGTCAATTAGTGATGGCTGATGATACAGGATCTTAAACATTAATTGGCGACAGAATAGATACAAGTCTTTAGTCAGTTCAAATTTGTCCAAACCACTCATGGGTGAAAAGGATAACCCCTTAGCTAGCAGGTTTGTCTCAGTCTGCGATAGTTGGTATGTGGACAGACTAATAATGCATAGTTTGTTGTCCTCATTACTGGATTCTATTATTGGGTGATTTTCAGGGGGGCAATCCCTAACAGGGTTCAATAGTGTTTCCGGCTGCTGAAGCGTGTTTCTCGCCTCGAGCTCGGTGACCAAACCTTGAAATTGCGTAATCTCTTGGTGCGATTTCTTGGATTTTCTACGCCCCCTTCTGCACTGCTTTCACGGTCGCTTGTGTCCGTAGATAAAAAATCACTACTTATATGAGGGCCTGTCCCGCTCATGCTTTCACCCCCTTCTCTTCTCTCATTTGTCCCTGTTCTCATATCATATCGCCTCCTATTGCATTGATGCGTCCATCTGTACATCCTCTGTTTATCCAGATCTAGTTTATCACGCTGGAACTTGTTTTTCTTACCCCTGATAATATCACGCTCAAATTTGTCTATCAGTTCCTTTAGGTGGTTTTTAAATGGTTCTACCTGGACTTTGGAGTCAAATCTAGCCAGATCTCCCTCCTTCTTTTTGATTTCCTCCCGAATTTGAGACAGTACCACATTGTCCTGTTCTATTAGCATGTCTATAAGTATATAGGAGCATTTCTGTAGGCCCTGTTCCCATGTGGCTCTAAATTCCTGGTTCACCTCCCAGGCTGGGAATATCTGGACTCTAAGTCCCCGGGGCACCAGGCCCAACTTCTTATATTCAACCAGGCTGGTGATATTCCACCATGTTTTGGTCAGTCTTTTATGTAGATCAATAAGCTCTGTAGTCAAACTCTGAAATTCACCCTCATTTTTGCCACCACCTGTGGCTGCCACGCCCTCAACCGGGCCAAAGACATCCTTCATCTGAGCCTGCCAAGTCGCCTCCCTTGCCTTTAAATCCATTATCAATATCCCTTCCTGATGTGCCTCCACTACGGAAAAACCCTTTAGAAGGGCCAAACACAGGTACTGACAAGAAATTGTTTAAGTGGGCACCATCATATAATTTTATACCAATACTCTTCTGGGATCACCACCATGCATGTATAACAAATATACAACAACGATTAAAAGAACTAGGTACATGCATATACGTGTAGGATCACCACACACAACACTGATGATTTAAAAAAATATAGATTTTTATTGTACACCAAACCAGACAATACACACTATTAAAAACATTTAAAAACTATGCCACGTTGAAGAGTATCTATTAAATCCATATAATACAATGTTGCAATAGAGCATACAAAATATATATAAAGATATTCAAGTAACAATGTTAAATGCCCAACTGTTAGATATTACTCTATAGCGGAGATACACTGGAGGGATGTATATTCCCTATCCTTCAATGCACTTAGTGTATAAATAGACCATTGGGTGTGGATTTTAGATGGTCAGAGGGGGAAAAAAGCAGGAGGCCCAGAAAAATTCAGAAATATAGGCAACCTATAATATATTCCCCCCACAGCCTCAAATATTAGTCCGATCAAGTCATGAAGAGTAATACTTCACCCTATACCGTCTCAAAGGTCCACTACCATCCTCATGGTCCTAAGTGCAAAAAATGCAGCCCGGGCAGAGTTACAAGACCCACGTGTTCCGACACATGCTGTGTCTTTCTCAAGGTGGTAATGTCTGTGGCGAGTAGATTCTTACTATTTAAAGATACCTGAGATTACAGTTTAGTTTCAGCTGCGTGACGCGGCTTGCGGCTGAGAAGGAAGTGTGTCTGTGGATAACCCGGAACTGACCCTTTCAGGTCAAAGCTAGAATTGCGCCTGCGCCGGAATTTACCGCACTGGAGGAGCTCTGTGAAAGTTCCCCTTAGCCCAAGATGCGCATGCGCTACTTTTGTCCACAGTATACGAACATACCCCCTACTCATGGGGGCATATAACGCCATATGTGCTGATATATATTCTAATCCAAGAAAGTCAATTCCCTTTATCATTATGTGTGCTTACGTTAATCATTATTTATAAATACAGTCTGACAGTACCCTGCGTCTTCATATATGCGCATGCGCTGTACATACTGAGGCGGAATTATTAAGACGCCCGTGCACTACTACATCCTTATCCCCAACACCATGGGTGTAGGGGAGATATTAGAGGCTACCAATTTACAGTTATTGTTTGAATCCAACAGCATACAACAGTATCTTAATGATTTAAGGAGAATATCCCGCATAGCTCAAAGTCTTTTTTCTATATTTATATACTCATTGACTCTTCCCCTTTGTACATATAAAAATGGTCATTTCCCACAATCATATGGGAAGGCCCAGATAACCACAGCGTTGTTGCATTCAGGTGGATTACTGCAAACCAAGTCACTCT
The DNA here is from genome assembly GCF_051348905.1 of Ranitomeya variabilis. NCBI lineage: Eukaryota > Metazoa > Chordata > Amphibia > Anura > Dendrobatidae > Ranitomeya > Ranitomeya variabilis. The sequence goes on along the minus strand of NC_135237.1, from coordinate 418,406,809 downwards.
ATGTCAGGCTAGTCATATCATAGTTTCTACATTGTCCCCACACATAGTTTATATTTATGTAAACGATATACTGTATATAGATAGTAGTAAAAATAGACATATGATAATAGCTAGCAGAGACATTATTCTATATACACTACGGGAACAAACCCAGAAGGGAACTTGGTGCCAGGGGCCACATGTCTTGGGCCATAGGGCATAGGCTACATAGGGTAGTAACCTTGGTTTAGTCAACCCAACATTACATATCAAAAATAGAGTAATAGCCAACAGTCACGTTGTTCTATATACACACTCCCGGAAGAACCCAGGTGGATATTTCATACCCAAAGCCATATGTACCAGGCCAAGATACATAGGTTTGATAGAGTGGCAAACTTAGTTCAGCTGACCCGAACCCCATGCGCCCCCCATGTGGATCAAAGGTCTCTGCAATAGGTGCGATGATAAATTTCTTGTTTATATTTTCTTCATAGTCCATGTTTACTACAATGGTTGGTACTCCTTTCATAGTTGTAATTTCATTATAAAGCAGGTCCCTTGCTTCCTTTGTTGTAGTCAGTCCAATTCTGGGGAAGAAAGACACCCAGACAGAGAGAGGGAAACAAAAGGAAAACAAAAGGGAGAAGTTACATGGGTACCAGGCAACCGACCTCCCAACACCTCATGGTCGACAGGAGCCCAGCCCATGGTTATTTCTTCTTGTAAAAACCTGAGTACAATAACTCCTCATTGAGGCCTTGTGGTACTAGGCAATCCAGTTCATAGATCCACCTAGCCTCACGGCGTAGGAGATCCTCCACTGGATCACCCCCCCTGATGTTAATATTGGCTTTTTCCAGCCCCCATAACCCTTAAGGAATCTCCCGATCCCGCATGCACTTCCAAGAAATGTTTTGCCACTGATGTAATCACTTTGCCCTTGGACTTATCCGTCCTGGCTGTGGCAATATTGGATAAGTGCTGCTGGGCCCTGCGTCGGAGTTCCTGCGTGGTTTGTCCCACATAGATTTTATCGCAGCCGCAGATCAGGGCGTAAACCAGGTGTCTCGTGCGGCAATTGAAGTACGCCCTCGACTGCACCTGCGCGGGCAAATGGGGAACCTGAACCCCCCTGCTCGCAATCATCCGTGGGCAGATGGAGCAATTTCCACATGGAAAAGAGCCCTTGTTCGGGTGGCCTGTTCTTGTTGTTTTTGTGGCTGGGCGTCTAAAGTGGCTATTGGTTAGGTGGTCTTTCAGATTTCTTGCCCTCCTAGCTACCATTTTAGGTCTATCCCCAATAAATTGTCTAAGTTTTGGTTCACTCCTTAACCCCTTCACCCTCAAGGGTGGTTTGCACGTTAATGACCAGGCCAATTTTTACAATTCTGAACACTGTCCCTTTATGAGGTTATAACTCTGGAACGCTTCAACGGATCTTGGCGATTCTGACATTGTTTTCTCATGACATATTGTACTTCATGATAGTGATAAAATTTATTCGATATAATTTGCGTTTATTTGTGAAAAAAACGAATATTTGGCGAAAATTTTGAAAATTTCGCAATTTTCCAAATTTGAATTTTTATGCCCTTAAATCACAGACATATGTCACGCAAAATACTTAATAAGTAACATTTCCCACATGTCTACTTTACATCAGCACAATTTTGGAACCAAAATTTTTTTTGTGACAGAGTTATAAGGGTTAAAATTTGACCAGCAATTTCTCATTTTTACAACACCATTTTTTTTTAGGGACCACATCTCATTTGAAGTCATTTTGAGGGGTCTATATGATAGAAAATACCCAAATGTGACACCATTCTAAAAACTGCACCCCTCAAGGTACTCAAAACCACTTTCAAGAAGTTTATTAACCCTTCAGGTGTTTCACAGAAATTTTTGGAATGTTTAAATAAAAATGAACATTTAACTTTTTTTCACAAAAAAATTATTTCAGCTCCAATTTGTTTTATTTTACCAAGGGTAACAGGAGAAAACAGACCCCAAAATTTGTTGTACAATTTGTCCTGAGTACGCTGATACCCAATATGTGGGGGTAAACCACTGTTTGGGCGCATGGCAGAGCTCGGAAGGAAAGGAGCGCCATTTGACTTTTCAATGCAAAATTGACCGGAATTGAGATGGGACGCCATGTTGCATTTGGAGAGCCCCTGATGTGCCTAAACATTGAAACCCCCCACAAGTGACACCATTTTGGAAAGTAGACCCCTTAAGGAACTTATCTAGATGTGTATTGAGCACTTTGACCCAACAAGTGCTTCACAGAAGTTTATAATGCAGAGCCGTAAAAATAAAAAATCATATTTTTTCACAAAAATGATTTTTTCGCCCCCAATTTTTTATTTTCCCAAGGGTAAGAGAAGAAATTGGACACCAAAAATTGTTGTGCAATTTGTCCTGAGTACGCTGATACCCCATATGTGGGTGTAAACCATTGTTTGGACGCAGGGCAGAGCTCGGAAGGGAAGGAGCGCCATTTGACTTTTCAATGCAAAATTGACTGGAATTGAGATGGGACGCCATGTTGCGTTTGGAGAGCCCCTGATGTGCCTAAACATTGAAACCCCCCACAATTGACACCATTTTGGAAAGTAGACCCCTTAAGGAACTTATCTAGATGTGTGGTGAGCACTTTGACCCAACAAGTGCTTCACAGAAGTTTATAATGCAGAGCCGTAAAAATAAAAAATCATATTTTTTCACAAAAATGATTTTTTGGCCCCATTTTTTATTTCCCCAAGGGTAAGAGAAGAAATTAGACCACAAAAGTTGTTGTGCAATTTGTCCTGAGTACGACGATACCCCATATGTGGGGGTAAACCACTGTTTGGGCGCATAGCAGAGCTCGGAAGGGAAGGAGCGCTATTTTACTTTTCAATGCAAAATTGACTGGAATTAAGATGGGATGCCATGTTGCGTTTGGAGAGCCCCTGATGTGCCTAAACATTAAAAACCCCCACAAGTGACACCATTTTGGAAAGTAGACCCCCTAAGGAACTTATCTAGATGTGTTTTGAGAGCTTTGAACCCCCAAGTATTTCACTACAGTTTATAACGCAGAGCCGTGAAAATAAAAATTCTTTTTTTTTTCACAAAAATGATTTTTTAGCCCCCAGTTTTGTATTTTCACAAGGGTATCAGGATAAATTGGACCACAAAAGTTGTTGTCCAATTTGTCCTGAGTACGCTGATACCCCATATGTGGGGAAGAACCACTGTTTGGGTGCATGACAGAGCTCGGAAGGGAAGGAGCGCCATTTGGAATGCAGACTTAAATGGATTGGTCTGCAGGCGTCACGTTGCATTTGCAGAGCCCCTGATGTACCCAAACAGTACAAACCCCCCCACAAGTGACCCCATATTGGAAACTAGACCCCCCAAGGAACTTATCTAGATGTGTTGTGAGAACTTTGAACCCCCAAGTGTTTCACTACAGTTTACAACGCAGAGCCGTGAAAATAAAATATCTTTTTTTTCCCACAAAGCTTATTTTTTGGCCCCCAGTTTTGTATTTTCCCAAGGGTAGCAGGAGAAATTGGACCCCAAAAGATGATGTCCAATTTGTCCTGAGTATGCTGATACCCCATATGTTGGGGTAAACCCCTGTTTGGGCACACGGGAGAGCTCTGAAGGGAAGGAGCACTGTTTTCCTTTTTCAACGCAGAATTGGCTGGAATTCAGATCAGATGCCATGTCCCGTTTGGAGAGCCCCTGATGTGCCTAAACAGTGGAAACCCCCCAATTATAACTGAAACCCTAATCCAAACACACCCCTTACCCTAATCCCAACAGTAACCCTAACCACTCCTCTAACCCAGACACACCAACCCTATTCCCAACCATAAATGTAATCCAAACCCTAACCCTATCTTTAGCCCCAACCCTAACTGTAGCCCTAACCCTAGCCCCAACCCTAGCCCTAACCCTAGCAATAACACTAGCCCTAACACTAGCCGTGACACTAGCCCTAACCCTAGCCCTAACCCTAACCCTAGCCCTAACCCTAGCCACAACCCTAGCCCTAACCCTAGCCCCAACCCTAGCCCTAACCCTAGCCCTAACCCTAGCCCTAGCCCTAACCCTTGCCCTAACCCTAACCCTAGCCCTAACTCTAGTCCTAACTCTAGCCCTAACCCTAACCCTAACCCTAATGGCAAAATGGAAATAAATACATTTTTTTATTTTTTTATTTTTCCCTAACTAAGGGGATGATGAAGGGGGGTTTGATTTACTTTTATAGTGGGTTATTTAGCGGATTTTTATGATTGGCAGCCGTCACACACTGAAAGACGCTTTTCATTGCAAAAAATATTTTTTGCGTTACCACATTTGGAGAGCTGTAATTTTTCCATATTTGAGTCCACAGAGTCATGTGAGATCTTGTTTTTTGCGGGACGAGTTGACGTATTTATTGGTTACATTTTCGGACACGTGACATTTTTTGATCGCTTTTTATTCCGATTTTTGTGAGGTAGAGTGATCAAAAACCAGCTATTCATGAATTTCTTTTGGGGGAGGCGTTTATACAGTTCCGCGTTTGGTAAAATTGATAAAGCAGTTTTATTCGTCGGGTCAGTACGATTACAGCGATACCTCATTTATATCATTTTTTTATGTTTTGGCGCTTTTATACGATAAAAACTATTTTATAGAAAAAATAATTATTTTGGTATCGCTTTATTCTCAGGACTATAACTTTTTTATTTTTTTGCTGATGATGCTGTATGGCAGCTCGTTTTTTGCGGGACAAGATGATGTTTTCAGCGGTACCATGGTTATTTATATCAGTCTTTTTGATCGCGTGTTATTCCACTTTTTGTTTGGCGGTATGATAATAAAGCGTTGTTTTTTGCCTCGTTTTTTTTTTTTTTTCTTACGGTGTTTACTGAAGGGGTTAACTAGTGGGGCAGTTTTATAGGTTGGGTCGTTACGGACGCGGCAATACTAAATATGTGTACTTTTATTGTTTTTTTTATTTTATTTAGCTAAAGAAATGTATTTATGGGAATAATATATATATTTTTTTTTCTTTATTTAGGATATTTTTTAAATTTTTTTTTTACACACATGTGGGGAATTTTTTTTTTACTTTTTTACTTTGTCCCAGGGGGGGACATTACAGATCATTGATCTGACAGTGTGCACAGCACTCTGTCAGATCGACGATCTGCTGTGCAGGGCTGCAGGCTTACCAGCGCCTGCTCTGAGCAGGCACTCGGTAAGCCACCTCCCTCCCTGCAGGACCCGGATGCCGCGGCCATCTTGGATCAGGGACCTGCGGCGAGGAGGGAGGTAGGAGACCCTCGGAGCAACGCGATCACATCGCGTTGCTCCGGGGGTCTCAGGGAAGCCCGCAGGGAGCCCCCTCCCTGCGCGATGCTTCTCTATACTGCCGGCACACCGCGATCATGTTTGATCGCGGTGTGCCGGGGGTTAATGTGCCGGGGGCAGTCCGTGACTGCTCCTGGCACATAGTGCCGGATGTCAGCTGCGATAGTCAGCTGACACCCGGCCGCGATCGGCCGCGCTCCCCCCGTGAGCGCGGCCGATCGGCTATGACGTACTATCCCGTCGAGGGTCAGATAGGCCCAGGTCACCTCGACGGGATAGTACGTCTAAGGTCACAGAGGGGTTAATATCCCCCAATTTGGCGTACAACTCAAAGTGATAAATCTAAGAACTGTAGCTAAATATTTTTTGGCCAGCTACAGATTTTTGGGGCAGCAAAATGGTGTCCAAAAATGTTGTAAGACGCTACAAAATATTATATAGTACAAAAAAAAGACAGATTTTTTGGCGCACTCACATCTGATGCCTGCTACAAAAAAAATTGATCCCAAGCACACCTCCAGGGCAGTGAAAGAGTGGCTTCATTCATAAGAAGCATATGAAGGTCTTGGAGAGGCCTAGCCAGTCTCAAGATCTCAACACAATAGAAACCCTTTAGAGGGAATTGAAAGTTTGTGTTGCCCAGTGACAGGCCCAAAACATCACTGCTCTAGAGGAGATCTGCATGGAGGAATGGGCCAACATACCACCAATAGTGTGTGCCAACCTTGTGAAGACTTACAGAAAATGTTTGACCTCTGTTATTGCCAACAAAGGATATATACCAAAATATTCAGATGAACTTTTGTTATTGACAAAATACTTATTTTCCACCATAATTTGCAAAATAAATCTTGCCAAATCAGACAATCTGATTTCCTGGATTTGTTTTCTCAATTTTGACTCTCATGGTTGTGGTCTACCTATGATGTCAATTACAGGCCTCTCTCATCTTTTTAAGTGGGAGAACTTGCACAATTGGTGGCTGACTAAATACTTTGTTTCTCTACTGTAATTCACTGACTCAGCAGTGACGTCTGTAGTTGAAGTCCTTCATCTTCGCTTTTTTTCTTCAACCAGCACAGTCCGCCGTCACTTCTTTCAGCCAGGACTCGTATCTGCAAAAGATAACACACAGTTATCAATAGCTGATCACTTCCAGAGCACTTTCCCCACTTTTTCCCTGACTTCTACAGTATGTCAGATGAAGACGAAAAGCAACGTAGTGCTGCCCTGCACAGTAACAAGCCTCCCTTTTTTTCCCTCCATGGAAAACCGTGTCCTAAAAAGTAAATTGTATTACAGTAGTAATAATGTCCCTAATTGGACCCTAAAGAAACTATGTTCCCCACTTGTCACCATAAACTAGTATAGCATGTTCCTCCTTCTGGCCCTTGAACAGTAATTACATCCCCCATCCTGGCCAACTTTACTTAATAATCTCACCCAGCCTGGCGCCCTATATTTTATAATATGTCCCAGCCTGGCCCCCTTTACTTTATAATATGCCCCAGCCTGGCCCCCTATGTCCCCATATGTGTATCCATCCTGGCTCCCCCCATATGAGAGAGAAGAAAAAAACATTTCTCTTACTTGCCTGGGCTCCCAGGGGCATCCTCCTCTGCAGTTCCAGTGCATTTATATTAAAATGACCGCCGACATAGCAGAGGCTGGCGTTGGATGTGTCTGCCCGTCACGTGCAGCTCATGACACTGACGTCATACGCCAGTGACGATGGGTGCACGCTTGCCAGTATCGATTGGGACATGCCCCGCGGCGGTTTAGGTAATGAACGATGCGTGCGTGCGCCCCTGCAGATATGCGGCCTGCACTTTTAAAGGGCCCACGCCCCTAAAAATCGCAGACTTTTTTTTTCTTCCTCTTCTCCTCCTCTCCTTCCCACAGACAAGGGCCTACCAGGGATTTCCCCAGTAGCCTGCCAGGTCAGTCCGACCCTGCTGATATGCATCATGTTGGCACAGCGACTAATAAAGCAAGTAATCCATAATGTCACATACTGTCATATCACTGCTGTTGCTTCAACAGCTACTTGTGATGGCAGTGCTAGAACAGTAAAGAGAGAACTGCCTCTTTGTAGAGCATGACAATTGGGTATACGGGAATCCCCATGAGTATCTCTACCCACCTTTTTACTCCTCATTTTACCCTTCAACCAACGGCCCGACCACTTTATCTGAAATAAAAAACTGACCACAATGGTATTTGGATAAGTTGGCCACAGCAGCCGTTTTATTAACACATAATAACAAACAGTTTATTCATTAAACATCAACCACGGGGAGGGCGGTCCTCGAAGCCCCAAAATGTAATAAACTTGGCCTCCAGACCATAAAAAACTTGTTCTCCATAACCGTAAAACTTGGCCTCCAGGTCACGTCTTGCCTCTAGCCGCTACGCTCCAGCTCAGAGACGCCCATAGACTCACCCGGCCAATTTCCTCCAAAATTGCCCATGTATCCTAATTATCACCTCCATGTGATCTTTTTGTTCCATTCCAAATTTGTTCACCCACAGGGGAGTCCAGGACCTTTGAGATCCCCCCCTCCGATCCACCATTTCCATCACCACCAACCTCGAAGACCCCCCCCCCCCATGCCACCAGCATAAATGTTCTGACCCCTCAAACATTTATGTCACGCCATACCAAAATACCTTTCTCAATGCCCTCTTGAATCGCCAGACACCATAAATCTAGACCTATTGCATTTAAATGGACCCCATCTTTCCTCCAGTATTCCCCTTGCCCAGACTCTAGATCCTTATGCCGAACCACAAGTGCCCCATTTCTCACCATAAAACGTGAAATCGCTCTGTTTAACCCCTTCCCGACATGCGCCGTACTAGTACTGCGCTGCCGGCACTGCATTAGTGCCAGCCGCAGTACTAGTACGGCGCACCGATCACCGCTGTAAATGACAGCTGACACCCCGCAGCAATGTCCACGATCGGCGCTATCGCCGATCGCGTGCATTTAACTCCTCTGATGCCGCTGTCAATAGTGACAGCGGCATAGAGGGGGATCGCGCAGGGACGGGGGCTCCCTGCGCTCTCCCACCGGAGCAGCGCGATGAGATCGCGCTGCTCCAGTGACCTGGAAGGAGTCCCCGGATCCAAGATGGCCACGGGACTCCTTCCGGGTCATGAGATGACCCTGCTTGCCGGCGTCTGCTGAGAATTCCTTATAGCAGGCGCTGGCAAGCCTCTGCAAAGTGCCTGTCAGATCGGTGATCTGACAGAGTGCTGTGCACACTGTCGGATCACCGATCTGTGATGTCCCCCCCTGGGACAAAGTAAAAAAGTAAAAAAAAAAATTCCACATGTGTAAAAAAAAAAAAAAAAAATCCTAAATAAAGAAAAAAAAAAAATATTCCCATAAATACATTTCTTTATCTAAATAAAAAAAAAATCACACAATAAAAGTACACATATTTGGTATCGCCACGTCTGCAACGACCCCACCTATAAAATTATGTCACTAGTTAACCTCTTCAGTGAACACCGTAAAAAAAAAAAAAAAAAAAAAAAAAATGAGGAAAAAAACAATACTTTATTCTCATACCACCAAACAAAAAGTGGAATAACACGCGATCAAAAAGACGGATATAAATAACCATGGTACCGCTGAAAACTTCATCTTGTCCCGCAAAAAAATGCCGCCACACAGCATCATCAGCAGAAAATTAAAAAAGTTATAGTTCTCAGAATAAAGCGATGCAAAAACAATTATTTTTTTATATAAAATAGTTTTTATTGTGTAAAAGCGCCAAAACATAAAAAAATTACATAAATGAGGTATCGCTGTAATCATACTGACCCGAAGAATAAAACTGCTTTATCTTTTTTACCAAACGCGGAACGGTATAAACGCCCCCCTAAAAGAATTTCAGGAATTGCTGGTTTTTGTTCATTCCGCCTCCCAAAAATCGGAATAAAAAGCGATCAAAAAATGTCATGTGCCCGAAAATAGAACCATTAAAAACGTCAACTCGTATCACAAAAAACAAGATCTCACATGACTCTGTGGACCAAAATATGGAAAAATTATAGCTCTCAAAATGTGGTGATGCAAAAACTATTTTTTGCAATAAAAAGCGTCTTTTAGTGTGTGATGGCTGCCAACCATAAAAATCCGCTAAAAAACGCTATAAAAGTAAATCAAATCCCCCTTCATCACCCCCTTAGTTAGGGAAAAATAATAAAATTTAAAAAAATATATTTATTTCCATTTTCCCGTTAGGCTACTTTCACACTAGCGTCGGTACGGGGCCGTCGCGCTGCGTCGGCCCGACGTACCGACGCATGCTGTGCAAGCGCCGCACAACGGGGACAGCGGATGCTGTTTTTCCACGCATCCGCTACCCCATTGTGAGGTGCGGGGAGGTGGGGGCGGAGTTCCAGCCGCGCATGCACGGTCGGAAATGGTGGACCGTCGGCACAAAAAAAGTTACATGTACCTTTTTTTGCTGCCGGCGGTCCGCCACAACACGATGCAACCGTCGCACGACGGTTGCGACGTGCGTCAATACGTCGCAATGCGTCGCTAATGTTAGTCTATGGGGAAAAAACGCATCCTGCAGATGACTTTGCAGGATGCGTTTTTTCACCAAAACGACGTATTGCGACGTATGCAAAAAAAATGCTAGTGTGAAAGTAGCGCTAGGGTTAGGACTAGGGTTAGGGCTAGGGTTGGGGTTAGGGCTAGGGTTAGGGCTGGGGTTAGGGTTGGGGTTAGGGTTGGGGTTAGGGTTTCAGGTAGAATTGGGGAGTTTTCACTGTTTAGGCACATCAGGGGCTCTCCAAACGCGACATGGCGTCCGATCTCAATTCCAGCCAATTCTGCTTTGAAAAACTAAAACAGTGCTCCTTCCCTTCCGAGTTCTCCTGTGCGCCCAAACAGTGGTTCCCCCCAACATATGGGGTATCAGCGTTCTCAGGACAAGTTGGACAACAACTTTTGGGGTCCAATTTGTCCTGTTACCCTTGGGAAAATAAAAACGTGGGGGCCAAAATATCATTTTCGTGGAAAAAAAAATATTTTTTATTTTCGCGGCTCTGCGTGATAAACTGTAGTGAAACACTTGTTGGTTCAAAGTTCTCACAACACATCTAGATAAGTTCCCTGGGGGGTCTAGTTTCCAATATGGGGTCACTTGTGGGGGGTTTCTACTGTTTGGGTACATCAGAGGCTTTGCAAATGCACATGACACCTGCAGACCAATCCATCTAAGTCTGCAATTCAAACGGCGCTCCTTCCCTTCCGAGCTCTGCCGTGTGCCCAAACAGTGGTTCCCCCCATATATGGGGTATCAGCGTACTCAGGACAAATTGGACAACAACTCTTGTTGTACAATTTCTCCTGTTACCCTTGGGAAAATAAAAACGTGGGGGCTAATATATCATTTTCGTGGAAAAAAAAATATTTTTTATTTTCGCGGCTCTGCGTGATAAACTGTAGTGAAACACTTGTTGGTTCAAAGTTCTCACAACACATCTAGATAAGTTTCTCGGGGGGTCTATTTTCCAATATGGGGTCACTTGTGTGGGGTTTCTACTGTTTAGGTACATCAGGGGCTCTGCAAATGCAACATGACACCTGCAGACCAATCCATCTAAGTCTGCATTTCAAACGGCGCTCCTTCCCTTCCAAGCTCTGCCGTGCGCCCAAACAGTGTTTCCCACCAATGTATGGGGTATCAGCGTACTCAGGACAAATTGGACAATAACTTTTGTGGTCCAATTTCTCCTGTTACCCTTGGGAGAAAAAAAATTGAGGGCTAAATCATCATTTTGTGGAAAGAAAAAATGATTTTTTAATTTTCACAGCGCTACATTCTAAACTTTAGTGAAACAATTGGGGGTTAAAAGTGCTCACCACACATCTAGATAAGTTCCTTAGGGGGTCTTCTTTCCAAAATGGTGTCAATTGTGGGGTTTCCACTGTTTAGGCACGTCAGGGGCTCTCCAAACACGACATGTGTCCGATCTCAATTCCAGCCAATTTTGCATTGAAAAGTCAAATGGCGCTCCTTCCCTTCCGAGCTCTGCCATGCGCCCAAACAGTGGTTTATCCCCATATATGAAATATCAGCGTACTCAGGACAAATTGCGCAACAAGTTTTGGGGTCCAATTTATCCTGTTACCCTTGGGAAAATAAAAAATTTGGGGCAAAAAAATCATTTTTTGTGAAAAGTAATATGATTTATTTTTTTACGGCTCTACATTATAAACTTCTGTGAAGCACTTGGAGGTTCAAAGTGCTCACCACACATCTATATTAGTTCCTTAGAGGGTCTACTTTCCAAAATGGTGTCACTTGTGGGGGTTTCCACTGTTTAGGCACGTCAGGGGCTCTCCAAACACGACATGGGTTCCGATCTCAATTCCAGCCAATTTTGCATTGAAAAGTCAAATGGCGCTCCTTCCCTTCCGAGCTCTGCCATGCGCCCAAACAGTGGTTTATCCCCATATATGAAATATCAGCATACTCAGGACAAATTGCACAACACCTTTTGGGGTCCAATGTATCCTGTTACCCTTGGGAAAATAAAAAATTTGGGGCAAAAAAAATCATTTTTTGTGAAAATTAATATGAATTTTTTTTTACGGCTCTACATTATAAACTTCTGTGAAGCACTTGGAGGTTCAAAGTGCTCACCACACATCTAGATTAGTTCCTTAGAGGGTCTACTTTCCAAAATGGTGTCACTTGTGGGGGTTTCCACTGTTTAGGCACATCAGGGGCTCTCCAATTGCGACATGGGTTCCGATCTCAATTCTCAAATCTTGCATTGAAAAGTCAAATGGCGCTCCTTCCCTTCCGAGCTCTGCCATGGGCCCAATCAATGGTTTACCCCAACATGTGGGGTATCGGCGTACTCAGGACAAATTGTACAACGACTTTTTTGGTCCAATTTCTCCTGTTACCCTTGGTAAAATAAAACAAATTGGATCTGAAGTAAAAATTTTGTGAAAAAAAAGTTGAATGTTCATTTTTTTTTAAACATTCCAAAAATTCCTGTGAAGCACCTGAAGGGTTAATAAACTTTTTGAATGTGGTTTTGAGTACCCTGAAGGGTGCAGTTTTTAGAATGGTGTCACTTTTGGGCATTTTCTGTCATATAGACCCCTCAAAGTCACTTCAAGTGTGAGGTGGTCCGTAAAAAAAATGGTTTTGCAAATTTTGTTGCAAAAATGAGAAATCGCTGGTCAACTTTTAACCCTTATAACTCCCTAACAAAAAAAAAAATTATGTTTCCAAAATTGTGCTGATGTAAAGCAGACATGTGGGAAATGTTGTTTATTAACTATATTATGAGATATAACTCTCTAATTTAAGGGCATAAAAACTAAAAGTTTGAAAATTGCTAAATTTTCATAATTTTCGACAAATTTTTGTTTTTTTCACAAATAAATGCAAGTCATATCGAAGAAGTTTTACCAGTATCATGAAGTACAATATGTCACGAGAAAACAATGTCAGAATCACCAGGATCCGTTGAAGCGTTTTAGAGTTATGACCTCATAAACTGACAGTGGTCAGAATTCTAAAAATTGGCCGTGTCACTTAGGTGAAAACAGGCTTTGGGGTGAAGGGGTTAACTTAATCCTCGCCTTGTTCACACCCTGAACAGATCTTGCCCCGCGCCAAACCTTCCTGGGCACAATGTCCGACCAAACCACCAACAAACGTGGAAACATAGACCAAAGCCGTAACATGTCAAACTTGATATCCCTGATTAGTTCCTTACTGGGACGTTTGCCCAAGTCATTGCCCCCCAAATGCACCACCAACAAGTCTGGCACCCGATCCAAACGAACAAATCTGTGGAATTCCGACAGCAATTGCTTCCACATCATACCCCTTTTTCCGATCCACCTCAGGGTTCCAAGCGATCGGGGCACTCCCAGTTGTCTCCCGTCCGGACGCACGTCGGCCCTCATTGCCGCCCAAAAGACAAATGAATGACCCATGATCCAAATAAGTAATTGCCTCGGCTCTGAAAATAGAAAAGGAAATATCTTCATATAACTGAAAAGGAAAACCGCGGTCAATTAGATCAATCCGTTACAACAAAGAAGGATGAATGTAAGAACAAAATCTTACTGATTCCCAGCGACCGATCCTCTGAACCATTTCATCTCCTAAACCCCTCCTGGCAGCCTCCGTTGCCGCCCCAATCCGGAATGAATGCCCACTAAAATTCTTCGCTGGGATGCCCCCTTTTTCCAAACAACGTCTAAATACAGTAAAAAATTGAAAACGGGAGAGAAATGACCCATCCTTATGCACTAACAATGGGTAGTCCCCCAGACCTGGACCAGACAGGAACTCTCTCAAACATTTTACCGGGCGAACTGGAGAGCCATTTACCTCAAAAGGAACCACTCGACAACCTTTTCCTGCAGTATCCGTTTTGGAAGAACGCAAAAATATCACTAGCCTGTCCCCAAACATGTCCACATCCTGCCTCAGTATACCACCTTTCTTACACCTGGAAGGACTAACCAATTCACCTAACCGAAAAGCCCCGAAAAATGCTAGAGAAAATGCTAATCTAAACAGAATTACTTCCCCCATATCCAAACACACAGCCTCCAACTGATTTTCCAGATTTAATAAAACTTCATATGACACCAGGCGCCTACCGTCCGACACCTTCCAACCTTTACAACAGCCTTTTACCACCTGCCGGACCAGAAACGATTTTGTCAAATCCTTCAACCCCCTCAGTTTAAAGCCAAAAGCCAAGCCTGATAAAGAATTATTGATTTTGGACACTGACCAACCTGTCTCCCAGATATGACCGATAAATAAAATCAATTTGCTTTCGTCCTCTAAATCCACACCCATCTGATATTTCCACCGGACCCAAGAATCCCAGGCCCTCGTATAGTGCGACCAAGTTCCAGCCGACAGCGATCTGGCCAACAAGTCTCTCACTGCCCCAGCGGAAGATTCCAAAGCTCCTCTGAACAAACCTTCCCCATGGGTTCCACTTGAGGTGCCAACTCCCGAACACGATCCCACTGTGAAGAAGAAAGAGCTTCAAGAATGTTGTTATATTTCAAAACCCCAAGCTCCGCCGTGACCCACAAATTAAAATTCAAACCAGCCCAAACCAGGTGCTGCAAAACTCGCAGAAGAGAGTGTTTTGATGATGACAACGAATTAATAGCCTCCATGGCCTCAATTGAGCTGCAACGAAAACATATTTTCTTGTCTCGAACATTGCCTCCCCATAGTGTCAAAGCTACCACGATAGGAAAAACTTCGCGGAGTATAAGATCAGCTACTAGACCGTTCTCTTTCCACGTTTTTGGCCACTCGGCCACTAACCATTCGTTCCGAAAAAACAAAGAAAAACCCGATTCGTCCACCGAACCGACCAAAATGCCGAGAAACTCCGCCGACACCACCGGCGCAATCCAAAGTGACTTTCCATTGTATGATTCCAGAAAAAATTCCCAAACTTTCAAATCATCCTTCAGATCCTTTCTAAGCCGTATGAAATGATTCAGCGCTCTAATCCCAACCGTGGCCAATGAAAGTCTACGACAAAAAGCTCTTCCCATTGGCATGATCCGACAAGCGAAGTTCAGTTTACCAAGCAACGACTGGACCTCACGAAGTGTTACCTTCTTCAAGCTACCTACACGCTTCACCTCCAATCTCATGTTCTCCAGTTTGTCCTCTGGCAATCTACACTCCATTGCCACTGTGTCGATTTCAATACCCAGGAAAGCTCAAAGATGTAACAGGCCCAACCGTTTTTTCCGCTGCCAACGGAACGCCAAATTTTTTAGCCACCCCTTCCATCGAGTGAAGTAAAACCGAACAATCCGAAGAAAAGGCCGACCCGACAAACAAGAAATCATCCAAATAATGAACACAAGAACCGAGTCCTGTCACGTCCTTAACTACCCATTCTAGAAATGTACTAAATGCTTCGAAATAGGCACATGACAATGAACACCCCATCGGCAAACAATGATCCACAAAAAATCCCCGTCCCAAAAACAACCAAGCAAATGCATACTGTCCGGGTGAACTAGTAGCAGTCTAAATGCTGCCTCAATGTCCGTCTTTGCCAACATGGCCCCTTGTCCACATTTCCTAACCCATGACATTGCCGAATCAAAAGAAGTATATAACACAGAACACAATTGGGGGTCAATTCCATCGTTTACCGAAGAGCCCTTCGGAAATGAAAGGTGATGAATCAACCTGAACTTGTTAGGCTCCTTTTTTGGTACAACCCCCAATGGCGACACTCTCAGGTTATCCATGGGGGCTGTGTCAAACGGGCCAGCCATTCTACCTAAGGCCACTTCTTTTTGTAATTTTTCAGTGACCACTTCTGGGAATTCCCTGGCTGATTTCAAATTCTTGGTTGATAACCTCACCTCCATGTCAACAAAAGGGATCTTGAATCCCTCCCGAAAACCATCACGCAACAATTTTGCAGCCTCTTTGTCCGGGTATTTATTTAGAAAGTTCTCATCTCTTCCAGCCGAACTGGTGTCACCCCTTTTTTGAAAACCCTCAGATCCCTTCTGTCTTCCTCCCTTGAGGCACTTCGACACCCCGTGATTACCTCCGCAGGCGGAACACTCGTGTTTAAATTTGCACTTGGCGCCAAACCTGCATGCGCCGTCATTGTATGAGAAGCACAGTCCTTTCTGTACTGCAACCGAGTGCCCCAACTGCCCTGAACCCCCGGTGCCCCCAAGAAACGATTGTGGACCCGGACCCCCTTTACCAGGGGCCGTCACTCTCATCCAGAGAGCTATGTCTTTATGATCCCATCTAATGTTTGGAAGAACTGCTTTCCTCTGGCGGAATTGCTCGTCATATCTCAACCATCCTTGTCCCCCGTATACTCTATATGCCTCCCCTATGGTATCCATATAGCAGAATAGGGGCGAACAATTTTCTGGCGCTTTTTCCCCAATCACGCTAGCCAATATAGCGAAAGCCTGTAACCATTTATTGAATGTGCGGGGTATCAAACGAAAACGTCTCCTCTCCTCGTCTTCCTTTTTAGACTCATCCCGTCTGACCCTATCTAAATTAAAACGTTCGAGTGGGAGAAGCGAGAATATTTCCACGTATTCCCCCTTCCAAATCCTGTCCCTTACTTCCTGCTTTAAATGTGTTCCCAGAGGCCCCTCAAAACAGACATACACTTCACATTTTGCAGCATCCCCTAAACGCACTGCTTCATCTTTATCTTTGCCCCCGTTATCGACCGCTGTGGATACCTGACCCGTTAACGCGTTGCCTGAAGCCGCCTCGTCCCCAGCCGCCGCAGTAACCCCCGTTGCCTCGCTCTGGACCACAGGACGTGACTCTAGACCTCTTCCTCCATCCCCCATACCCCTTCTATTACCTAACCAAGCCGCCGAAGGAGATAACGTGCCCTGTGTACTCCCCGCCTCCCATAAACGCACTAAATCTTTAAGACTTTGTAATAAAACACCAGATCTGCCACTAGCCCCCCAACAGATAAATCCGCCCCCCTTGCGTTCACATTTGAGGCTAGTGCAGGTAAGTAAAAGGAAGTGAAATCTCACTCACCTGGCTGCCTGGGTGCTGTGTTCCCAGCAGCCGCCAGTCCAGCGTCCTGACGCGATCTCTCTGGGCGCGTGCTCCTTCCATCCTCGTGCTGTCCCATGGATGTGGATGCAGTGTGCAGCCGGCTCGACTCGACCGCTGCGTCCCCAGTGTCCATGAGTCCTACATGTCCTGGTTCAAATCCAGCTGACGATCCTCTTTTTCTAGATGAATGGCCTAATCCATGCTCCCCCCTCCACTCCCCCTCCCCAGTGGCCGGAGATTCCCTCCCTCCTACTACACAGCGATCCCCTCCAGGCCCGCGGTCAGCTTCGCCCCCTGGCTCTCCCTCCCAGCTGCAGCACAGGGACCTCGAGCTCTGCTCTCTGTAGCAGCAGCCGGTGAGTGGGAGGAGTTTCCCCGCTGCCACTCATCAGCCGCCCTGCGTGCTGGTGCTTGCCCCGCCGACTCCTCACTGCTGCTGGATGAATGCCGAGCCTGGGGCCGAACCGAAGGGGCCCCAGCCATTCCTGACCCCGGATCCATGGCTCCTGCTGCTGCCGGTGAGTGCACGCGTTGCCGGCTACCCCCCTGCGCTGAAGGCACCTGACTAGCAGGCCCTTGTGTGCTCCGCAGTACCTCTCTGCCCCGCCGAGCCGAGCCCGTTCCTGGTTGGGCAGCGGCCGCTCCTGCTCCTGGATCCACGCTTCCTCCAGATGCCATCGCTGCAGGGGAGGACGACACCTCCCCCTGTTGCAGGCCCCGCCGGTTTTGCGGATTCCTCCCAGCCGCTGGTTTACGCGCTGTCTGCCGACGCTTCGTGACCGCGGCCGGAGGGTCCCTAGAGGGGCTCCTTATACGGCGCCGGGCCCTGGGGGTAGTCTCAGGGCTGAGGCGCTCCGGAGGCCTAGACCTCCGAGTCCTTCGCCCTGCACTTAAGCCTTGAGATTGCTCGGCTCCCCCATCAGGCAGCAGGCCCTGAATGGATGCCTGTAGCCATCCCGCACCTCTGGTTCCCGCAGCAGCTCTCAATTGCTGCAGAATCGCCTCAATCTCCATAACTAAAATTAGCTCTGATCTTGTTTCTAGTACGGTGGGGGACCTAAAATGGTTGCCCCACTGAGATGGCCGTTGCCCCTTATACTGCCCGCCCTTACTCCGCCTCTTCTCCCTATTCCCCCTCCCCCTAGCCATACATCATTCCCCTGATTCAAACTTATTAACCCTTCCACACCCAAAATTCTTTCAACCCAGTGCTTTCTCATGTATTATCACTTAACCCTGTCATGGCGTCCTCCCTTTGAAGGCCTGCGGCCCAGTACGGCCTTACTGATGTAAGTTTACCGGTCAGACATGCTGTTTCTTTAAGTGGATATACAATACTTTGCAAAGCTTTAGGCAGATGTGGAAAACTGGATGCACCTTCAGTTAAATACTATTGCAGAGCAGAGTGCTCCAGGCTCACAGCCCTACACATTTTCTACTGCCACAAACCTATCCATGGCCCACAAATGCAGAGCAGTAAAAAGTCCTTTTTAGTTTGTAATGTATTTATATTTTTTTAGTGATTCACACCACAAAAGTGCCTCTGTATATGTGTGTGTGCAAGTTATTAGTGCAAACCGCGCATTTTAATTCGATTATGTAAACCACAAAATCAGAAGCACAATTTAAAAAAAATATTGGGTATTTGTGTTCCTCACTAGTTTATGAAAAAAATTGTACTACTTTGTTTTGCCACAAATTTTACAGGCACTTTGCAACATATAAAGAAACCTTTCCCATATAACCAAGTATTCATGTAACATTTACTGTAAAGAAAATTTTGGGATAGAAAATCACCTAATGTAGAAAATCACCGCGATACCACTGTGCAACCATCCTGGAGGACAGCATCCAAAATACCATCCTTGCATAACAGGTACATTTTTCATTAAATTATTTTTAACTTGATGAAACTGGTTGCTGTACTGCAAGACTAATGTTGGATGAAATTTCTGAACCACAAATTGACTAGATTGGTAATTAGTATTTTAAGACTGATGTGCGATTTGTTCTGCACCAATTTATGTGCTCTGTTACACATGCAATTGTGGTATTCTCATTGATGTAATCTGCTGTAAATAGAGATCGAAATAGGGAGTAATGCAATGTGGAGTGTAAACCCCACGATCCGGGAGCCTGTACGGATCACCCTGACAGACTTTAAGCCATTTGATGAGGTTTCTGGAGATGTGGAGGGGTTCTTCAAGGACTTTGAGCAGCAGTGTGCTGTGATGGAGGTGCCCCACTCTGGCTGGATGCGTTTGTTAGTGGGACTCCTGAACGGTAGCATGGCAGAGGCTTACCGAACCATTGACTCATAGTGGAATCGGGATTATAACATTGTAAAGCGGACTATCCTGGATTACCATGCTATCACCCCAGACTCATATAGGGCCAAGATCTGAGACCTCCCATGCACTACGGGGGATCGTTTAGGATGTATGCACATAAGATGTCCCAGGCATGTCGGAGATGGCTGCAAGCAGAAAACTCATTTACTGTGGAAGATGTTATACAGGCAATCCTTATAGAACAATTTCTTGCCAAGTGCCCCGCAGAGGTACGGGAATGGGTCCGGGAGCGCACGCCATGCACCATGGATAGAGCTGAAGCCCTGGCTGATGAAGCCCTTACTATCCGACCGCAATGGAGGAGGCTTCTGGACAATAAACCACGGCCTGCTCCCGCGTCCCATCCCCCTCTGATTACATCTGCCCCTCCACCCAGTCACAAGCCAATGACAATCACACCTCACAATCCTGGGCCCCAACAGTTCCGACCACGACCTGGGGGTATCACAGAGAGGAGATGTTATGGGTGTGGGTGACCTGGACATTTGCAGTCTGGCTGTCCCTCAAAGATTCGGAGGGAGCCCCACGCAGCACCACCTCGTCCAGTGCGTCCTCTACACTCCATCCTGCCTGAGGAAGAGCTACCACCACCCCCACCAGAGTGGACCACCGACTACGGCACCATAGATACCCCTCTTGGAATGTATGGACTCCGGCCTTTGTCCTTTAGCTACCCAGAGCAACGGCAACGCCACCTGCAGGACGTCTTAATCGATGGATACAAAGTGTCAGGATTTAGAGACACGGGGGCATTCCTGACTATCACTGACCCCCGTGTGGTTTGACCCGAGGCAATTTACCAGGGTCCGAGAATTCCCATTGTCTTGGCGAGCTTCTGTGCTTTTGGATTATGGTTGTGGAGAAAAACTGTGTTAGATTGGAGTTATGGGAGGACTTCCTGCAGATATCCTCCTTGGGAATGACATTGGGGAGTTACAGTGTCAATTTGTGGGAGCAGTCACCCGACTACAGGCCCTTCAAGCACTTCGTCATCCGGACCACACCGGGGAGCAACCACCACAAACTGCATCAGAGTTGGTAAGCAATACGTTCGCTGCTACTACATTGGGAGAGTCTTGGGATAGAGAGGAGTTTAGGAGAGAAATAGAGGGTGACACTACCTTAAGCAGCCCTTAGGCTAAGGGCAGAAACTGGGCACATGGGAGATAATGGGGATGGCTTCACTCAAGAAAACAGACTGTATTATCGTATAACAAGGGTCAGTGACAGGGGCAACCCTGACGCAACGACCAGGCAACTCATTGTCCCTCAGAAGTACAGGGCACAGCTACTCCAACTGGCCCATGACATCCCCTTGGCTGGGCATTAAGGGAGGAAAAGGACTGAAAAGAGACTCACCCAAAGTTTTTACTGGCCTGGCATCTCGCAGTCGGTAGCCCATTATTGCCGCACCTGCGATGTGTGCCAGCGAATGCGGCATCCAGGAGCTCGACATAAGGCATCCCTGCCCATAATTGAAGAACCATTTCAACATGTAGCTGTTGACATCATAGGTCCTCTGGCCCACCCCAGCCGGTCAGGGAAAAAATATATCCTGACAGTGGTGGACTATGCCACTAGGTATCCTGAAGCTGTGGCCCTGTCCAGTATTACAGCAGTAAAGGTAGCCAAGGCCCTTGTTACCATATTTACCCGGGTAGGGTTTCCAAGAGAAATATTATCGGATCAAGGCACTCCGTTTATGTCAGAACTGGTCCAGTCCCTATGGCATAACTGTGGTGTTCGAGTCATTCGCACCACCCCATACCACCCACAGACCAACGGACTATGTGAACGCTTTAACAGAACCCTAAAAAATATGCTGAGGGCTTTTGTTGAAGTTGAAAAAGACTGGGAAAAATACATGCTGCATCTCCTCTTCGCCTATCTGGAGGTTCCCCAAGAGTCCACAGGATTCTCTCCCTTCGAACTACTGTTTAGCCAGAAGGTCCATGGGCCTCTCACTCTTTTGAAAGAACATTTGGAGGGAGATATCTCAGACACCGGAATGCCCATCATTCCCTATGTTCTAGAGTTCAGAGACCGTCTCGCTCAGCTAGCTACCTTGGCTAAAGAACATCAGCGAATGGCCCAGTCCAGACAAAAAACCTGGTATGACCATAATGCCAGGACCCGGGAATTTATGGAAGGACAACAAGTGCTCATGATTACTGCTTCCCCTGCCAACAAGCTTCAAGTAGTGTGGGAAGGCCCTTATCAGGTTGTCAAGAAAATTAATGACACTAACTACGTTATTGCCCTGGACTCTAGTGGTCGACGACAGAAAACTGTCCACATTAACATGCTGAAAGACTACCACAACCAATCTCTGCCTGTTCTAGCCGTCTGCCACCCCCCTAGTGATATCGCCGATGACGAGTATCTCCCCGATCTTCTCCAGGTCGCCAAACCGGGAGGATCACTGGAACAAGTGCCCCTGGGCTCCCATTTATTGGATATACAAAAGGATGATATTTTCGCCGTACTAAGGCCGAGGGCTGCTACTTTCTCCTCAAAGTCGGGGAAGACTACTCTCACCAGCCACCATAAGGAAACCCCAGGACAACGCCCCACCCAGCAGGCTGCCTAGTGGGTTCCAGAGGCTGTTCAAAGTATAATAAAGAACGAACTGGAGGAGATGAAACGACTGGGAGTTGTTCAGCCATCTCACAGTTCTTGGGCCTCTCCTGTCATCCTGGTCCCCAAGAAGGATGGTACAACACGATTCTGTGTTGATTACAGATGATTAAATTTTGACACCAAGAGTGATGCTTACCCCATGCCCAGGATTGATTATCTATTGGATCATCTGGCCAGTGCCCAATTTGTGACCACGATAGACTTGAGCAAGGGGTACTGGCAGATACCCCTAACGAAGGACGCTTGGGAGCACTCAGCCTTCATTACTCCATTTGGGCTTTTTGAGTTCCTGGGAATGCCCTTTTGGGATGAAAAATGCCCCCGCTACTTTCTAGAGACTGGTAGATCAATTGTTACAACAATGTCAGGACTTTGCCTGTGCTTACTTAGATGACATTGCCATTTTTAGCACCACCTGGGAGGATCATCTTAAACACTTGGGTATAGTGCTAGACTGTATCCTTGCTGCAGGACTGACCATTCGTCCTGATAAATGCCAAATAGGGATGGCTGAGGTGCAGTACCCCAGGCATAGAGGTATCAGGGGACAATGGAAGATTGCTGCTTTGGAGCTTGTCCTTACAACCTTACAGCTTCTCCATCCAATACAAGTGGGGAAGCCAACACCAGAACGCCGATGGACTGTCTCGACAAGAAGAACCATAGGCTCCCCAGGCCGACCTACCCCTGCCACTGTACAAGGAACTATAAACAATTGAGCAATGTGGACTAAAGTGAGCAGGCCAGAGGTCTGTGTAGGCCTCATGGCGTGCTCACTTATTATGAGGGGGGAGAGGTTGTGATGGTGGGATATGTTATGTGGGTATCATTTTTGTGTATATTTCTATTTTACTTATTTTCATGGCGTTGAGTTGCTATTTGCCATCTGATATTCTCCCCACAGTTCTGTATTGTTATCTCTCCACAGGGTCAGTGAATAATGTTGTTTGCTAATATGCTAATGACATGTTGACCTAGCTTGTTGAAACAATGAGCCCCTGAGACCTTCCCCCTCCTGACCTGTGAATGAGGGGGGAGACTTGTAAATATCAGGAAGGTGAGACACAGATCAGTCTTGTGTGGAATGAAGTGAACACAGCACATCAGAGAGAAGGGGAAGCGTATGGACCATATTTTATCCTCTGTGCTGGATTGTTGGACGTTATCCTGTTACTGAACCTAATTCGTGTTCTGGACTACTTTTTATCCTTTGTGTTGTGGATCGTTTATCTGGACCTTTCGTGTTTTTGCCTAAATAAAGATTCTTGGATCTTTTCACTCATCTCTCACTCTGTTGATTGTGTGATACCAGAGAAGGACCCTGTGACAACTCTCGTAATTTACACAATCAAATTTAGGATGTACACCATGCAGGGAATATATTAGTTTGCAAAAAATGCAATGCAGCCAAAATATTCCAGGCATTGTCGCTCAGAAAAATGCCCAGTTGTAGTTCATGAGGTGCTATTCAACATGAAATTTGCTGCTTCATGCCAAGGAACAATTGGTCTTCTGTTTGGCTTTTCTGGCCAAAGTACATAAACAATAAAACAGCCTGGCAGCATTTAAGTTTACAAAAACGAAAGCACTGAGGATGAACAGTGGATGCAGTGATTTGCTGTTTGTGTCCATTAAGAGAATTTGGAAAAGGCGTAGGACGAGAAGGTTGTTTGGGCCATGAACTGTCCCTGTCCATAATTGCCGCTGTCAAAAGGGCAGTGTACTTGTCAGCTGAATGACAAATCAAGGCAGTGGCCTCTCACTGTCTTGCTCATGAAAGAACAGAGCGGTCACCCTTTTCTGCAAAAAAATTGGGACTAGGTATCTTCCAGTAAGGAATATAAACCAGCTCACCCGTGATGCATAAGCTGAGTTTCAGGAGCACGGACCCGCTATGTCCAGGCGTGTAGAATCCAAGAGAAGAAAATGTCCAGCTTCACCGAATCCGTGAAAAAAAGTTTTCTTTATTCACAAACTTAAACATGGAGGATACAAACTTCAGCACAAACCATATGGGTAAGAATCTCAATGCGTTTCTGGAGACTAAGCTCCCTTAATCATGACATGAAGTTTGTATCCTTCATGTTTAAGTTTGTGAATAAAGAAAACTTTTTTTCACGGATTCGGTGAAGCTGGACATTTTCTTCTCTTTATCTTCCAGCAAGGCTGAGTGAACACTAGTGATGACCGAGCACAAAATGCTATGGCACTCATTAATTAAGCAAATCGTAATACTCGGAGGCTGGACCTGAGTAATGAGTATTATGGAAAGTCAATGGGAAACTCAAGCATTTTTCTTGACCCTGGAGGTCTGGAGGGGGTCTAAAAATTGCTGAAAATTATGTAAACAGCACTGAAATGGCATGAAACATCATAGGGAAGACTCCTTGAAGCATATCTGAATCCCAGGTCGGTGCTGAGAACAATGTTTTCAAAGTATTAAGTCACTTTTATGGACTGACAATAAAACATACAAAACCGTACTTAAAGTGAATTTGACTGGAAAAAAAATTAAGAAATATTCTTTTAAGGATAATGACTTGAATATAAGGCAAAATAAATAAGAGAAAAAAAAGTGCTCCTCCTCACCATTTTACAATGGTGAAAAAAGCATTCAACAAGAAATGTTATGTCATCATTTTAATTCCTTATCTGGCCATGTGGTGTGTGAGACATGTTCAGACACATTGAAAGACACAATTTTTTTTTTCAGGGCCATTGGCCGGCCTTCCCTATTTGTTAAGGGCCAAAGGGCTGCCCTTTCTTGTTGTTTCATGACTGCAGGTGTCTTGTGGACAAATGAGACCAAGATAGAGTTTTTTGGGAAAGCATATCATTCTACAGTTTAGTGTAAATTAAATGAGGCCTACAAATAAAAGAACACAGTAGTTACAATCAAATATGGTGGAAGTTCAAATATATTTTTGAATTGTTTGCTGCCTCTGGCCCTGTGTGCCTTGACTGTGTGCAAGGCATCATGAAATGTGAAGATTACTAAAGAAAATTTTGGTTGCAATGCAGTGCTCGGGGTCTGAAAGCTGGGTTTGCATCCTAGGTCATGGGTCTTACAGCAGGACAATAACCCCAAATATACTTCAAGAATCACCCAGAAATAGATTGAAACAAAGAACTGGAGAGTTACGAAGTGCTCCAGCACAGTGAAGTCTCCCACCACTACCTCTTACATCCAGATGCAACAGAGAAACTGGAATGGACACATTAAATTAGTTGATTTTGTCTGTTTTGATGAAATTCAGAACACCGTAAAAAAACATGAATCAGTCAAAGAGTCCATGGAAAAAAAATCAACATTAGGAAGTCAATAATCCCTGACAAGATGCCAGTCATATGTAATCCCTACATCAACACCTCACCCTAGATGAATTGCAGATAAGAAAGGTATTGTTGTAAAATATAGAAGGGATTTGGATCCGGTCTGAAAAAGATTTTTTCTTTTACACGGCAACCCGAAAGTCTGGAGGAACGCAAGTAAGACTGGTAGCTTTAATGAATTTCTGAGTACATATTGCAGTAAAAAACATGAATCGGTCAATGAGTCCATTAAAAAAACAGCAACAAGGCTTTAAATTTATAAGTCAATAATCCCTGACTAGGTGCCTTTCATATGCTATTCCTACTTCCACACCTCACTGTTGATGAATTGCAGATAAGAACAATATTATTGTAGAACATGGGAGAGTTTTGAATCTGCCCTGACATTTTTATTTTCCTGTATGTGGCAGCAAGAAACTGTGGAGTAACACAAGTAATACTGCCAGCTTTGATGAATTTCTGAGTACAGATTACCTTAAAAAGCATAAATCGGTCAATGAGCACATGGAAAAAAACAGCAGCAAGACTTACAATTTAGAAGGCAATAATTCATGACTAGATGCCTATCATACGCTATTCCTATTGACACACTTCACGGTTTACGAATTGCAAATAAGTGCGATATTATGGTAGACTATAAAAGGGATTTGAATCGGCCCTGAATTTTTTTCTTGTATGTGGTAGCAACAAACTGTGGAGAAACGCAAGTAACACCGCTAGTTTTGATGAATTTCTGAGTAGAGATGAGTGAATCTCAAGGTTTGGTTTTATTCATGAATGTTTAGCTGTTCGCCGAACATGTACACAGAACAGTTGGATAAAAGTACCCAAACCCCATTAGATTTAATTGGAGGCCAAACCAAACATATACACAAAACCTTAAGAGGTAATAAAAAAAGCCTCCCAAACAGCTAAAGGTAGGCGCAGACACCATGAAAAATGGCATCAAGTGACCCACAGTAGAAGTTTGCAAATGGCACAGCAGCAGCCAGCCATGGGTATGAAGTATGAAGGTCTGGCCCAGCATTTACATCTTGGAATTAAAGTTTCAATGAGGACCTGGTAATTAAGGGAGCAGTGTAAGCCTTCTTAGCTGGGAGCCCTGATACCTCATGCAACACCTCCATCTTTTTCATAGTCTTTTATATTCCAACCACACTCAGATGGCACAAACATCAATTTTATACAGTACTATTGGTAGAAAAATGTAGGGAAAGTAAAACGGGTTGTTGACTGATGAATTGACCCTCAGTAGACCCTTTTATAATGGCACAGAATTAGTCAGCCATGGGTCATGCATGAGGTATGAGGTCCTGGCCCAGTATTTACAGCTTGGAAGTAAAGTTTCAATTAGGACTTGGTGGTTAGCGGTTAGCGGAGTGGTGTAAGCCTTCTTTGACGGTTTTCCTGATACCTCATGCAACACCTCTATCATTTTTGTTTTAGCCACACTCAGATGACACAAGCATCATTTTCATATTGTACTATAAGGAAAAAAAATGTAAGGAAAGTAACACTGGTTGTCGAGTGAAAGTAAATGCTGGCCTGCTTGTCTTTTAGCCCTGCTTCTACAGGCAACACACATGAAGGAGACCTATCTTGAAGTCTCCAGATTTCAAAAAATTATTGTCACACACCACTAAAGTGGCATAAATTTCCACAGAGTAATAATAGTAAAATGGCTCTCTGACACACCTTCCACTACAGGCAATCAAACAGATGGAGACCTAACTTGGATTCTCCACATTTCAAAAAATTATTGTCACACACCACTATAGTGGAATGAATTTCCGCAGAGTAGAAATAGTATAATGACCCCCTGACACCTATTCCACTACAGGCAACCCAACAGACAGAGACCAAACTTGGATTCTCCAAATTTGAATTATTTATTGCCAAACACCGCTAAAGTGGCATCAATTTCCACAG
Source organism: Ranitomeya variabilis (assembly GCF_051348905.1). Classification (NCBI taxonomy): domain Eukaryota; kingdom Metazoa; phylum Chordata; class Amphibia; order Anura; family Dendrobatidae; genus Ranitomeya; species Ranitomeya variabilis. Next base: position 418,379,598 of record NC_135237.1, on the reverse strand, counting down.
AGTAGAAGCAGTATAATAGACCTCTGACACATCTTCAACTGCAAGCAACTCATCATATGGCGACCCAATTTGGAGTCAAATTTAAAAAAAATATTTGGAACATCAGTAGTAGTAGCAACAGCAGGCACAGAAGCCACGACAGAGATGACACAGACTGCAATAGCAGGAGATCAAGGCATGACCCCAGGGCCAGACTGGGACTAAAATTCAGCCCTGGCATTTGAAGTTACACAGGCCCACTTGTCACATGGTGACTGTATAATATCTTTGTACACTTGTAGGCAGGGCCAGTTTTAGGCAAAGTGGGGCCCTAGGCAAAGTTTAAAATGGGGCCCCAAATGCTAACATATTGCACATCACACAAAAGCATTTCGGTTGTATTTACATGCCCTGATCTCAAGCCTCTAAATGAGTTTGATTGACAATACTGAAGTTGCTCAACGCTTGTTTCCTGGCCTCTTTCCACCAGCTGAGGAATAATGATTGGATAGAAAGATCACTAATAGATCACTAACAGATCACCATACTGTATCATGTTATTAGCAGCACTTCTGCAGTTTACACCGGCGATGTGCTGCTGAGAACAATGATTTTTGTTCCAGCAAAAACAATCTGAATTTGCAGCATTTTACTTGTTTAGTAAAATACACCCCATAGTCCTCCATATATTATAATGTGCACCACAGTCCTCCATATAGTATAATACATTCCCTATAGTCCTCCCTATATTAAAATACACTGCTCAGTCCTCCATATAGCATAATACACTCCTCATAGTGCTCCATATAGTATAATGCACCGCCATAGTCATCCATGTAGTACAATTCACTTCCCATAGTATAATGCACCCCATAGTTCTTCATATAGTACCTACCAACACGCAACCTCCGATCCTCTCAAGACCTCCTTCTCTACTCCCCTCTCATCTCTTCTTCCCACAACCGCATCCAAGACTTCTCCCGTGCTTCCCCCATACTCTGGAACTCTCTACCGCAGCACATCAGACTCTCGCCTACCATAGAAACTTTCAAAAAAGAACCTGAAGACTCACCTCTTCCGACAAGCCTACAGCCTGCAGTGATCCTGAACCTACTGAACTGCCGCACAACCAGCTCTACCCTCTCCTAGTGTATCATCACCCATCCCCTGCAGACTGTGAGCCCTCGCGGGCAGGGTCCTCCTTCCTTATGTACCCGTGTGCCTTGTTTTTGCTCATGTTTAATGTATTTGTCTACATTTGCCCCGTATTTCACATGTAAAGCGCCATGGAATAAATGGCGCTATAAAAATGAATAATAATAATAATAATAATATAGTATAACATATTCCCCATAGTCCTCAAAACAGTATAATGCAGCCCACATATAGTATAATGTAGCCACCACCCTACAGAATATAATGCAGCCACCCCAGATTATAATGCAGCCAACCCAGAGTATAATGCAGCCACCCCATAGAATATAATGCAGCCCCCTCATAGTTTAATGCAGCACCCTCATAGAGTATGATGCAATCACCCCTCAAAGAATATAAATATAATACAGCCCCCCATAGAATATAATGTAGCCCCAAATAGAATATAATACAGCCCACCTCCCCACAGAATATAATGCAGCCAAATCAAAGAGTATGATGCAATCATCCCTCATAAAATCCAATACAGCCCCATTGAATATAATACAGCCCACCTCTCCATAATATATAATGTAGCCCCCATAGTATATAACACAGCCTCCTCCATAGAATATAATATACCCCCTCAATAGTATATAACACAGCCACATAGTATATAACACGGCATCCCCCATAGAATAAAATATACCCCCATAGTACACTGTGTTCCAAATTATTATGCACAAAGAGTTTAGGAGTGATAAGGTTAGAATTTTTTTGTTTGTCATTTAAACTCATTGATGGTGATGTGTGTCAGGGCTCTTTATATCACTGAAAGCAATTGCAGATACCTGTGCAAATTAGTTTGGCAGGTGTGTCCAAATAAAGGCAAGACTACTTAAGAAGGCTGTTCCACATTATTAAGCAGCCTACATTTTTGGCCAAAATGGGAAAGAAAAAAGATGTGTCGGCTGCTGAGAAGCAACAAATTGTGGAGTATTTAGGTCAAGGCATGACTACAATCAACATTGCCAAGACACTTCATCGTGATCATCGCACAATCAAGAAGTATGTAGCTGATTCCCAGCACACACGTGTGCGTGCTGATAAGGAAAAATTGAGGACCCTTTCCAACAGGCAATTGCGTAAGGTTAAAAGAGCAGCTGCAAAAATGCCTTGTCATAGCAGCAGACAAGTTTTTGAAGCTGCTGGTGCCTCCAACGTCCCCAGAACAACAAGATGCAGGGTCCTTCAGAGGTGCGTAAGCCATCCTGTGGACCACCTCTATCCACTGCACACAAGCAGAAACAGCTCCAGTTGGCCAAACGATACATGAAGACTGACTTCCAAACTGTTTTGTTCACCGATGAGTGCCGTGCAACGCTCGATGGTCCAGATGGATGGAGTGGAGGATGGCTGGTTGATGGACACCTCATGAAAACACGGCTAAGGCGCCAACAAGGAGGAGGTGGAGTAATGTTTTGGGCTGGAATCATGGGGAGAGAGATTGTCGGCCCCTTTATGATCCCTGAAGGGGTAAAGATGAACTCCATAATCTATGTGGAGTCTCTAAAAACACTTCCTGCCATGGTTCAAGAGGAAGAACCGTGCTTTCCGCAGCAAGATCATTTTCATGCATGATAATGCACCGTCTCATGCTGCAAAAAACACATCTGCATCTCTGGCTGCTATGGGCATAAAAGAGGACAAACTTATGGTGTGGCCACCATCTTCCCCTGACCTCAACCCCATTGAGAACCTCTGGGGCATCATCAAAAGGAGTGTCTATGATGGCGGGAGGCAGTTCACATCTAAGCAACAGCTCTGGGAGGGTATTCTGCCCACATGCAAAACAATTGAAGCAGAAACCATCCAAAAACTGACAAATTCAATGGACGAGAGTGTTCAGAAGCTTCTTTCGAACAAGGGGTCCTATGTGCAAATGTAACATCACCTAGAATAAAGTTTTCACTTGAAAACTGTTTGATTTCATTTTTAATAAGCTGATAATGCTTATAACTTCACAATTGACCATTTATTTGTTCAAAATAAAATAAAAATGGTTGAAAACACTGCTGTGCATAATAATTTGGAACATGCATTTTGAGTGTTTATTTTTTTAAAAAAGATACTGGTTTCATAGGCAGTTTGTTCCAAAACATTGCAATTATACTAGAATAGTAGATGACTGGAAAATAACAATGACTGCAATTCAGATAGGTCATTTAGAGAAAATATGAGGAAATATTATTTGCATAATAATTTGGAACACAGTGTATATAGCAAAGCCCGCATAGTATATAACAAAACCCGCATAGTATATAGCAAAGCCCGCATAGTACTGTATATAGCACAACCCGCATAGTATATAGCACAACCCGCATAGCATATTGCACAGCCCACACAGTAGTATACAGCACAGCCCACACAGTAGTATACAGCAAAGCCCACACAGTAGTATACAGAACAGCCCATGTAGTAGTATACAGCACAGCCCATATAGCAGTATACAGCACAGCCAATGTAGCAGTATACAGCACAGCCCACGTAGCAGTATACAGCACAGCCCATGTAGCAGTATATAGCACAGCCCACGTAGCAGTATACAGCACAGCCCACATAGTAGTTTACAGCACAGCCTTTGTAGTAGTATACAGCACAGCCCACACAGTAGTATATAGCACAGCCCACATAGTAGTATACAGCACACCCCACACAGTAGTATATAGCACAGCCCACATAGTAGTATATAACACAGCCCACACAGCAGTATACAGCACTGCCCACACAGTAGTATACAACAATGCCCACACAGTAGTATACAGCACAACCCACGTAGTAGTATACAGCACATCCCACTTAGCAGTATACAGTACAGCCCACGTAGCAGTATACAGCACAGCCCATGTAGTAGTATACAGCACAGCCCTCGTAGTAGTATACAGCACAGCCCACACAGTAGTATACAGCATAGCCCACATTGTAGTATACAGCAAAGCCCACACAGTAGTGTATAGCACAGCCCACATAGTAGTATATAGCACTGCCTACACAGTAGTATACAGCACAACCCACATAGTATTATACAGCACAGCCCTCATAGTAGTATAGAGCACAGCCCACACAGTAGTAAATAGCAAGGCCCATGTAGTAGTATACAGCACAGCCCACATAGTAGTATATAGCGCAGCCCACATAGTAGTATACAGCACAGCCCACATAGTAGTATACAGCACAGCCCATGCAGTAGTATACAGCACTGCCCATGCAGTAGTATACAGCACAGCCCACACAGTAGTATACAGCACAGCCCACACAGTAGTATGCAGCACAGCCCCCACAGTAGTATATAGCACAGCCCACATAGTAGTATACAGCACAACCCGCATCTCTCCTCCCCCCGAGAATGGCCCCACAGTCCAGTAAAAAAAAAACCACTCCTCACCTCTCCTCATGCCCACGTTGCTTCCTGCTCTAGTCTCGGCAGCTGCTGCTGCACTGCCTGGGACGCAGTGAGTGCACGCGCACCCGCAGTGTCAGAGGCAGAGCGGGGAATGATGGGAGAGGGAGCGACAGCAGACGCTCTCTCCTCCATCATTGCATTCAACTGTACCGGCGTCATAGACACCGGTATAGTTGAATGCAGCGGTGGCACTGGTGGGGGGGTGAGTCAGCGCGCAGTGGCCCACTACTGGCACTGGCCTTTCTGGCATTTGCCAGAACTGCCCGATGGCCAGTCCAGCCCTGCATGACACTAAAAACGACACCATCGCCTAGTCTGCCCAGTCTGTGACTTGGGTTCAAAAGTCATCATTGGAGTTTCATAACTTGTTCATCTTGATGAAAGTTAGGCGGTCTACACTTTTAGGGAACAGCTGGATGCGCTTATCCATCAGGACCACCAACAGCAGCGCTGAAGACACATTCAGAGAGAACACCAGCTGTCGAGCATGACAAAACCTCCAAGGTGTGACAGGCAAACTCTTCCATTTATGAAGAGCAAAATGAAAAAGGTTGAGGTAATACTCAGAGTAGCATTCTCCATCTCCCATTGCCAAATACAGACAACAGAGAGGGGATCATTATCCTCTTCAACTCCTGAATGTTGTTCGTCCGTCACCTCGTCCTCCTCAATTTCCTTCACGGTTCCTGCACCTTCACTAACAGTTTGTCTGGTACCATGAGACCCCCTCGATCACTGTAAGTAACCCTCACATGGCACCCACCTGTGAGACAACAGTCTGCAAATTTTAGATATTGTCATCCCTTTCGCATCTTTGTCTGCTTCCATCTCTTCCTCTGGGACCACCTCTTCCTCACGCATACTTTTCAAAGCATGTAGTTGACCGGAATAGTGATACTGATGTTGCCATCATCATCACTATCTTAGAAGCTATTGCAAAGCTGTTCAGAAGGGTGCATAGGCCCTTCAGCTGTGTCCACTCCGCAAGCATGATTTGCACCACACTTGTACTGCGTTGGCCCAGGCTATGCAAAAATACATACTGCACCAGGTCTCGTCGCTGCTCTCACAGTTGCTGCAACCTGTGCAGAGTGGAATTCCACTGAGTTGGAACATTGTAAAGTAAACGGTTATCCAGTAGACCAAAGGACATCTGCAGCTATGCAAGTCAATGACCTGCAGGGCGCAATCTGTGAAAGTGAGTGCATAGCAACCAAGATTTTTGCATCAGCAAATCCAGACCAGGATAGTGTCGGAGAAATTGCTATACCACCTGGTTGAGGACGTGAGCCATGCAAAGCATGTGTATAAGGTTGCCCCAGCGTAGATCCGCCACCAGGTTTGCACCATTATTGAGCATGGCCTTCCCTGGCTCCAGGTTCAGTTACAGTTGTGGACACCTCTAACTCGACCTGGATAGCTGTCCCCAACTCTTGAGTTGTGTGACTGCAATCTCCAAGGCATATTAACGTAAACACTGCCTGATTGCAGTGAGCCATGACTGCACAGTATGGAGGTAGGGGATTCTATCTGCACTGTTGGAACGTGTGATTAGGGGAGAGGTTGAGGGCACAAGTGGATGCCCTATAGGGGGTGGAGGAACCAGAAGCAGTTAAGAGTCTGTTAGATACAGAGGTTTATCCCATAAGCCTTGGTGATTCAAAGACTTGTTAAGCAGCCCCTTGACCACTTGTCCCCACAGCCAACAGAGTCACCCAGTGCCCAGTCAGTGAGATGTTATGCCCCTGCCCATGTTTGCTCATCCAAATGTCAGTGGTGAAATGCATCCTGGCAGACATGGATCTTTTTCAGGGAATGTGTGATGTTGTCTGCGACATGCTGGTGTAGTGCAGGCACAGCTTTCTTAGAGATATAATGGCGATTGAGCAACTCAACTGGTACTGGGGGACTGCGATGGACATCAACTTTCTGGAACCGTTCGTATCCATCAGGTGGAAAAGCAGCATTTCTGTGGCCAACAGATTGGAGATGGTGGTATTCAAATTCTTAGCTTTGGCATATGTAGGAGGAAACATTCTTTTATGTGACTACAACTACAGGACAAAGGGCTGGCTGCTGAGCTGATAGAGTGGATTACGGAGAACAGGACAAACTGCTGAACTGTGTGTGAGGTGCCTGCATATATGTTTTGGTGGATTGAGAAAAATGTGTTGTGCTAGGTGTCACAAAAACAGCAGTTATGTCCATTTCACAACAGATGTTGGGCTCTCACTCACCCCGACTGAAGGGCGTAAACAAGTGGAGTTTCTGCAGCCGGAGACCTGTGTGAGAATACTTGGCACCGTGATGGAGAACGAAGAAGTAGCAGATGTGGTTGATGGGATGGCCGGTTGTTGGCGAGGTCCACAATTCCGCAATTTAGCACAGTAAGATTCCCACACTAAAGCATATTGATGGTGCATGTGCCGGTTCAAGCATGTAGATGTCAAATTATTGCAATTTTTGCGCCTCTTATGAAATGTTGCTTCCAAATTTGGCAGGTAACATGAGTTGGGTCATCCTTTGCAGTCTCAAAAGTCTCAGACTCTGTGAAGTGCCCACTCGAGACCCATACTTGCCACAGCCAGAGTTGGGGCTGAGGATGCAGTGCTTGTTGTGGTTGCATCGCTTAATGTTTGTGTCGGAAGCCGCAATGTAACCTCCTCGTCTTCCTCCTCCTCCATCTCCTCTGCTGAACTACTCAGCTGTTTGTCTCTGGGTTCACACCAAGCGGGATCTACAACCTCACAGTCTGCATGTGCCTCTGGTATCTGATTCAGTGGTCTCTGGATAGGACGAGACTGTGTTTGTTCACTTGAGTTTTCATTAAAATTAACACCTAACCCACATACATGTCGAACACCAAGCCTACTCCTCCTTTTGAGCGCGACCTCGCTTTTTCAGTCATATTGCAAGTAGCCTTCCTCTTTTGTAACCTGCTGTTTCACAACCTTAGACCACAGCTATCAGTCACGTCACTAAATGAACAATCACTTTTTATTTACCTAGATAGTGTGCCTGAAAAACACCTTTATACCTAACGATTTTTAATTGGAAATCTGGCCTTCTTATTTGTCTCTGAAACACAGTGATATCACAAACTATTTGAAGTAGCTAATTGGCCCTCTAGGCTGCACACCAATATTAGGCCTAATGATTTTTAAGTGGAAATCTGGCCTTCTGATTTGTCACTCAAACACAGTTTTATCACAAACTATTTGGATTAGCTAATTGGACCTCCTCTGTGCACCCCAATATTAGGTTTTACAATTTTTAAGTGTAAATCTGGCCTTCTGAATTGTGTCTGAAACACAGTTTTATCACAAACTATTTGGATGAGCTCATTGGGCCTCCTCGTTGCATCACAATATTAGGCTTTATGATTTTTTTTTATTTTTTTTTCCAATAATTTTTATTGGTTTTATATAATTTTTATAAGGGAGAGGGAAAAGGGGAGGGAAAGAGAGTAAGGGGGAAGGGTAAATAATTCCCTGTGAAACAGGGAATGGGAAAAGAGGACAGGCGTAACAATGCATACATAAGCATTTCAAAAATACACCGCAATTTGTAGCTAAACAAAACTTCGCAGTAAACCTAGATAAAAGTAAAGCATATTTTAGAGTAGTAGATTAGTATGAAGAGAAAACAGAGCTCAACGTTGCTTTAAAAGTCAGCAATGTCTACAACCATATTAATGCTTCAAAATTATGCATCTAGCTGTTGCTAATTGATGCTTTGTTGTTAATCAATGCTTTAGATTATGCTTAATAACCTGTAAGGAAAAAAAGCAGAACAAATACAGTAAAATAAAGTACATTGTAAACTTCTGTGCATGTAGGCCCGTCCTGTCTGGAAACGCCTCAAAGGCACCCCTAGACTAAGTGGGGGGAAAGTTCGGTTTTACAAGGTAATTATAAAAGTGGAGGACTCCTTAAAGTTATAACATTTTTTTCTCCCTTGGACAGAATCCATCTTCAGCGAAGACCGGCTGCATCTAGGAAGGAGTTACCCTCGTCAGGAGAAGAGATGTGTATTAATCTTGACGTGTATTTCACCTGGAGCGACGATGATCGGGACCAAACATAGGGAATACCCTTGCGTAGAAGTTCACTAGTAATGTGGGAAAAATGTCTTCTCTTTTGCAATGTGGCTCTTGATAAGTCTCTATAGAATAATAAGTGGCTGTATGGAGATGAAACGAATTTTTGTTCCCCCGACATTCCAAGAAGTGTATTTCTTACCCAATTGGGGTAGAATGAAACAATGACGTCCCTTGACAGGTGCTGTGGGAGAGAGGGTGGCCTGCGAATTCTAAAAACTTTTTCAATCAAAAATTTTTCATTAGTATTTGGAATCAGGTAAGAGATCATCGAGGAGATGTAAATTTTCACTTGTAGTGTTGGAATCGACTCCGGTATTCCTCTGATCTTAATGTTGTTTCTTCTTTTGGAATCTTCATAGTTAGCCAAATCGGTTTTGAGGAGAGTAATGTCTTTTTGGATCTTGTTTATTAATTTTGAGGATAGATTTAAGGATTGGTGTATGATTTTGACCTTTTTAAAAGAAGAGTTAGTTGCGTCTGATACTTGGAAAGGGCCATCATGAGTGCCGTACTGTGTTGGCTCTGTGTTTTTGGCCACTAATATTAGCGTTGCATGAAAGAGTCCTTTAATGAATTTTTCTGATGCTTTAGTGTCATTTGTTATCTCAGAATCAATCATTAGGTGTTTGTGAATTTGCGATAGGTCTCTTGCACCCTTTACGTTAAGCGTTTTTCCCCCAAGATTCAGTGTAAATAAAAAGGTTTTAAGTAAATTAATCATGGAGCCTTCTGTCGGGCAGTCCTCAGACGCATAAATCTCCTCCATCAGTCGCATATTAAAGGAGGATCCCATAAAATTAGGAACCTCAGCGGAGCCAGAACTCTCATATGAGGCTCCACTTGATGAAATATTGTCATAGAAGTCGTCTGTACTGTCAACAGAAGTGTCTAAATTCGCAATAAACTCCTCTGAATGCATACTCCCTATGCTATCTAGTGAGTCGGGAAAGCTGTTTGATTGATTAGACTGGACCTCAATGCTGTTTCCCACTCCATGAGCCTCCAATGAAGCTTCAAATTTTTTAAGAGAAATGGATAGATCTTTATAAAACCCTGGATCCAGTGCAAGGCTGTCAGTCAGTTTGTAGGGATACCCTGGGGTGTCAAATGAGAGTGTCCCTTTAAGTCCCCCAATTGAGTTGTCTGGTCTGTCATAGATGGGAGAACAAATATCTGCAGAGTCATAGTCTTTAGTAGGGTTGAGCGAAACGGGTCGATCATTTTCAAAAGTCGCCGACTTTTGGCTAAGTCGGCGTCTCATGAAACCCGATCCGACCCCTGTGCTTGTCGGCCATGCGGTACGCGACTTTCGCGCCAAAGTCGCGTTTCAATGACGCGAAAAGCGCCATTTCTCAGCCAATGAAGGTGAACGCAGAGTGTGGGCAGCGTGATGACATAGATCCTGGTCCCCACCATCTTAGAGAAGGGCATTGCAGTGATTGGCTTGCTGTCTGCGGCGTCACAGGGGCTATAAAGGGGCGTTCCCGCCGACCGCCATCTTACTGCTGCTGATCTGAGCTTAGGGACAGGTTGCTGCCGCTTCGTCAGAAGCAGGGAGAGCGTTAGGCAGGGTCCACTAACCACCAAACCGCTTGTGCTGCAGCGATTTCCACTGTCCAACACCACCTTCGGTGTGCAGGAACAGTGGAAGCTATTTTTTTTTTTTCCCCTCAGCGCTGTAGCTCATTGGGCTGCCCTAGAAGGCTCCGTGATAGCTGTATTGCTGTGTGTACGCCACTGTGGAAACCAACTGCTTTTTTCAAAGCACATATCCTCTTGTTCCTTCCTTTCTGCACAGCTATCTTTTTTGTTTGTCCACACTTTTTATTTAATTTGTGCATCAGTCCACTCCTATTGCTGCCTGCCATACCTGGCTTACATTACTGCAGGGAGATAGTAATTGTAGGACAGTTTTTTTTTTTTTTTTTTTTTTTTTTGTGGGAGATTAAGATTGGCATTTCTGCTACAGTGCCATCCCTGTGTGTGCCATCTCTCACTGAGTGGGCCATAGAAAGCCTATTTATTTTTTCCGTGATTTGTGTTCTAAATTCTACCTCAACACAAAAACACTACATCAATCAGTGGGAGAAAAATATTGGCCTCAGTCAGGGCTTGTGTGCCACTGCTGTGTGTGCTATCTCTCATTCAGTGGGCTATAGCAAGCCTATTTTTTTTTTTTTTTTTTTAATATTATTTGGTTTCTAAAGTCTCCCTGAAAAAAAAAAAAAAACCTAAAAAAACAGTGGGAGAGTAATATTGCCCTTTCAGCTTGTGTGCCAGTCTTGACTCCTGGGTGTGCCACCTCTCTCCCTCTCATTCAGTGGGCCATAGAAAGCCTATTTATTTTATTTTTTTAATATTATTGGGTTTCTAAAGTCTCCCTTAAAAAACAAAAAATACATAAAAAAACAGTGGGAGAGTAATATTGCCCTTTCAGCTTGTGTGCCAGGCTTGACTCCTGGGTGTGCCACCTCTCTCCCTCTCATTCAGTGGGCCATAGAAAGCCTATTTATTTTATTTTTTTAATATTATTGGGTTTCTAAAGTCTCCCTTAAAAAACAAAAAATACATAAAAAAACAGTGGGAGAGTAATATTGCCCTTTCAGCTTGTGTGCCAGTCTTGACTCCTGGGTGTGCCACCTCTCTCCCTCTCATTCAGTGGGCCATAGAAAGCCTATTTATTTATTTTTTTAAATATTATTGGGTTTCTAAAGTCTCCCTTAAAAAACAAAAAATACATAAAAAAACAGTGGGAGAGTAATATTGCCCTTTCAGCTTGTGTGCCAGTCTTGACTCCTGGGTGTGCCACCTCTCTCTCTCATTCAGTGGGCCATAGAAAGGCTATTTTTTTTTTGTTTTTTTAATATTATTTGGTTTCTAAAGTCTCCCTGAAAAAAAAAAAAAAACATACAAAAAACAGTGGGAGAGTAATATTGCCCTTTCAGCTTGTGTGCCAGTCTTGACTCCTGGGTGTGCCACCTCTCTCCCTCTCATTCAGTGGGCCATAGAAAGCCTATTTATTTTTTTTTTTAAATATTATTGGGTTTCTAAAGTCTCCCTTAACCCCTTCACCCCCGGAGCTTTTTCCGTTTTTCCGTTTTCGTTTTTCGCTCCCCTCCTTCCCAGAGCCATAACTTTTTTATTTTTCCGTCAATTTGGCCATGTGAGGGCTTATTTTTTGCGGGACGAGTTGTACTTTTGAACGACATCATTGGTTTTAGCATGTCGTGTACTAGAAAACGGGAAAAAAATTCCAAGTGCAGTGAAATTGCAAAAAAAGTGCAATCCCACACTTGTTTTTTGCTTGCCTATTTTGCTAGGTTCACTAAATGCTAAAACTGACCTGCCATTATGATTCTCCAGGTCACTACGAGTTCATAGACACCTAACATGACTAGGTTATTTTTCACCTAAGTGGTGAAAAAAAATTCCAAACTTTGCAAAAAACAAAACAAAACAAAATTGCGCCATTTTCCGATACTCGTAGCGTCTCCATTTTTCGTGATCTGGGGTCAGGTGAGGGCTTATTTTTTGCGTGCCGAGCTGGCATTTTTAATGATAGCATTTTGGTGTAGATACGTTCTTTTGATCGCCCGTTATTGCATTTTAATGCAATGTCGTGGCGACCAAAAAAACGTAAATCTGGCGTTTCGAATTTTTTTCTCATTACGCCATTTAGCGATCAGGTTAATGCTTTTTTTTAATTGATAGATCGGGCGATTCTGAACGCGGCGATACCAAATATGTGTAGGTTTTTGGTTTTTTTTATTGATTTATTTTGATTGGGGCGAAAGGGGGGTGATTTAAACTTTTATGTTTTTTTTATTTTTTTCACATTTTTAAAAACTTTTTTTTTTTACTTTTGCCATGCTTCTATAGCCTCCATGGGAGGCTAGAAGCAGGCACAGCCCGATCGGCTCTGCTACATAACAGCGATCATCAGATCGCTGTTATGTAGCTAAAATGCAGGTGTGCTGTGAGCGCCGACCACAGGGGGGCGCTCACAGCCACCGGCAATCAGTAACCATAGAGGTCTCAAGGACCTCTATGGTTACAATGGAGGAGCATCGCCGACCCCCGATCATGTGACAGGGGTCGGCGATGCGCTCATATCCGGCCGCACGGCCGGATGCGGTAGTTAAATGCCGCTGTCTGCGCTTGACAGCGGCATTTAACTAGTTAATAGCGGCGGGTGATCGCGATTTCACCCGCCGCTATTGCGCGCACATGTCAGCTGTAAAAAACAGCTGACATGTCGCGACTTTGATGTGCGCTCACCGCCGGAGCGCACATCAAAGCGGGGGTCCCGACATGTGACGTACTATACCGTCACATGTCGGGAAGGGGTTAAAAAACAAAAAATACATAAAAAAAACAGTGGGAGAGTAATATTGCCCTTTCAGCTTGTGTGCCAGTCTTGACTCCTGGGTGTGCCACCTCTCTCTCTCATTCAGTGGGCCATAGAAAGGCTATTTTTTTTTTTGTTTTTTTAATATTATTTGGTTTCTAAAGTCTCCCTGAAAAAAAAAAAAAAACATACAAAAAACAGTGGGAGAGTAATATTGCCCTTTCAGCTTGTGTGCCAGTCTTGACTCCTGGGTGTGCCACCTCTCTCCCTTTCATTCAGTGGGCCATAGAAAGCCTATTTATTTATTTTTTTAAATATTATTGGGTTTCTAAAGTCTCCCTTAAAAAACAAAAAATACATAAAAAAACAGTGGGAGAGTAATATTGCCCTTTCAGCTTGTGTGCCAGTCTTGACTCCTGGGTGTGCCACCTCTCTCTCTCATTCAGTGGGCCATAGAAAGGCTATTTTTTTTTTGGTTTTTTTAATATTATTTGGTTTCTAAAGTCTCCCTGAAAAAAAAAAAACAACACATACAAAAAACAGTGGGAAAGTAATATTGCCCTTTCAGCTTGTGTGCCAGTCTTGACTCCTGGGTGTGCCACCTCTCTCCCTTTCATTCAGTGGGCCATAGAAAGCCTATTTATTTTTTTTTTTAAATATTATTGGGTTTCTAAAGTCTCCCTTAAAAAACAAAAAATACATAAAAAAACAGTGGGAGAGTAATATTGCCCTTTCAGCTTGTGTGCCAGTCTTGACTCCTGGGTGTGCCACCTCTCTCTCTCATTCAGTGGGCCATAGAAAGGCTATTTTTTTTTTGGTTTTTTTAATATTATTTGGTTTCTAAAGTCTCCCTGAAAAAAAAAAAAAAAACCTAAAAAAACAGTGGGAGAGTAATATTGCCCTTTCAGCTTGTGTGCCAGTCTTGACTCCTGGGTGTGCCACCTCTCTCCCTCTCATTCAGTGGGCCATAGAAAGCCTATTTATTTATTTTTTTAAATATTATTGGGTTTCTAAAGTCTCCCTTAAAAAACAAAAAATACATAAAAAAACAGTGGGAGAGTAATATTGCCCTTTCAGCTTGTGTGCCAGTCTTGACTCCTGGGTGTGCCACCTCTCTCCCTCTCATTCAGTGGGCCATAGAAAGCCTATTTATTTATTTTTTTTAATATTATTGGGTTTCTAAAGTCTCCCTTAAAAAACAAAAAATACATAAAAAAACAGTGGGAGAGTAATATTGCCCTTTCAGCTTGTGTGCCAGTCTTGACTCCTGGGTGTGCCACCTCTCTCATTCAGTGGGCCATAGAAAGGCTATTTTTTTTTTGGTTTTTTTAATATTATTTGGTTTCTAAAGTCTCCCTGAAAAAAAAAAAAAAAACTAAAAAAACAGTGGGAGAGTAATATTGCCCTTTCAGCTTGTGTGCCAGTCTTGACTCCTGGGTGTGCCACCTCTCTCCCTCTCATTCAGTGGGCCATAGAAAGCCTATTTATTTTTTTTTTTAAATATTATTGGGTTTCTAAAGTCTCCCTTAAAAAACAAAAAATACATAAAAAAACAGTGGGAGAGTAATATTGCCCTTTCAGCTTGTGTGCCAGTCTTGACTCCTGGGTGTGCCACCTCTCTCTCTCATTCAGTGGGCCATAGAAAGGCTATTTTTTTTGGGGTTTTTTTAATATTATTTGGTTTCTAAAGTCTCCCTGAAAAAAAAAAAACAACACATACAAAAAACAGTGGGAAAGTAATATTGCCCTTTCAGCTTGTGTGCCAGTCTTGACTCCTGGGTGTGCCACCTCTCTCTCTCATTCAGTGGGCCATAGAAAGGCTATTTTTTTTTTGTTTTTTTTAATATTATTTGGTTTCTAAAGTCTCCCTGAAAAAAAAAAAACAACACATACAAAAAACAGTGGGAAAGTAATATTGCCCTTTCAGCTTGTGTGCCAGTCTTGACTCCTGGGTGTGCCACCTCTCTCCCTTTCATTCAGTGGGCCATAGAAAGCCTATTTATTTTTTTTTTTAAATATTATTGGGTTTCTAAAGTCTCCCTTAAAAAACAAAAAATACATAAAAAAACAGTGGGAGAGTAATATTGCCCTTTCAGCTTGTGTGCCAGTCTTGACTCCTGGGTGTGCCACCTCTCTCCCTCTCATTCAGTGGGCCATAGAAAGCCTATTTATTTATTTTTTTAAATATTATTGGGTTGCTAAAGTCTCCCTTAAAAAACAAAAAATACATAAAAAAACAGTGGGAGAGTAATATTGCCCTTTCAGCTTGTGTGCCAGTCTTGACTCCTGGGTGTGCCACCTCTCTCTCTCATTCAGTGGGCCATAGAAAGGCTATTTTTTTTTTGGTTTTTTTAATATTATTTGGTTTCTAAAGTCTCCCTGAAAAAAAAAAAAAAACCTAAAAAAACAGTGGGAGAGTAATATTGCCCTTTCAGCTTGTGTGCCAGTCTTGACTCCTGGGTGTGCCACCTCTCTCCCTCTCATTCAGTGGGCCATAGAAAGCCTATTTATTTATTTTTTTAAATATTATTGGGTTTCTAAAGTCTCCCTTAAAAAACAAAAAATACATAAAAAAACAGTGGGAGAGTAATATTGCCCTTTCAGCTTGTGTGCCAGTCTTGACTCCTGGGTGTGCCACCTCTCTCATTCAGTGGGCCATAGAAAGGCTATTTTTTTTTTGGTTTTTTTAATATTATTTGGTTTCTAAAGTCTCCCTGAAAAAAAAAAAAAAACCTAAAAAAACAGTGGGAGAGTAATATTGCCCTTTCAGCTTGTGTGCCAGTCTTGACTCCTGGGTGTGCCACCTCTCTCCCTCTCATTCAGTGGGCCATAGAAAGCCTATTTATTTTTTTTTTAAATATTATTGGGTTTCTAAAGTCTCCCTTAAAAAACAAAAAATACATAAAAAAACAGTGGGAGAGTAATATTGCCCTTTCAGCTTGTGTGCCAGTCTTGACTCCTGGGTGTGCCACCTCTCTCATTCAGTGGGCCATAGAAAGGCTATTTTTTTTTTGGTTTTTTTAATATTATTTGGTTTCTAAAGTCTCCCTGAAAAAAAAAAAAAAACCTAAAAAAACAGTGGGAGAGTAATATTGCCCTTTCAGCTTGTGTGCCAGTCTTGACTCCTGGGTGTGCCACCTCTCTCCCTTTCATTCAGTGGGCCATAGAAAGCCTATTTATTTTTTTTTTTAAATATTATTGGGTTTCTAAAGTCTCCCTTAAAAAACAAAAAATACATAAAAAAACAGTGGGAGAGTAATATTGCCCTTTCAGCTTGTGTGCCAGTCTTGACTCCTGGGTGTGCCACCTCTCTCCCTCTCATTCAGTGGGCCATAGAAAGCCTATTTATTTATTTTTTTAAATATTATTGGGTTTCTAAAGTCTCCCTTAAAAAACAAAAAATACATAAAAAAACAGTGGGAGAGTAATATTGCCCTTTCAGCTTGTGTGCCAGTCTTGACTCCTGGGTGTGCCACCTCTCTCTCTCATTCAGTGGGCCATAGAAAGGCTATTTTTTTTTTGTTTTTTTTAATATTATTTGGTTTCTAAAGTCTCCCTGAAAAAAAAAAAAAAACCTAAAAAAACAGTGGGAGAGTAATATTGCCCTTTCAGCTTGTGTGCCAGTCTTGACTCCTGGGTGTGCCACCTCTCTCCCTCTCATTCAGTGGGCCATAGAAAGCCTATTTTTTTTTTTTTTAAATATTATTGGGTTTCTAAAGTCTCCCTTAAAAAACAAAAAATACATAAAAAAACAGTGGGAGAGTAATATTGCCCTTTCAGCTTGTGTGCCAGTCTTGACTCCTGGGTGTGCCACCTCTCTCATTCAGTGGGCCATAGAAAGGCTATTTTTTTTTTGGTTTTTTTAATATTATTTGGTTTCTAAAGTCTCCCTGAAAAAAAAAAAAAAACCTAAAAAAACAGTGGGAGAGTAATATTGCCCTTTCAGCTTGTGTGCCAGTCTTGACTCCTGGGTGTGCCACCTCTCTCCCTCTCATTCAGTGGGCCATAGAAAGCCTATTTATTTTTTTTTTTAAATATTATTGGGTTTCTAAAGTCTCCCTTAAAAAACAAAAAATACATAAAAAAACAGTGGGAGAGTAATATTGCCCTTTCAGCTTGTGTGCCAGTCTTGACTCCTGGGTGTGCCACCTCTCTCATTCAGTGGGCCATAGAAAGGCTATTTTTTTTTTGGTTTTTTTAATATTATTTGGTTTCTAAAGTCTCCCTGAAAAAAAAAAAAAAACCTAAAAAAACAGTGGGAGAGTAATATTGCCCTTTCAGCTTGTGTGCCAGTCTTGACTCCTGGGTGTGCCACCTCTCTCTCTCATTCAGTGGGCCATAGAAAGGCTATTTTTTTTGGGTTTTTTTAATATTATTTGGTTTCTAAAGTCTCCCTGAAAAAAAAAAAACAACACATACAAAAAACAGTGGGAAAGTAATATTGCCCTTTCAGCTTGTGTGCCAGTCTTGACTCCTGGGTGTGCCACCTCTCTCTCTCATTCAGTGGGCCATAGAAAGGCTATTTTTTTTTTGTTTTTTTTTAATATTATTTGGTTTCTAAAGTCTCCCTGAAAAAAAAAAAACAACACATACAAAAAACAGTGGGAAAGTAATATTGCCCTTTCAGCTTGTGTGCCAGTCTTGACTCCTGGGTGTGCCACCTCTCTCCCTTTCATTCAGTGGGCCATAGAAAGCCTATTTATTTTTTTTTTTAAATATTATTGGGTTTCTAAAGTCTCCCTTAAAAAACAAAAAATACATAAAAAAACAGTGGGAGAGTAATATTGCCCTTTCAGCTTGTGTGCCAGTCTTGACTCCTGGGTGTGCCACCTCTCTCCCTCTCATTCAGTGGGCCATAGAAAGCCTATTTATTTATTTTTTTAAATATTATTGGGTTTCTAAAGTCTCCCTTAAAAAACAAAAAATACATAAAAAAACAGTGGGAGAGTAATATTGCCCTTTCAGCTTGTGTGCCAGTCTTGACTCCTGGGTGTGCCACCTCTCTCTCTCATTCAGTGGGCCATAGAAAGGCTATTTTTTTTTTTGTTTTTTTAATATTATTTGGTTTCTAAAGTCTCCCTGAAAAAAAAAAAAAAACCTAAAAAAACAGTGGGAGAGTAATATTGCCCTTTCAGCTTGTGTGCCAGTCTTGACTCCTGGGTGTGCCACCTCTCTCCCTCTCATTCAGTGGGCCATAGAAAGCCTATTTATTTATTTTTTTAAATATTATTGGGTTTCTAAAGTCTCCCTTAAAAAACAAAAAATACATAAAAAAACAGTGGGAGAGTAATATTGCCCTTTCAGCTTGTGTGCCAGTCTTGACTCCTGGGTGTGCCACCTCTCTCCCTCTCATTCAGTGGGCCATAGAAAGCCTATTTTTTTTTTTTTTTTAAATATTATTGGGTTTCTAAAGTCTCCCTTAAAAAACAAAAAATACATAAAAAAACAGTGGGAGAGTAATATTGCCCTTTCAGCTTGTGTGCCAGTCTTGACTCCTGGGTGTGCCACCTCTCTCATTCAGTGGGCCATAGAAAGGCTATTTTTTTTTTGGTTTTTTTAATATTATTTGGTTTCTAAAGTCTCCCTGAAAAAAAAAAAAAAACCTAAAAAAACAGTGGGAGAGTAATATTGCCCTTTCAGCTTGTGTGCCAGTCTTGACTCCTGGGTGTGCCACCTCTCTCCCTCTCATTCAGTGGGCCATAGAAAGCCTATTTATTTTTTTTTTTAAATATTATTGGGTTTCTAAAGTCTCCCTTAAAAAACAAAAAATACATAAAAAAACAGTGGGAGAGTAATATTGCCCTTTCAGCTTGTGTGCCAGTCTTGACTCCTGGGTGTGCCACCTCTCTCATTCAGTGGGCCATAGAAAGGCTATTTTTTTTTTGGTTTTTTTAATATTATTTGGTTTCTAAAGTCTCCCTGAAAAAAAAAAAAAACCTAAAAAAACAGTGGGAGAGTAATATTGCCCTTTCAGCTTGTGTGCCAGTCTTGACTCCTGGGTGTGCCACCTCTCTCCCTCTCATTCAGTGGGCCATAGAAAGCCTATTTATTTATTTTTTTAAATATTATTGGGTTTCTAAAGTCTCCCTTAAAAAACAAAAAATACATAAAAAAACAGTGGGAGAGTAATATTGCCCTTTCAGCTTGTGTGCCAGTCTTGACTCCTGGGTGTGCCACCTCTCTCCCTCTCATTCAGTGGGCCATAGAAAGCCTATTTATTTTTTTTTTTAAATATTATTGGGTTTCTAAAGTCTCCCTTAAAAAACAAAAAATACATAAAAAAACAGTTGGAGAGTAATGTTGCCCTTTCAGCTTGTGTGCCAGTCTTGACTCCTGGGTGTGCCACCTCTCTCCCTCTCATTCAGTGGGCCATAGAAAGCCTATTTATTTTTTTTTTTAAATATTATTTGGTTTCTAAAGTCTCCCTGAAAAAAAAAAAAAAACCTAAAAAAACAGTGGGAGAGTAATATTGCCCTTTCAGCTTGTGTGCCAGTCTTGACTCCTGGGTGTGCCACCTCTCTCCCTCTCATTCAGTGGGCCATAGAAAGCCTATTTATTTTTTTTTTAAATATTATTGGGTTTCTAAAGTCTCCCTTAAAAAACAAAAAATACATAAAAAAACAGTGGGAGAGTAATATTGCCCTTTCAGCTTGTGTGCCAGTCTTGACTCCTGGGTGTGCCACCTCTCTCCCTCTCATTCAGTGGGCCATAGAAAGCCTATTTATTTTTTTTTTTAAATATTATTGGGTTTCTAAAGTCTCCCTTAAAAAACAAAAAATACATAAAAAAACAGTGGGAGAGTAATATTGCCCTTTCAGCTTGTGTGCCAGTCTTGACTCCTGGGTGTGCCACCTCTCTCTCTCATTCAGTGGGCCATAGAAAGCCTTTTTTTTTTTTTTTTTTTTTAATATTATTTGGTTTCTAAAGTCTCCCTGAGAAAAAAAAAAATAAATTAGGTGGGAGATTAATATTGACATTAGTGCTTGAGTGACAGTCCTGCGTGTGTGTCATCTCTGTGATTTTGTGCCACAGAAAACAGAGTGTGTAACATTGTGCCTGATTTTCCTTGTGGTCTCACCAACCTGTTAAGGGATATTGAAATCATACTGAAGTTATAGCTCACCGTGTAAGTTGTTTGACAGCAACAAATAAAGTTACTTTGGTTAAGATTTTAAAACAATGAGGAAGTCTGGTGCAAGAGGTCGTCGTGGGCGTTCATTGTCAGCTGGTAATGATGGTAGTGGTAGTGGAGCATCAGGTGGTCGTGGGGATAAAAATATTCCACCTAAGTCTGGAGCTGTGGAGCCAGTTTCGTCGTCAGGCTACACAAGGCCTCGAACGCTCTCTTTTCTGGGAGTAGGAAAACCGCTTTTAAAGGCGGAGCAGCAACAGCAAGTTTTGGCTTACATTGCAGACTCAGCCTCTAGCTCTTTTGCCTCCTCTTCCGAAACTGGTAAATGTAAAAGCAGCGCGTCGCTTGTGGATGTTCACGGTCAGGGACAAGTCGCTTCCTTGTCCTCCTCAGCAAAAACTACAACAAGAGAGAAGGATGCAGCAGGCGACACAACGGGTCACTCCATGGAGCTCTTTACACATACCGTCCCTGGCTTAGAAAGTGAAACATTTAACAGGCCATGCCCATTACAAGTATATTCTGACATGGAGTGCACTGATGCACAGCCACAGCCAGAGTACTATGCTGCTCCTTTGACTCAGACCACCACATTGCCCTCTCAGGGTACAGATCCACAATCAGACCCTGATGAGACTATGTTGCCCCGCCACGAACGCTATACCACCGACCGACACAGTGACACAGACGAAGTTGCACACGAGCTCGAAGAGGAGGTAATAGATGACCCAGTTATTGACCCCGATTGGCAGCCATTGGGGGAACAGGGTGCAGGCGGCAGTAGTTCAGAAGCGGAGGTGGAGGAGGGGCCGCAGCAGGCATCAACATCGCAACAGGTTCCATCTGCCGGGCCCGTATCTGGCCCAAAACGCGTGTCAAAGCCAAAACCTGTTGGAGCACAGCGTTGCCATCCGGTTAAAGCTCAGTCTGCAATCCCTGAAAAGGGATCCGAGTCTAGGAAGAGTGCAGTCTGGCATTTTTTTAAACAACATCCAACTGATCAGCGCAAAGTCATCTGTCAAAAATGTTCAACTAGCTTAAGCAGAGGTCAGAATCTGAAAAGTCTAAATACTAGTTGCATGCATAGACACTTAACCACCATGCATTTTCAAGCCTGGACTAACTACCAAACGTCCCTCAAGGTTGTAGCACCCTCGGCCAATGAAGCTAGTCAGCAACGCAACATCCCTTCCGTCACTGTAAGGCCACCATTTTCCGCACCACCGGCAGTATCTGTGCAGGTTTCTTTGCCAGCCAAAAGCAGTCAGGGTCAGGGAATCACCAGTTTTGTAGGAGGAAATATTGCATCTAGGGCACCGGCGGAAACAATACAGTCTCCAACCGTCTCTCAGTCTGCCATGTACACCGGCACACCCGAAAGTTCCACGATCTCCAGCTCTCCAGTCCAGCTCACCCTACATGAGACTCTGGTTAGAAAAAGGAAGTACTTATCCTCGCATCCGCGTACACAGTGTTTTAACGCCCACATAGCTAGACTAATCTCGTTAGAGATGATGCCCTACCGGTTAGTTGAAAGCGAAGCTTTCAAAGCCCTGATGGAGTACGCTGAACCACGATACGAGCTACCCAGTCGACACTTTTTTTCCAGAAAAGCCATCCCAGCCCTGCACCAGCATGTTAAACAGCGCATCGTCCATGCACTCAGGCAATCTGTGAGTACAAAGGTGCACCTGACTACAGATGCATGGACCAGTAGGCATGGCCAGGGACGTTATGTGTCCATCACGGCACACTGGGTGAATGTGGTGGATGCAGGGTCCACAGGCGACATCAATTTAGGGACAGTTGTGCCTAGCCCACGGTCTAGGAAACAGTTGGCTGTAGGCGTTCGCACCCCCTCCTCCTCCTCCTCCTCGTCCTCCTGCAGAAGCTACAGCTCTTCCACAGAACGCAGTCTGCCAACCACTCCATCGGCAGATGACACTGTTGCACACCAGTTGTCCCATTATGGGCCAGCTACTGCCAAGCGTCAGCAGGCTGTATTGGCTATGAAGTGCTTGGGCGACAACAGACACACCGCGGAAGTTCTGTCCGAGTTCTTGCAACAAGAAACGCAGTCGTGGCTGGGCACAGTAGATCTTGAGGCAGGCAAGGTAGTGAGTGATAACGGAAGGAATTTCATGGCTGCCATCTCCCTTTCCCAACTGAAACACATTCCTTGCCTGGCTCACACCTTAAACCTGGTGGTGCAGTGCTTATTGAAAACTTATCCTGGGTTCTCCGACCTGCTCCTCAAAGTGCGTGCACTTTGCTCACATATCCGACGTTCGCCTGTACACGCCAGCCGTATGCAGACCTATCAGCGGTCTTTGAACCTTCCCCAGCATCGCCTAATCATAGACGTTGCAACAAGGTGGAACTCAACACTGCACATGCTTCAGAGACTGTGCGAACAGAGGCGTGCTGTTATTTATTTGTGGGAGGATACACGGGCAGGCAGTAGGATGGCAGACATGGAGTTGTCAGGTGTGCAGTGGTCTAAGATACAAGACATGTGTCAAGTCCTTCAGTGTTTTGAGGAATGCACACGGCTGGTTAGTGCAGACAACGCCGTAATAAGCATGAGCATCCCCCTAATGCGTCTGCTGATGCAAAGTTTGACGCACATAAAGGAGCAGGCGTCTGCACCAGAGGAAGAGGAAAGCCTTGATGACAGTCAGCCATTGTCTGGTCAGGGCAGTGTACAGGACGAGGTAGCGGGCGAAGAGGAGGTGGAGGACGAGGAGGATGATGGGGATGAGTATATTTTTAATGCCGAACCTTTCCCGGGGGCACAGGAAATTGGTTGCGTGTCACGGCCGGGTTCTGGTTTTTTGAGGGACACAAGTGACGTAGATTTGCCTGCAACTGCCCCTCAACCAATCACAACCGGAGATTTGACAACTGGAACTTTGGCCCACATGGCGGATTATGCCTTACGTATCCTAAAAAGGGACACACGCATTACGAAAATGATGAACGATGACGATTACTGGTTGGCCTGCCTCCTTGATCCACGCTATAAAGGCAAATTGCAAAATATTATGCCACATGAGAACTTGGAACTAATATTAGCAACCAAACAATCAACTCTTGTTGACCGTTTGCTTCAGGCATTCCCAGCACACAGCGCACGTGATCGTTCTCACACGAGCTCCAGGGGGCAGCAGACTAGGAGTGTTAGGGGTGCACACATCAGAAGTGGCGTTAGACAGAGGGGTTTTCTGACCAGGTTGTGGAGTGATTTTGCTATGACCGCAGACAGGACAGGTACTGCTGCATCAATTGAAAGTGACAGGAGACAACATTTGTCCAGTATGGTTACTAACTATTTTTCATCCCTTATCGATGTTCTCCCTCAACCGTCATTCCCATTTGATTACTGGGCCTCCAAATTAGACACCTGGCCAGAATTGGCAGAATATGCATTGCAGGAGCTTGCTTGCCCGGCAGCAAGTGTCCTATCAGAAAGAGTATTCAGTGCTGCAGGTTCAATATTAACCGAAAAAAGGACTCGTCTGGCTACCCAAAATGTTGACGATCTAACATTCATTAAAATGAACCACAACTGGATTTCGAAATCTTTTGCCCCACCTTGCCCGGCCGACACCTAGCTTTCCTATGAAAAGCTCTTGCCTGTGAATTACTTTTCTAATGTCTAATTTGCTGCAGCTGATTGTACAGCATACGACATGTTTACACCTCCCTAAATGGCAAAACTCCCCACACGGGGCCGTGGTATCGCGACTTGGCGCAAGCACCCGTGAGACTGCTGTTTGTCTGAAGAGGTGAGTGTGCTCGCTTTTGGTTGACGGCATTGCTACTGGGTCCCTCATAGTACAATGTAGTGTCTCTGGCGGTGGTGGTGCGCACCCAACGTCAGACACACCGTTGTAACATGAGGGGCCCTGGGGCGGTCCCGCCGGCCTCAAGAGAGTTCCCCCCTACCCCAGCTCAAAATGTGCTCTACCACGTCCAAAATTATGTCGCACAGCTCCACCAATCTTTAGTCTATTCGCTGACATCATTCAATGTCTGGCACTGACAATACAAATTTGTAGACATCTATGATGCAACTTAAAGTAGTCTGTGTCTGTGTCCTATATTGGCACCATTAAATAGTTACTGCCAAATTACTATGTCAGAAACTCAGTAGATGAGCCCACCCCTGTACCTAAGTATGCCACCTTTTTTTTTGTTTTGGTTGTTTTGCGAGACATTAACATCTATTTATATTTTGGGAGTACTGGGACAGACACTCCTTGCACTAATCCTCCACTCACCACCAAGCTGCCTGTGTATCCATGTAACCGCTGTAAAGCTGCCATGAGCCTATTGTTTGTTATTTTAGGCCTTTGATAGCCTGTCTGCGGTCCCTACTTTAAATACTCCTCCACTGACCACCAAGCTGCCTGCCCGTGTATCCATGTAACCGCTGTAAAACTGCCATAAGCCTATTGTTTGTTATTTTAGGCCTTTGATAGCCTGTCTGCGGTCCCTACTTTAAATACTCCTCCACTGACCACCAAGCTGCCTGCCCGTGTATCCATGTAACTGCTGTAAAACTGCCATGAGCCTATTGTTTATTATTTTAGGCCTTTGATAGCCTGTCTGCGGTCCCTACTTTAAATACTCCTCCACTGACCACCAAGCTGCCTGCCCGTGTATCCATGTAACCGCTGTAAAACTGCCATGAGCCTATTGTTTGTTATTTTAGGCCTTTGAAGCCTGTCTGCGGTCCCTCCTTCCACTAGTCCTCCACTGACCAGACCACTGCTGCCCGTGTACCCCTGGAACCAATTATAAAGTGCCTACAGCCAGCCCATTTTCTTATGTTAGGCCTTTGAAGCCTGTCTGCGGTCCCTACTTTAAATACTCCTCCACTGACCACCAAGCTGCCTGCCCGTGTATCCATGTAACCGCTGTAAAACTGCCATGAGCCTATTGTTTGTTATGTTAGGCCTTTGATAGCCTGTCTGCGGTCCCTACTTTAAATACTCCTCCACTCACCACCAAGCTGCCTGCCCGTCTATCCATGTAACCGCTGTAAAACTGCCATGAGCCTATTGTTTGTTATTTTAGGCCTTTGAAGCCTGTCTGCGGTCCCTCCTTCCACTAGTCCTCCACTGACCAGACCACTGCTGCCCGTGTACCCCTGGAACCAATTATAAAGTGCCTACAGCCAGCCCATTTTTTTATGTTAGGCCTTTGAAGCCTGTCTGCGGTCCCTCCTTCCACTAGTCCTCCACTGGCCAGACCACTGCTGCCCGTGTACCCCTGGAACCAATTATAAAGTGCCTACAGCCAGCCCATTTTCTTATGTTAGGCCTTTGAAGCCTGTCTGCGGTCCCTACTTTAAATACTCCTCCACTGACCACCAAGCTGCCTGCCCGTGTATCCATGTAACCGCTGTAAAACTGCCATGAGCCTATTGTTTGTTATTTTAGGCCTTTGATAGCCTGTCTGCGGTCCCTACTTTAAATACTCCTCCACTGACCACCAAGCTGCCTGCCCATGTATCCATGTAACCGCTGTAAAACTGCCATGAGCCTATTGTTTGTTATTTTAGGCCTTTGATAGCCTGTCTGCGGTCCCTACTTTAAATACTCCTCCACTCACCACCACCAAGCTGCCTGCCCGTGTATCCATGTAACCGCTGTAAAACTGCCATAAGCCTATTGTTTGTTATTTTAGGCCTTTGATAGCCTGTCTGCGGTCCCTACTTTAAATACTCCTCCACTGACCACCAAGCTGCCTGCCCGTGTATCCATGTAACCGCTGTAAAACTGCCATGAGCCTATTGTTTGTTATTTTAGGCCTTTGAAGCCTGTCTGCGGTCCCTCCTTCCACTAGTCCTCCACTGACCAGACCACTGCTGCCCGTGTACCCCTGGAACCAATTATAAAGTGCCTACAGCCAGCCCATTTTCTTATGTTAGGCCTTTGAAGCCTGTCTGCGGTCCCTACTTTAAATACTCCTCCACTGACCACCAAGCTGCCTGCCCGTGTATCCATGTAACCGCTGTAAAACTGCCATGAGCCTATTGTTTGTTATTTTAGGCCTTTGATAGCCTGTCTGCGGTCCCTACTTTAAATACTCCTCCACTGACCACCAAGCTGCCTGCCCGTGTATCCATGTAACCGCTGTAAAACTGCCATGAGCCTATTGTTTGTTATTTTAGGCCTTTGAAGCCTGTCTGCGGTCCCTCCTTCCACTAGTCCTCCACTGACCAGACCACTGCTGCCCGTGTACCCCTGGAACCAATTATAAAGTGCCTACAGCCAGCCCATTTTCTTATGTTAGGCCTTTGAAGCCTGTCTGCGGTCCCTACTTTAAATACTCCTCCACTGACCACCAAGCTGCCTGCCCGTGTATCCATGTAACCGCTGTAAAACTGCCATGAGTCTATTGTTTGTTATGTTAGGCCTTTGATAGCCTGTCTGCGGTCCCTACTTTAAATACTCCTCCACTCACCACCAAGCTGCCTGCCCGTCTATCCATGTAACCGCTGTAAAACTGCCATGAGCCTATTGTTTGTTATTTTAGGCCTTTGAAGCCTGTCTGCGGTCCCTCCTTCCACTAGTCCTCCACTGACCAGACCACTGCTGCCCGTGTACCCCTGGAACCAATTATAAAGTGCCTACAGCCAGCCCATTTTTTTATGTTAGGCCTTTGAAGCCTGTCTGCGGTCCCTCCTTCCACTAGTCCTCCACTGGCCAGACCACTGCTGCCCGTGTACCCCTGGAACCAATTATAAAGTGCCTACAGCCAGCCCATTTTCTTATGTTAGGCCTTTGAAGCCTGTCTGCGGTCCCTACTTTAAATACTCCTCCACTGACCACCAAGCTGCCTGCCCGTGTATCCATGTAACCGCTGTAAAACTGCCATGAGCCTATTGTTTGTTATTTTAGGCCTTTGATAGCCTGTCTGCGGTCCCTACTTTAAATACTCCTCCACTGACCACCAAGCTGCCTGCCCGTGTATCCATGTAACCGCTGTAAAACTGCCATGAGCCTATTGTTTGTTATTTTAGGCCTTTGATAGCCTGTCTGCGGTCCCTACTTTAAATACTCCTCCACTCACCACCACCAAGCTGCCTGCCCGTGTATCCATGTAACCGCTGTAAAACTGCCATGAGCCTATTGTTTGTTATTTTAGGCCTTTGATAGCCTGTCTGCGGTCCCTACTTCCACTAGTCCTCCACTGACCAGACCACTGCTGCCCGTGTACCCCTGGAACCAATTATAAAGTGCCTACAGCCAGCCCATTTTTTTATGTTAGGCCTTTGAAGCCTGTCTGCGGTCCCTCCTTCCACTAGTCCTCCACTGGCCAGACCACTGCTGCCCGTGTACCCCTGGAACCAATTATAAAGTGCCTACAGCCAGCCCATTTTCTTATGTTAGGCCTTTGAAGCCTGTCTGCGGTCCCTACTTTAAATACTCCTCCACTGACCACCAAGCTGCCTGCCCGTGTATCCATGTAACCGCTGTAAAACTGCCATGAGCCTATTGTTTGTTATTTTAGGCCTTTGATAGCCTGTCTGCGGTCCCTACTTTAAATACTCCTCCACTGACCACCAAGCTGCCTGCCCGTGTATCCATGTAACCGCTGTAAAACTGCCATGAGCCTATTGTTTGTTATTTTAGGCCTTTGATAGCCTGTCTGCGGTCCCTACTTTAAATACTCCTCCACTCACCACCACCAAGCTGCCTGCCCGTGTATCCATGTAACCGCTGTAAAACTGCCATGAGCCTATTGTTTGTTATTTTAGGCCTTTGAAGCCTGTCTGCGGTCCCTCCTTCCACTAGTCCTCCACTGACCAGACCACTGCTGCCCGTGTACCCCTGGAACCAATTATAAAGTGCCTACAGCCAGCCCATTTTCTTATGTTAGGCCTTTGAAGCCTGTCTGCGGTCCCTACTTTAAATACTCCTCCACTGACCACCAAGCTGCCTGCCCATGTATCCATGTAACCGCTGTAAAACTGCCATGAGCCTATTGTTTGTTATTTTAGGCCTTTGATAGCCTGTCTGCGGTCCCTACTTTAAATACTCCTCCACTGACCACCAAGCTGCCTGCCCGTGTATCCATGTAACCGCTGTAAAACTGCCATGAGCCTATTGTTTGTTATTTTAGGCCTCTGAAGCCTGTCTGCGGTCCCTCCTTCCACTAGTCCTCCACTGACCAGACCACTGCTGCCCGTGTACCCCTGGAACCAATTATAAAGTGCCTACAGCCAGCCCATTTTCTTATGTTAGGCCTTTGAAGCCTGTCTGCGGTCCCTACTTTAAATACTCCTCCACTGACCACCAAGCTGCCTGCCCGTGTATCCATGTAACCGCTGTAAAACTGCCATGAGTCTATTGTTTGTTATGTTAGGCCTTTGATAGCCTGTCTGCGGTCCCTACTTTAAATACTCCTCCACTCACCACCAAGCTGCCTGCCCGTCTATCCATGTAACCGCTGTAAAACTGCCATGAGCCTATTGTTTGTTATTTTAGGCCTTTGAAGCCTGTCTGCGGTCCCTCCTTCCACTAGTCCTCCACTGACCAGACCACTGCTGCCCGTGTACCCCTGGAACCAATTATAAAGTGCCTACAGCCAGCCCATTTTTTTATGTTAGGCCTTTGAAGCCTGTCTGCGGTCCCTCCTTCCACTAGTCCTCCACTGGCCAGACCACTGCTGCCCGTGTACCCCTGGAACCAATTATAAAGTGCCTACAGCCAGCCCATTTTCTTATGTTAGGCCTTTGAAGCCTGTCTGCGGTCCCTACTTTAAATACTCCTCCACTGACCACCAAGCTGCCTGCCCGTGTATCCATGTAACCGCTGTAAAACTGCCATGAGCCTATTGTTTGTTATTTTAGGCCTTTGATAGCCTGTCTGCGGTCCCTACTTTAAATACTCCTCCACTGACCACCAAGCTGCCTGCCCGTGTATCCATGTAACCGCTGTAAAACTGCCATGAGCCTATTGTTTGTTATTTTAGGCCTTTGATAGCCTGTCTGCAGTCCCTACTTTAAATACTCCTCCACTCACCACCACCAAGCTGCCTGCCCGTGTATCCATGTAACCGCTGTAAAACTGCCATAAGCCTATTGTTTGTTATTTTAGGCCTTTGATAGCCTGTCTGCGGTCCCTACTTTAAATACTCCTCCACTGACCACCAAGCTGCCTGCCCGTGTATCCATGTAACCGCTGTAAAACTGCCATGAGCCTATTGTTTGTTATTTTAGGCCTTTGAAGCCTGTCTGCGGTCCCTCCTTCCACTAGTCCTCCACTGACCAGACCACTGCTGCCCGTGTACCCCTGGAACCAATTATAAAGTGCCTACAGCCAGCCCATTTTCTTATGTTAGGCCTTTGAAGCCTGTCTGCGGTCCCTACTTTAAATACTCCTCCACTGACCACCAAGCTGCCTGCCCGTGTATCCATGTAACCGCTGTAAAACTGCCATGAGCCTATTGTTTGTTATTTTAGGCCTTTGATAGCCTGTCTGCGGTCCCTACTTTAAATACTCCTCCACTGACCACCAAGCTGCCTGCCCGTGTA
The DNA here is from genome assembly GCF_051348905.1 of Ranitomeya variabilis. Taxonomy (NCBI): domain Eukaryota; kingdom Metazoa; phylum Chordata; class Amphibia; order Anura; family Dendrobatidae; genus Ranitomeya; species Ranitomeya variabilis. Next base: position 418,349,890 of record NC_135237.1, on the reverse strand, counting down.
TCCATGTAACCGCTGTAAAACTGCCATGAGCCTATTGTTTGTTATTTTAGGCCTTTGAAGCCTGTCTGCGGTCCCTCCTTCCACTAGTCCTCCACTGACCAGACCACTGCTGCCCGTGTACCCCTGGAACCAATTATAAAGTGCCTACAGCCAGCCCATTTTCTTATGTTAGGCCTTTGAAGCCTGTCTGCGGTCCCTACTTTAAATACTCCTCCACTGACCACCAAGCTGCCTGCCCGTGTATCCATGTAACCGCTGTAAAACTGCCATGAGCCTATTGTTTGTTATGTTAGGCCTTTGATAGCCTGTCTGCGGTCCCTACTTTAAATACTCCTCCACTCACCACCAAGCTGCCTGCCCGTCTATCCATGTAACCGCTGTAAAACTGCCATGAGCCTATTGTTTGTTATTTTAGGCCTTTGAAGCCTGTCTGCGGTCCCTCCTTCCACTAGTCCTCCACTGACCAGACCACTGCTGCCCGTGTACCCCTGGAACCAATTATAAAGTGCCTACAGCCAGCCCATTTTTTTATGTTAGGCCTTTGAAGCCTGTCTGCGGTCCCTCCTTCCACTAGTCCTCCACTGGCCAGACCACTGCTGCCCGTGTACCCCTGGAACCAATTATAAAGTGCCTACAGCCAGCCCATTTTCTTATGTTAGGCCTTTGAAGCCTGTCTGCGGTCCCTACTTTAAATACTCCTCCACTGACCACCAAGCTGCCTGCCCGTGTATCCATGTAACCGCTGTAAAACTGCCATGAGCCTATTGTTTGTTATGTTAGGCCTTTGATAGCCTGTCTGCGGTCCCTACTTTAAATACTCCTCCACTCACCACCAAGCTGCCTGCCCGTCTATCCATGTAACCGCTGTAAAACTGCAATGAGCCTATTGTTTGTTATTTTAGGCCTTTGATAGCCTGTCTGCGGCCCCTACTTGCAATACTCCTCCACTGACCACAATGCTGCCTGGAGTGCCTGCCTGTGTATCCATGTAACCGATGTAAAACTGCCATGACTGCCTACTGTTTGTTATTTTAGGCCTTTGATAGCCTGTCTGCAGCCCCTACTTGCAATACTCCTCCACTGACCACACCAATGCTGCCCGTGTACCCCTGGAACCTATTTAAAAGTTCATAGAGCCTAGTTATATATTTTATTTACTATTAATAAGGCCATGATGGACTACGCTGTACCACGCTACAAGCTAACCAGTCGACACTTCTTTTGCGAGAAAAGCCATTCCAACCCTCCACCAGCATGTAGAAGACCGCATTGTCCATGCACTCTGGCAATCTGTGAGTACAAAGGTGCACCTGACAACAGACGCATGGACCTGTAGGCATGGCCACGGAAGATTACGTGTCCATTACGGCGCAATGGGTTAATGTGGTGGATGCATGGTCCACAGGGGACAGCCTACTAAGTCTGTCTGCAGTCCCTAATTCAAATTGTCCTCCACTGTCTAAATCGGAGCTTCCACCTTCTGGCTTTCGGCCTATAGTATCAGAAATTAAACTGCATTTGGCCTTCAACTTTGGTTAGGGCCTACTAACGGCTTCTGCCCCTGCCTGGTGTTGCCCTCAACTAAATAAAGCTGAGCTTCAACCTTCCGGCTCTCATTAAGTGGTTTTAAAAAAAAAAAATGGTGGTTAGGGCCTACTAACGGCTTCTGCCCCTGCCTGGTGTTGTCCTCAACTAAATAAAGCTGAGCTTCAACCTTCTGCTCCAAATTACCATTTTATAAAAAAACCAATAGGCTTTTCCGGCCTACTAAAGGTGTCTGTCTGTGTGCCCCTGCCTGGTGTTGCCCTCAACTAAATAAAGCTGAGCTTCAACCTTCTGCTCCAAATTACCATTTTAAAAAATGCAATAGGCTTTTCCGGCCTACTAAAGGTGTCTGTCTGTGTGCCCCTGCCTGGTGTTGCCCTCAACTAAATAAAGCTGAGCTTCAACCTTCTGCTCCAAATTACCATTTTAAAAAATGCAATAGGCTTTTCCGGCCTACTAAAGGTGTCTGCCCCTCCCTGGTGTTGTCCTCAACTGAACAAAGCTGAGCTTCCACATTCTGGCTTTCGCCCTATACTATCAGATATTAAACTGCATTTGGCCTACTAGTGTGGTTAGGCCCTTGAAACAGTGTCTGCTGCTCTTGGGTTTGCTACTCCACTGAACAAAGCAATGCCGCCTGTTTAGTCCTGTTACCAATTTTGAACTGCATGTAGCCTACTTTATTCTTTGGCCCTATATCTGTTTCCTCCTCATCCTGCCCATTGCCCAGCCACTGCTAAATGAGTCTGCTGGTACATTGACCTAGACCACTACATTCCCCTTGTACTCTACACAGCCAGAATCTGTCCCTGCTGAAAGTAAGGTTCCCCTTCCCGCATGTTATACCACCTTACACAGGGACAAAGAGGAAGGTGCAGATGAAAGTGCAGGTTCCTTCATCAGGTGGGGGGGCATACTCGTTGGCGACGTCACTGGCACAGGGCCCCTCAGAGTACGCAAAAGTGTCGCTGCTGGTGGGAGGCGCCCCCGCCATGCAAACACACCGCCGTACTTTGAGGGGCCCTGTGCCAGTGGCAATGCGAACGAGTGGGCCCCCCCCTGCTTGCTCAGGATCACAGCACTTGCAACTTTTAAATACTTACCTTTCCCTGCAACACCGCCGTGACGTAGTCCGCATTTCCTGGGCCCACGAAAAACTTGAGCCAGCCCTACTCCCCCCACAACTTTCCCCCAATTCCCTATGCCCAACTATTATTATACAGTTAATTAAGATTGGCAAGCTTCAGAAACAAGAATGGATGTTTTTGGCATTAAAATGGGCACTGTAGGTGTTTTCCTGGCCTCCACTCACTGCCGACTATGCTTCCCCATTGACTTGCATTGGGTTTCGTGTTTCGGTCGATCCCCGACTTTTAGCGATAATCGGCCGACTGCACTCGACTCGACTCTGGACAAAATCGGGTTTCCCAAAACCCTACTCGATCTTAAAAAAATGAAAGTCGCTCAACCCTAGTCTTTAGAGTATACGTTAGCGCTAGACTTTTCCAGGTCAACCCCATGTTGGCGCGGCTGCAATGGTGAAGTCATCTGTTTCTGCATTGTTTCACAAAATGGTCGAGGTCTAACTGGCGCCTGTGATCTAATATCAGGTACAGGTCCTTTGTACGCCAGCTTTGCTCTCTGCCCCTGTTTGAATTGAGAGCCCAGATCAGGGGTCCTTAGCGGCGGTACCGCTGGGATGTTGCTGGTTCTCTGCCACTCATTTGCACTCACGCACACCTCAGCATTCAGTACCTTCTCCCCATTGCTTAGATCTGCCGACTGATCATTCCTCGGTGGCCTCTTGGTGTCGGTGAATGTCCAGGGGAACTCCTCTATCTGAGCTCTTGGCACAAACTCCGGCGTGGCGTGATTCAATCTTTTTCCCTGCTTGAGACCGATCAGCCGCTCCTTACAAGGGGCCTGCCGCAGCAATCGCGTCGGGTCCCTCTCAGCTGTGTTCTGCTTCCTGTTAGCTTCTGTATGCTCCGTGCCCCGTCGCTGCTCTTTAATGTCCCCACTCACTGTTGCCGAGGCTGCGATATGGGGATCTCCCTTGCTCTCCAAGCTGTTCCTCCTGCTCTCTGGTCTTGTTCCACAGCTGGCTCCCGCTTTGCTGCCGGAGTGCAGCGCTCTATCATGTTCCTGGTGTGTATGCAGCGGCGGGACTCCTTCTTCCTTCCCCGCAGTCACTACCTTCTCCAGCGCTTTACCTTCAGTCCCCACCACCGGCTCCTGGATGTTCAGTGCCTTTGCTCCCAGCCCTCTTGGCACCTGTTGGCTGCTGGTGTCTTCATTGTTTCTCCAGTCCTGCTGTGAGGGCGCCGCTCGGTTTCCGGCTCTGCTGTATTGCTTTGTGGCTTCCCTCACCTGCTGGGCTTTGCCGGTCGGTGCTTGTTCCAGGGCGGCGTGCAGCTCCCCGGGACCTTCCTGTTGCAGCGGCGCGTCCTCTCTTTCTGGCGCCGCTGTGTCCTGCAGCTGCTCTTTGGCTGACGATCGCAGCCTCGGTACGCACACAGGAGCGCTGCTCCTTAGCTGTGACGTCACCGGCGCCATCTTGCTTCTCGGGCTGCTCCCGGCACGCTGAGACATCGCTTCCTCCCGGCCTCTGTTCTTCGCGCTGCGGGGCTGATCCGGCACTTTGGCAGCTGTGGGAGACCTACCATTCAGGAGCTTTTTGCGCAGCGGTACCTTCTGCTTCTCTGGCTGAAGCTGGGTGTGGGGAGGGCTCGGCTCACTCCTTGCATCGGCAGGCAAAGTCTTTCCATAGGTTCCCATGCTTCCATTCCTCTTTGCTCCCCTCTGGCTCCAAACCGGGACATTTTTAGTCAGAGTAGGTCCCCTCCTAGCTTGGCTGGCTCCTGGCATGTTATAAATGCTCCAGGAGTCCAAAAGTCCACTTTTAGTATGCTTTTTGTAGCTTTTTTAGGGGGAAACAGCAGGAGATCCTGTGAAGCACGTCTGCTTGCTCCCCCTGGCAAACCACGCCCCCCAGGCTTTATGATTTTTAACTGGAAATCTGGCCTTCCGATTTCTCACTGAAACATAGTTTTATCACAAACCATTTTGAGTAGCAAATCGGGCCTCCTGAGACTGCCACACAGTTTTTGCATAATCTTGTTAGATGCTGGAAGATCGAGTTCACACAAGACTGGATCTTATCTAGTTAACTGACAAGTTCACTTGCAGCTCTATCAGGAGTGACTTCTCTGCACTGTGAAACTGAGAAAATGGCGCGAGCAAAACAAGCTGTCCATTTTTTATGCAGCTAGGGACATGTGACTTCGGCAGCTAATCACAGAAGACCTTCTGTCATGAATATGGATGGTTTCTGCACCCTGATAAGCTGCCGGAATCAACACACATAAAGATAAGGGGAAACTAAAAGAACCCGCCTCTAACCTCTCCACACCCCATCCCCTCATCAAACATGTCCCCCATCCCACCCACTCATCATATAGCAACACTATCCTAGCCAAAGTAAAAACAAAAGCAGTAGTGGAAATGCGATAATTTACTGAACTGTGACAAAATTTTGTCGTGAAAGCAAACACAAATCCGAATGTGCTTTGTTCATGCTGAATCTGAAATTGGTGAATGTTTTCTGAACAAGTTCGCTCATTTCTAGTCATCAACAATAGGGTTGAGCGAAACGGGTCGATCATTTTCAAAAGTCGCCGACTTTTGGCTAAGTCGGCGTCTCATGAAACCCGATCCGACCCCTGTGCTTGTCGGCCATGCGGTACGCGACTTTCGCGCCAAAGTCGCGTTTCAATGACGCGAAAAGCGCCATTTCTCAGCCAATGAAGGTGAACGCAGAGTGTGGGCAGCGTGATGACATAGATCCTGGTCCCCACCATCTTAGAGAAGGGCATTGCAGTGATTGGCTTGCTGTCTGCGGCGTCACAGGGGCTATAAAGGGGCGTTCCCGCCGACCGCCATCTTACTGCTGCTGATCTGAGCTTAGGGAGAGGTTGCTGCCGCTTCGTCAGAAGCAGGGAGAGCGTTAGGCAGGGTCCACTAACCACCAAACCGCTTGTGCTGCAGCGATTTCCACTGTCCAACACCACCTTCGGTGTGCAGGGACTGTGGAAGCTATTTTTTTTTTTTTTTCCCCTCAGCGCTGTAGCTCATTGGGCTGCCCTAGAAGGCTCCGTGATAGCTGTATTGCTGTGTGTACGCCACTGTGGAAACCAACTGCTTTTTTCAAAGCACATATCCTCTTGTTCCTTCCTTTCTGCACAGCTATCTTTTTTGTTTGTCCACACTTTTTATTTAATTTGTGCATCAGTCCACTCCTATTGCTGCCTGCCATACCTGGCTTACATTACTGCAGGGAGATAGTAATTGTAGGACAGTTTTTTTTTTTTTTTTTTTTTTTTTTGTGGGAGATTAAGATTGGCATTTCTGCTACAGTGCCATCCCTGTGTGTGCCATCTCTCACTGAGTGGGCCATAGAAAGCCTATTTATTTTTTCCGTGATTTGTGTTCTAAAATCTACCTCAACACAAAAACACTACATCAATCAGTGGGAGAAAAATATTGGCCTCAGTCAGGGCTTGTGTGCCACTGCTGTGTGTGCTATCTCTCATTCAGTGGGCTATAGCAAGCCTATTTTTTTTTTTTTTTTTTAATATTATTTGGTTTCTAAAGTCTCCCTGAAAAAAAAAAAAAACCTAAAAAAACAGTGGGAGAGTAATATTGCCCTTTCAGCTTGTGTGCCAGTCTTGACTCCTGGGTGTGCCACCTCTCTCCCTCTCATTCAGTGGGCCATAGAAAGCCTATTTATTTTTTTTAAAAAATATTATTGGGTTTCTAAAGTCTCCCTGAAAAAACAAAAAATACATAAAAAAACAGTGGGAGAGTAATATTGCCCTTTCAGCTTGTGTGCCAGTCTTGACTCCTGGGTGTGCCACCTCTCTCCCTTTCATTCAGTGGGCCATAGAAAGCCTATTTATTTTTTCCGTGATTTGTGTTCTAAATTCTACCTCAACACAAAAACACTACATCAATCAGTGGGAGAAAAATATTGGCCTCAGTCAGGGCTTGTGTGCCACTGCTGTGTGTGCTATCTCTCATTCAGTGGGCTATAGCAAGCCTATTTTTTTTTTTTTTTTTTTTTTTTTTAATATTATTTGGTTTCTAAAGTCTCCCTGAAAAAAAAAAAAAAACCTAAAAAAACAGTGGGAGAGTAATATTGCCCTTTCAGCTTGTGTGCCAGTCTTGACTCCTGGGTGTGCCACCTCTCTCCCTCTCATTCAGTGGGCCATAGAAAGCCTATTTATTTTTTTTTTTTAATATTATTTGGTTTCTAATTCTCCCTGAAAAAAAAAAAAAAACCTAAAAAAACAGTGGGAGAATAATATTGCCCTTTCAGCTTGTGTGCCAGTCTTGACTCCTGGGTGTGCCACCTCTCTCCCTCTCATTCAGCGGGCCATAGAAAGCCTATTTATTTTTTTTTAAAAATATTATTGGGTTTCTAAAGTCTCCCTGAAAAAACAAAAAATACATAAAAAAACAGTGGGAGAGTAATATTGCCCTTTCAGCTTGTGTGCCAGTCTTGACTCCTGGGTGTGCCACCTCTCTCCCTTTCATTCAGTGGGCCATAGAAAGCCTATTTATTTTTTTTTTTAAATATTATTGGGTTTCTAAAGTCTCCCTGAAAAAAAAAAAAAAACCTAAAAAAACAGTGGGAGAGTAATATTGCCCTTTCAGCTTGTGTGCCAGTCTTGACTCCTGGGTGTGCCACCTCTCTCCCTCTCATTCAGTGGGCCATAGAAAGCCTATTTATTTTTTTTTTAAAATATTATTGGGTTTCTAAAGTCTCCCTGAAAAAAAAAAAAAAAACCTAAAAAAACAGTGGGAGAGTAATATTGCCCTTTCAGCTTGTGTGCCAGTCTTGACTCCTGGGTGTGCCACCTCTCTCCCTCTCATTCAGTGGGCCATAGAAAGCCTATTTATTTTTTTTTTTAAATATTATTGGGTTTCTAAAGTCTCCCTGAAAAAACAAAAAATACATAAAAAAACAGTGGGAGAGTAATATTGCCCTTTCAGCTTGTGTGCCAGTCTTGACTCCTGGGTGTGCCACCTCTCTCCCTTTCATTCAGTGGGCCATAGAAAGCCTATTTATTTTTTCCGTGATTTGTGTTCTAAATTCTACCTCAACACAAAAACACTACATCAATCAGTGGGAGAAAAATATTGGCCTCAGTCAGGGCTTGTGTGCCACTGCTGTGTGTGCTATCTCTCATTCAGTGGGCTATAGCAAGCCTATTTTTTTTTTTTTTTTTTATATTATTTGGTTTCTAAAGTCTCCCTGAAAAAAAAAAAAAAACCTAAAAAAACAGTGGGAGAGTAATATTGCCCTTTCAGCTTGTGTGCCAGTCTTGACTCCTGGGTGTGCCACCTCTCTCCCTCTCATTCAGTGGGCCATAGAAAGCCTATTTATTTTTTTTTTTAAATATTATTGGGTTTCTAAAGTCTCCCTGAAAAAACAAAAAATACATAAAAAAACAGTGGGAGAGTAATATTGCCCTTTCAGCTTGTGTGCCAGTCTTGACTCCTGGGTGTGCCACCTCTCTCCCTTTCATTCAGTGGGCCATAGAAAGCCTATTTATTTTTTCCGTGATTTGTGTTCTAAATTCTACCTCAACACAAAAACACTACATCAATCAGTGGGAGAAAAATATTGGCCTCAGTCAGGGCTTGTGTGCCACTGCTGTGTGTGCTATCTCTCATTCAGTGGGCTATAGCAAGCCTATTTTTTTTTTTTTTTTTTATATTATTTGGTTTCTAAAGTCTCCCTGAAAAAAAAAAAAAAACCTAAAAAAACAGTGGGAGAGTAATATTGCCCTTTCAGCTTGTGTGCCAGTCTTGACTCCTGGGTGTGCCACCTCTCTCCCTCTCATTCAGTGGGCCATAGAAAGCCTATTTATTTTTTTTTTTAAATATTATTGGGTTTCTAAAGTCTCCCTGAAAAAACAAAAAATACATAAAAAAACAGTGGGAGAGTAATATTGCCCTTTCAGCTTGTGTGCCAGTCTTGACTCCTGGGTGTGCCACCTCTCTCCCTCTCATTCAGTGGGCCATAGAAAGCCTATTTATTTTTTTTTTTTAATATTATTTGGTTTCTAATTCTCCCTGAAAAAAAAAAAAAAACCTAAAAAAACAGTGGGAGAATAATATTGCCCTTTCAGCTTGTGTGCCAGTCTTGACTCCTGGGTGTGCCACCTCTCTCCCTCTCATTCAGCGGGCCATAGAAAGCCTATTTATTTTTTTTTAAAAATATTATTGGGTTTCTAAAGTCTCCCTGAAAAAACAAAAAATACATAAAAAAACAGTGGGAGAGTAATATTGCCCTTTCAGCTTGTGTGCCAGTCTTGACTCCTGGGTGTGCCACCTCTCTCCCTCTCATTCAGTGGGCCATAGAAAGCCTATTTATTTTTTTTTTAAAATATTATTGGGTTTCTAAAGTCTCCCTGAAAAAACAAAAAATACATAAAAAAACAGTGGGAGAGTAATATTGCCCTCTCAGCTTGTGTGCCAGTCTTGACTCCTGGGTGTGCCACCTCTCTCTCTCTAATTGTGGGCCATAGAAAGCCTTTTTTTTTTTTTTTTTTAATATTATTTGGTTTCTAAAGTCTCCCTGAGAAAAAAAAAAAAATAAATTAGGTGGGAGATTAATATTGACATTAGTGCTTGAGTGACAGTCCTGCGTGTGTGTCATCTCTGTGATTTTGTGCCACAGAAAACAGAGTGTGTAACATTGTGCCTGATTTTCCTTGTGGTCTCACCAACCTGTTAAGGGATATTGAAATCATACTGAAGTTATAGCTCACCGTGTAAGTTGTTTGACAGCAACAAATAAAGTTACTTTGGTTAAGATTTTAAAACAATGAGGAAGTCTGGTGCAAGAGGTCGTCGTGGGCGTTCATTGTCAGCTGGTAATGATGGTAGTGGTAGAGGAGCATCAGGTGGTCGTGGGGATAAAAATATTCCACCTAAGTCTGGAGCTGTGGAGCCAGTTTCGTCGTCAGGCTACACAAGGCCTCGAACGCTCTCTTTTCTGGGAGTAGGAAAACCGCTTTTAAAGGCGGAGCAGCAACAGCAAGTTTTGGCTTACATTGCAGACTCAGCCTCTAGCTCTTTTGCCTCCTCTTCCGAAACTGGTAAATGTAAAAGCAGCGCGTCGCTTGTGGATGTTCACGGTCAGGGACAAGTCGCTTCCTTGTCCTCCTCAGCAAAAACTACAACAAGAGAGAAGGATGCAGCAGGCGACACAACGGGTCACTCCATGGAGCTCTTTACACATACCGTCCCTGGCTTAGAAAGTGAAACATTTAACAGGCCATGCCCATTACAAGTATATTCTGACATGGAGTGCACTGATGCACAGCCACAGCCAGAGTACTATGCTGCTCCTTTGACTCAGACCACCACATTGCCCTCTCAGGGTACAGATCCACAATCAGACCCTGATGAGACTATGTTGCCCCGCCACGAACGCTATACCACCGACCGACACAGTGACACAGACGAAGTTGCACACGAGCTCGAAGAGGAGGTAATAGATGACCCAGTTATTGACCCCGATTGGCAGCCATTGGGGGAACAGGGTGCAGGCGGCAGTAGTTCAGAAGCGGAGGTGGAGGAGGGGCCGCAGCAGGCATCAACATCGCAACAGGTTACATCTGCCGGGCCCGTATCTGGCCCAAAACGCGTGTCAAAGCCAAAACCTGTTGGAGCACAGCGTTGCCATCCGGTTAAAGCTCAGTCTGCAATCCCTGAAAAGGGATCCGAGTCTAGGAAGAGTGCAGTCTGGCATTTTTTTAAACAACATCCAACTGATCAGCGCAAAGTCATCTGTCAAAAATGTTCAACTAGCTTAAGCAGAGGTCAGAATCTGAAAAGTCTAAATACTAGTTGCATGCATAGACACTTAACCACCATGCATTTTCAAGCCTGGACTAACTACCAAACGTCCCTCAAGGTTGTAGCACCCTCGGCCAATGAAGCTAGTCAGCAACGCAACATCCCTTCCGTCACTGTAAGGCCACCATTTTCCGCACCACAGGCAGTATCTGTGCAGGTTTCTTTGCCAGCCAAAAGCAGTCAGGGTCAGGGAATCACCAGTTTTGTAGGAGGAAATATTGCATCTAGGGCACCGGCGGAAACAATACCGTCTCCAACCGTCTCTCAGTCTGCCATGTACACCGGCACACCCGAAAGTTCCACGATCTCCAGCTCTCCAGTCCAGCTCACCCTACATGAGACTCTGGTTAGAAAAAGGAAGTACTTATCCTCGCATCCGCGTACACAGGGTTTTAACGCCCACATAGCTAGACTAATCTCGTTAGAGATGATGCCCTACCGGTTAGTTGAAAGCGAAGCTTTCAAAGCCCTGATGGAGTACGCTGAACCACGATACGAGCTACCCAGTCGACACTTTTTTTCCAGAAAAGCCATCCCAGCCCTGCACCAGCATGTTAAACAGCGCATCGTCCATGCACTCAGGCAATCTGTGAGTACAAAGGTGCACCTGACTACAGATGCATGGACCAGTAGGCATGGCCAGGGACGTTATGTGTCCATCACGGCACACTGGGTGAATGTGGTGGATGCAGGGTCCACAGGCGACATCAATTTAGGGACAGTTGTGCCTAGCCCACGGTCTAGGAAACAGTTGGCTGTAGGCGTTCGCACCCCCTCCTCCTCCTCCTCCTCGTCCTCCTGCAGAAGCTACAGCTCTTCCACAGAACGCAGTCTGCCAACCACTCCATCGGCAGATGACACTGTTGCACACCAGTTGTCCCATTATGGGCCAGCTACTGCCAAGCGTCAGCAGGCTGTATTGGCTATGAAGTGCTTGGGCGACAATAGACACACCGCGGAAGTTCTGTCCGAGTTCTTGCAACAAGAAACGCAGTCGTGGCTGGGCACAGTAGATCTTGAGGCAGGCAAGGTAGTGAGTGATAACGGAAGGAATTTCATGGCTGCCATCTCCCTTTCCCAACTGAAACACATTCCTTGCCTGGCTCACACCTTAAACCTGGTGGTGCAGTGCTTATTGAAAACTTATCCTGGGTTCTCCGACCTGCTCCTCAAAGTGCGTGCACTTTGCTCACATATCCGACGTTCGCCTGTACACGCCAGCCGTATGCAGACCTATCAGCGGTCTTTGAACCTTCCCCAGCATCGCCTAATCATAGACGTTGCAACAAGGTGGAACTCAACACTGCACATGCTTCAGAGACTGTGCGAACAGAGGCGTGCTGTTATTTATTTGTGGGAGGATACACGGGCAGGCAGTAGGATGGCAGACATGGAGTTGTCAGGTGTGCAGTGGTCTAAGATACAAGACATGTGTCAAGTCCTTCAGTGCTTTGAGGAATGCACACGGCTGGTTAGTGCAGACAACGCCGTAATAAGCATGAGCATCCCCCTAATGCGTCTGCTGATGCAAAGTTTGACGCACATAAAGGAGCAGGCGTCTGCACCAGAGGAAGAGGAAAGCCTTGATGACAGTCAGCCATTGTCTGGTCAGGGCAGTGTACAGGACGAGGTAGCGGGCGAAGAGGAGGTGGAGGACGAGGAGGATGATGGGGATGAGTATATTTTTAATGCCGAACCTTTCCCGGGGGCACAGGAATTTGGTTGCGTGTCACGGCCGGGTTCTGGTTTTTTGAGGGACACAAGTGACGTAGATTTGCCTGCAACTGCCCCTCAACCAATCACAACCGGAGATTTGACAACTGGAACTTTGGCCCACATGGCGGATTATGCCTTACGTATCCTAAAAAGGGACACACGCATTACGAAAATGATGAACGATGACGATTACTGGTTGGCCTGCCTCCTTGATCCACGCTATAAAGGCAAATTGCAAAATATTATGCCACATGAGAACTTGGAACTAATATTAGCAACCAAACAATCAACTCTTGTTGACCGTTTGCTTCAGGCATTCCCAGCACACAGCGCACGTGATCGTTCTCACACGAGCTCCAGGGGGCAGCAGACTAGGAGTGTTAGGGGTGCACACATCAGAAGTGGCATTGGACAGAGGGGTTTTCTGACCAGGTTGTGGAGTGATTTTGCTATGACCGCAGACAGGACAGGTACTGCTGCATCAATTGAAAGTGACAGGAGACAACATTTGTCCAGTATGGTTACTAACTATTTTTCATCCCTTATCGATGTTCTCCCTCAACCGTCATTCCCATTTGATTACTGGGCCTCCAAATTAGACACCTGGCCAGAATTGGCAGAATATGCATTGCAGGAGCTTGCTTGCCCGGCAGCAAGTGTCCTATCAGAAAGAGTATTCAGTGCTGCAGGTTCAATATTAACCGAAAAAAGGACTCGTCTGGCTACCCAAAATGTTGACGATCTAACATTCATTAAAATGAACCACAACTGGATTTCGAAATCTTTTGCCCCACCTTGCCCGGCCGACACCTAGCTTTCCTATGAAAAGCTCTTGCCTGTGAATTACTTTTCTAATGTCTAATTTGCTGCAGCTGATTGTACAGCATACGACATGTTTACACCTCCCTAAATGGCAAAACTCCCCACACGGGGCCGTGGTATCGCGACTTGGCGCAAGCACCCGTGAGACTGCTGTTTGTCTGAAGAGGTGGGTGTGCTCGCTTTTGGTTGACGGCATTGCTACTGGGTCCCTCATAGTACAATGTAGTGTCTCTGGCGGTGGTGGTGCGCACCCAACGTCAGACACACCGTTGTAACATGAGGGGCCCTGGGGCGGTCCCGCCGGCCTCAAGAGAGTTCCCCCCTACCCCAGCTCAAAATGTGCTCTACCACGTGCAAAATTATGTCGCACAGCTCCACCAATCTTTAGTCTATTCGCTGACATCATTCAATGTCTGGCACTGACAATACAAATTTGTAGACATCTATGATGCAACTTAAAGTAGTCTGTGTCTGTGTCCTATATTGGCACCATTAAATAGTTACTGCCAAATTACTATGTCAGAAACTCAGTAGATGAGCCCACCCCTGTACCTAAGTATGCCACCTTTTTTTTTTGTTTTGGTTGTTTTGCGAGACATTAACATCTATTTATATTTTGGGAGTACTGGGACAGACACTCCTTGCACTACTCCTCCACTCACCACCAAGCTGCCTGTGTATCCATGTAACCGCTGTAAAACTGCCATGAGCCTATTGTTTGTTATTTTAGGCCTTTGATAGCCTGTCTGCGGCCCCTACTTGCAATACTCCTCCACTGACCACCAAGCTGCCTGCCCGTGTATCCATGTAACCGCTGTGAAACTGCCATGAGCCTATTGTTTGTTATTTTAGGCCTTTGATAGCCTGTCTGCGGCCCCTACTTGCAATACTCCTCCACTGACCACAATGCTGCCTGGAGTGCCTGCCTGTGTATCCATGTAACCGATGTAAAACTGCCATGACTGCCTACTGTTTGTTATTTTAGGCCTTTGATAGCCTGTCTGCAGCCCCTACTTGCAATACTCCTCCACTGACCACCAAGCTGCCTGCCCGTGTATCCATGTAACCGCTGTGAAACTGCCATGAGCCTATTGTTTGTTATGTTAGGCCTTTGATAGCCTGTCTGCGGTCCCTACTTTAAATACTCCTCCACTGACCAGACCACTGCTGCCCGTGTACCCCTGGAACCAATTATAAAGTGCCTACAGCCAGCCCATTTTCTTATGTTAGGCCTTTGAAGCCTGTCTGCGGTCCCTACTTTAAATACTCCTCCACTGACCACCAAGCTGCCTGCCCGTGTATCCATGTAACCGCTGTAAAACTGCCATGAGCCTATTGTTTGTTATTTTAGGCCTTTGATAGCCTGTCTGCGGCCCCTACTTGCAATACTCCTCCACTGACCACAATGCTGCCTGGAGTGCCTGCCTGTGTATCCATGTAACCGATGTAAAACTGCCATGACTGCCTACTGTTTGTTATTTTAGGCCTTTGATAGCCTGTCTGCAGCCCCTACTTGCAATACTCCTCCACTGACCACACCAATGCTGCCCGTGTACCCCTGGAACCTATTTAAAAGTTCATAGAGCCTAGTTATATATTTTATTTACTATTAATAAGGCCATGATGGACTACGCTGTACCACGCTACAAGCTAACCAGTCGACACTTCTTTTGCGAGAAAAGCCATCCCAACCCTCCACCAGCATGTAGAAGACCGCATTGTCCATGCACTCTGGCAATCTGTGAGTACAAAGGTGCACCTGACAACAGACGCATGGACCTGTAGGCATGGCCACGGAAGATTACGTGTCCATTACGGCGCAATGGGTTAATGTGGTGGATGCATGGTCCACAGGGGACAGCCTACTAAGTCTGTCTGCAGTCCCTAATTCAAATTGTCCTCCACTGTCTAAATCGGAACTTCCACCTTCTGGCTTTCGGCCTATAGTATCAGAAATTAAACTGCATTTGGCCTTCAACTTTGGTTAGGGCCTACTAACGGCTTCTGCCCCTCCCTGGTGTTGCCCTCAACTAAATAAAGCTGAGCTTCAACCTTCCGGCTCTCATTATGTGGTTTAAAAAAAAAAAATGGTGGTTAGGGCCTACTAACGGCTTCTGCCCCTCCCTGGTGTTGCCCTCAACTAAATAAAGCTGAGCTTCAACCTTCTGCTCCAAATTACCATTTTAAAAAATGCAATAGGCTTTTCAGGCCTACTAAAGGTGTCTGTCTGTGTGCCCCTCCCTGGTGTTGTCCTCAACTAAATAAAGCTGAGCTTCAACCTTCCGGCTCTCATTATGTGGTTTTAAAAAAAAAAATGGTGGTTAGGGCCTACTAACGGCTTCTGCCCCTCCCTGGTGTTGTCCTCAACTAAATAAAGCTGAGCTTCAACCTTCCGGCTCTCATTATGTGGTTTTAAAAAAAAAATGGTGGTTAGGGCCTACTAACGGCTTCTGCCCCTCCCTGGTGTTGCCCTCAACTAAATAAAGCTGAGCTTCAACCTTCTGCTCCAAATTACCATTTTGAAAAATGCAATAGGCTTTTCAGGCCTACAAAAGGTGTCTGTCTGTGTGCCCCTCCCTGGTGTTGTCCTCAACTAAATAAAGCTGAGCTTCAACCTTCCGGCTCTCATTATGTGGTTTTAAAAAAAAAATGGTGGTTAGGGCCTACTAACGGCTTCTGCCCCTCCCTGGTGTTGCCCTCAACTAAATAAAGCTGAGCTTCAACCTTCTGCTCCAAATTACCATTTTGAAAAATGCAATAGGCTTTTCAGGCCTACTAAAGGTGTCTGTCTGTGTGCCCCTCCCTGGTGTTGTCCTCAACTAAATAAAGCTGAGCTTCAACCTTCCGGCTCTCATTATGTGGTTTTAAAAAAAAAAATGGTGGTTAGGGCCTACTAACGGCTTCTGCCCCTCCCTGGTGTTGCCCTCAACTAAATAAAGCTGAGCTTCAACCTTCTGCTCCAAATTACCATTTTAAAAAATGCAATAGGCTTTTCAGGCCTACTAAAGGTGTCTGTCTGTGTGCCCCTCCCTGGTGTTGTCCTCAACTAAATAAAGCTGAGCTTCAACCTTCCGGCTCTCATTATGTGGTTTAAAAAAAAAAAATGGTGGTTAGGGCCTACTAACGGCTTCTGCCCCTCCCTGGTGTTGCCCTCAACTAAATAAAGCTGAGCTTCAACCTTCTGCTCCAAATTACCATTTTAAAAAATGCAATAGGCTTTTCAGGCCTACTAAAGGTGTCTGTCTGTGTGCCCCTCCCTGGTGTTGTCCTCAACTAAATAAAGCTGAGCTTCAACCTTCCGGCTCTCATTATGTGGTTTTAAAAAAAAAAATGGTGGTTAGGGCCTACTAACGGCTTCTGCCCCTCCCTGGTGTTGTCCTCAACTAAATAAAGCTGAGCTTCAACCTTCCGGCTCTCATTATGTGGTTTTAAAAAAAAAAATGGTGGTTAGGGCCTACTAACGGCTTCTGCCCCTCCCTGGTGTTGTCCTCAACTAAATAAAGCTGAGCTTCAACCTTCCGGCTCTCATTATGTGGTTTTAAAAAAAAAATGGTGGTTAGGGCCTACTAACGGCTTCTGCCCCTCCCTGGTGTTGCCCTCAACTAAATAAAGCTGAGCTTCAACCTTCTGCTCCAAATTACCATTTTAAAAAATGCAATAGGCTTTTCCGGCCTACTAAAGGTGTCTGCCCCTCCCTGGTGTTGTCCTCAACTGAACAAAGCTGAGCTTCAACCTTCCGGCTCTCATTATGTGGTTTTAAAAAAAAAATGGTGGTTAGGGCCTACTAACGGCTTCTGCCCCTCCCTGGTGTTGCCCTCAACTAAATAAAGCTGAGCTTCAACCTTCTGCTCCAAATTACCATTTTGAAAAATGCAATAGGCTTTTCAGGCCTACTAAAGGTGTCTGTCTGTGTGCCCCTCCCTGGTGTTGTCCTCAACTAAATAAAGCTGAGCTTCAACCTTCCGGCTCTCATTATGTGGTTTAAAAAAAAAAAATGGTGGTTAGGGCCTACTAACGGCTTCTGCCCCTCCCTGGTGTTGCCCTCAAGTAAATAAAGCTGAGCTTCAACCTTCTGCTCCAAATTACCATTTTAAAAAATGCAATAGGCTTTTCAGGCCTACTAAAGGTGTCTGTCTGTGTGCCCCTCCCTGGTGTTGTCCTCAACTAAATAAAGCTGAGCTTCAACCTTCCGGCTCTCATTATGTGGTTTTAAAAAAAAAAATGGTGGTTAGGGCCTACTAACGGCTTCTGCCCCTCCCTGGTGTTGCCCTCAACTAAATAAAGCTGAGCTTCAACCTTCTGCTCCAAATTACCATTTTAAAAAATGCAATAGGCTTTTCAGGCCTACTAAAGGTGTCTGTCTGTGTGCCCCTCCCTGGTGTTGTCCTCAACTAAATAAAGCTGAGCTTCAACCTTCCGGCTCTCATTATGTGGTTTAAAAAAAAAAAATGGTGGTTAGGGCCTACTAACGGCTTCTGCCCCTCCCTGGTGTTGCCCTCAACTAAATAAAGCTGAGCTTCAACCTTCTGCTCCAAATTACCATTTTAAAAAATGCAATAGGCTTTTCCGGCCTACTAAAGGTGTCTGCCCCTCCCTGGTGTTGTCCTCAACTGAACAAAGCTGAGCTTCAACCTTCCGGCTCTCATTATGTGGTTTTAAAAAAAAAATGGTGGTTAGGGCCTACTAACGGCTTCTGCCCCTCCCTGGTGTTGCCCTCAACTAAATAAAGCTGAGCTTCAACCTTCTGCTCCAAATTACCATTTTGAAAAATGCAATAGGCTTTTCAGGCCTACTAAAGGTGTCTGTCTGTGTGCCCCTCCCTGGTGTTGTCCTCAACTAAATAAAGCTGAGCTTCAACCTTCCGGCTCTCATTATGTGGTTTAAAAAAAAAAAATGGTGGTTAGGGCCTACTAACGGCTTCTGCCCCTCCCTGGTGTTGCCCTCAAGTAAATAAAGCTGAGCTTCAACCTTCTGCTCCAAATTACCATTTTAAAAAATGCAATAGGCTTTTCCGGCCTACTAAAGGTGTCTGCCCCTCCCTGGTGTTGTCCTCAACTGAACAAAGCTGAGCTTCCACATTCTGGCTTTCGCCCTATACTATCAGATATTAAACTGCATTTGGCCTACTAGTGTGGTTAGGCCCTTGAAACAGTGTCTGCTGCTCTTGGGTTTGCTACTCCACTGAACAAAGCAATGCCGCCTGTTTAGTCCTGTTACCAATTTTGAACTGCATGTAGCCTACTTTATTCTTTGGCCCTATATCTGTTTCCTCCTCATCCTGCCCATTGCCCAGCCACTGCTAAATGAGTCTGCTGGTACATTGACCTAGACCACTACATTCCCCTTGTACTCTACACAGCCAGAATCTGTCCCTGCTGAAAGTAAGGTTCCCCTTCCCGCATGTTATACCACCTTACACAGGGACAAAGAGGAAGGTGCAGATGAAAGTGCAGGTTCCTTCATCAGGTGGGGGGGCATACTCGTTGGCGACGTCACTGGCACAGGGCCCCTCAGAGTACGCAAAAGTGTCGCTGCTGGTGGGAGGCGCCCCCGCCATGCAAACACACCGCCGTACTTTGAGGGGCCCTGTGCCAGTGGCAATGCGAACGAGTGGGCCCCCCCTGCTTGCTCAGGATCACAGCACTTGCAACTTTTAAATACTTACCTTTCCCTGCAACACCGCCGTGACGTAGTCCGCATTTCCTGGGCCCACGAAAAACTTGAGCCAGCCCTACTCCCCCCACAACTTTCCCCCAATTCCCTATGCCCAACTATTATTATACAGTTAATTAAGATTGGCAAGCTTCAGAAACAAGAATGGATGTTTTTGGCATTAAAATGGGCACTGTAGGTGTTTTCCTGGCCTCCACTCACTGCCGACTATGCTTCCCCATTGACTTGCATTGGGTTTCGTGTTTCGGTCGATCCCCGACTTTTAGCGATAATCGGCCGACTGCACTCGACTCGACTCTGGACAAAATCGGGTTTCCCAAAACCCTACTCGATCTTAAAAAAATGAAAGTCGCTCAACCCTAATCAACAACAAATCTCATTACCCCGATTGTCCCCACACCAGGGCAATCGGGAGCAGCTGAGACAGGGCACATCTGCGGCTTGTATTTTTAGTCTGGGAAGTGGCCAATAACCTTGGACCTTACCAGCCTGAAAACATAAGCAGCAGTTGTCTGCTTTGCCTTAGGTGGTTATTAAAAATAGGAGGAAACCGGCATCATTTTTTAAAATTATGTATTTATTGCTAAAAACGTCAAGCAAATAATGTGAAAAATTGAATTTTTCTTTGCCTTTTCTTTTTTCTTTTGCCTTATATACAAGTCATTATACAGGAAAGAATGTTTCCTGAGCTTTTTTCTTGCAAACTCCATTTTCTCTTCAGTTTTGTAGGTTTTATTGTCAGTCTGTAAAAGGGTGTAATACAACATTGTTCCCAGTAGCGACCTGGGATTCAGAGATGCATCCAGGGGTCTTACCCATACTGTTCCAATTTCATTTCAGCAATATTTCCATCCATTTCAGTGACATTATGACTAGTGATGAGCGATTAGTGAAATATTCAGATTCGAGAAAATCGCCACGAATAATTTAAAATATCCGTGTATTAGTACCGAATAACAACTCCAATGCAAGTCAATGGGAAAGCCGAATATTTTTCTGTTGGACCCAACAAACAGGTCTGGGGGCATGAAAAAAAAGCTGAAATGGATGGGAAAGAGCTAAAACTAAATTTCAAGAGCATGAATAAAATATCAGCATGCCTTCCTGACTCACATATGGTATCTGGGAAAAATATTGTCAGACTATTGCCCCAGTTTGCCCTCTGGCATGCATGCACTGAAAATGGCACGTCTGCCTCCAACATGAGAGAAGCAAATTTTTCCTTGTACCGTGGGTCAAGAATGGTGCACATCCAGTATTTCATGTTAGACAAAATGTGTTTCATGTGAGGGTTTTGGAAAAGGCATCTGGTCATGAACTTTTCCATGTGTGGCAGACTACAAAGAATCAAATGTTCAGTGTCCTCACCAGTAAGGACTCTAACCATCCTTTCCTCCTCACAACACATAGCCTCCTCTTCTTCAGGCAATCGATGCTGGACAGACTTGAAGCTGGGATTGGCAGTCGCCTCTGCAGCACAGATCAAAAATTCCAGTTCCTCCTCATTCTCTTACTCCTATTCCTTATCATCACCCAATGTGGCCTGAGAATATTGGGGGAGGCTAGGCTTTGTGGTATCATCCACTGTAAAATCTGGCTCCATACCAACCTGTTTGGCATTCAAAGCTTCCTCTTTTAGATTCTGCAGCGAACGTTTTAATAGGCAGAGAAGTGGGATGTTTAGGCTGATAATATCATCATCAGCGCTCACCATCTTGGTGCAGTACGCAAAGTTTTGAAGAACTTCACATATGTCAGCGATTCACACCCATTTGGCAGTTGTTATTTGTGGGGGCTGAGTGTTACTCTGATGGACATTGAGAAGCTGGAATTCAGAGACTGCCCTCTGCTGCTCACTAAGCCTTGCCAACATATGAAAGGTCAAATTCCAGTGTGTGCAGGTCACTAATCAGTCAGTGACGAGACAAATTAAAGCACTGCTGCAGCAAAGCTTGACTGGCAAAAGCCTGAGATGATTGTTCAAAATGTGCACTGACAAGGCATACCTTGGCAGCAGATCCGTCAAGTCAGTGTATGTTTTCAAAAACCACTGTAAAACCATGTTCAGCACGTTGGCCATGCATGGAACGTGTACCAGCTTGCCAAGCTTTAAAGCCGCCACCAAGTTACACCCATTAAAACACACATCCATAAATGGTTGGAAGTTCAGCGAGGGGGGCCACTGGTCGGTCTGTTCTTTTATCCTTTTCAACAGCTCAGCTGCATTGTGATCTTCATCACCTAAACAGATGAGCTTCAGCAGAGAGTGCTGCCTCTTTGTCAAGGCAGTGCTACAGACTTACCAGTTGGTGAGTGATGGGAAGGCTAGTTCTGCTGAGGATAAGGAGGAGGAGAGACAGGAACTGGAATACAAGGAGACTGAAACCCTGATGGAAGTTGGGCCTGCTATTCTTGGTGTGGGTAATATGTGTGATATCCCAGCCCCTGACTCTTTCCCAGACTCCACCAGGTTAACCCAGTGTGCCATCAAAGAAATGTATCGTCCCTGCCCACAAGAACTTGTCCATATGTCTGTGGTTAGGTGGACCTTCCCTGTGACTCTGTTTTGCCAGAGCACAATTGATATTGTGTAACACGTGCTTATGTATTGTGGGGACGGCACACCGGGAAAAATAGTGGTGGCTGGTAATCGAGTACCGTGGTGCTGTCACTGCCAAGAGGTTGCGGAAAGACTCAGTTCCCACAAGTCAAAATGGCAACATTGTTTACTGTTTGAGTCTGTGAGTGGGTGGATATTTCTTCTTTCTGGTAAACATCTGAGGCAGGGACAACTGAATGCTGCGCTGGGACATGAACAGGATGTGGTTGCTGACTGTTGTGTGTGTGCAACTGCAGGTTGTGGGCAGGAGGCATCAGAGCCTGCTTCATGGTCACCAAATTGGGAAGGCAATAACACAGGGGAAATGGCAGTGATATCACCCTCAAATACATATTTTGTACCCATGCATTCCGCCCACCTACTGGGGTGCTTGGCTGTCATGTGCTTTTGTATGCTGGTGGTGCTCAGGTTGGCAGTGTTCTTGCCTCTTAGCTTGGTTTGGCAGATGCTGCAAATACAGTTGTTTTGTCTGAAAGAATTTCAGAAAAATACTGCCATACAAGGGAACAATGCACCCTTGACCTGTTATCTAGCCATGTGGGGAGACTCTGTGGAACAGTTGACCAAGTTCTACCTCAGGTCAAACTACTTCAGTGGCCTTATCATCGACCACATCATCTTCCAATTCCTCAATCTGATCCTCCTTCTGAGTTGCAATGTGAGGCTGACCTGATGGCTACTGTGCATCATGATTATCCTCCACTCTTTAGACATGAAGTGACCTTCCCCAATGTGGCTTTCTCCTGGCCTTTGGTGTGCAAATGTTTGGGCATCACTGCACCCCAACTCCTCATGACCCTCTTTAATGGTGCACGATGAGAATTCTGACAAATTACAAGGGAAAGTAAACAGTTCCATAGAGTGGCCAGTAGGGTTGAGCGACTTTTATTTTTAGAGGATCGGGTCGGGTTTCACGAAACCCGACTTTCTCAAAAGTCGGGTCGAGTGAAATCGGCCGATCCTATAAAAAAGTCGGGGTCGGCCGAAACACGAAACCCAATGCAGTGCAATGGGATACTTTGGTTCCCAGGGTCTGAAGGAGAGGAAACTCTCCTTCAGGCCCTGGGATCCATATAAATGTGTAAAATAAAGAATTAAAATAAAAAATATTGATATACTCACCTCTCCGACGCAGCCTGGACATTACCGCTGGTAACCGACAGCCTTCTTTGCTTAAAATGAGCGCGTTCAGGGCCTTCCATGACATCACGGCTTGTGATTGGTCGCGTGGTGGTCACAGGAGCGGCACACGACCAATCAGAAGCCGTGACGTCATGGAAGGCCGTAAACGCGCTCATTTTAAGCAAAGAAGGCTGCCGGTTACCAGCGGCGATGTCCAGGGGCCTCCGGAGAGGTGAGTATATCAATATTTTTTATTTTAATTCTTTATTTTACACTTAAATGTGGATTCTGATACCGATTTCCGATATCGCAAACATATCAGAACTCAGTATCGGAATTCCGATACAAGATTCAGAAGATCGCTGACCTCATGGCCGACGCCACACAGGGGTCGGGTCGGGTTTCATGAAACCCGACTTTGCCAAAAGTCAGCGACTTCTGAAAATGGCCGACCCATTTCGCTCAACCCTAGTGGCCAGCATTAGGGTCATATGTCTCCTGGGACTCTTGATGGAGGGAGGAAGAAGGACCAGGTTGAGGATTCAGAAGTCCAGCCTCTTGGCTACTGAGACTGGACCGTGTGGAAGACTCTGTGGTGCTGCTTGTAAACACACTGGAGCCTTTGTCTGCCATCTAACCCACAACATCCTCGCACTTGTTTGGGTTCATTAGTGGTGTAGTGCGCTGACCAAATTTTGACAGGAAGCTAGAACGAGATACAGTCACCTTTGGATCTGTCACACGGCTTTGGAGGGCACCACCACATCCACATCCCTTAACGTCACTCTCTCTCATATTGAATGCCTTATGCTTATGAAAAAAAAATACTGGCTTTATTTTTCACAAGTATCCTCAAAAAGGTCTTATGTACAAATTCATGGTATCTAGTAATGTGTTGCTATTTTTTTCTGATCTCAGCTTTGCTATACGTGGCAACAGCAGACTGACAAAAATTACAGGTAAATAGTAATATTTACATACCTCTGCAGGCTTTGCGCACATCGCACAACTGCTAGATAAAGATATGCTATTTATTAAACCAATAGAAAATTATGATTTTTTTATATTGCCTTGCTGACACACTACAACAGTGGAGTAGGCACCATTACCCTCAAGAGGTAACCTTTTTACTATTTGACTACTCGTTTTCATAGTCCTTCAGACTACTCTGAAAGTTTTTCCACTTGGAATTTTGGTCTTTTACTTGTATACATCTTGCTGTGGCTATTATACTCTATTAACTTGTATGTACAACCTCTTTACAACATGTGGTGGGTGTATGGTGCCAATTTCTTGGTTTCTCACTATTTTAATTTTGTTTGTGTTTTTTCTGTACCTTGTAATAAAAGTTTGTACTTCTTTACTATCATTGGTACTTGTGTACATTTTTTTTCTTTCTGATCTTAAGGTACCGTCACATTAAGCGACGCTGCAGCGATACAGACAACGATGCCGATCGCTGCAGCGTCGCTGTTTCATCGTTGTGTGGTCGCTGGAGAACTGTCACACAGACAGCTCTCCAGCGACCAACGATGCCGAAGTCCCCGGGTAACCAGGGTAAACATCGGGTTACTAAGCGCAGGGCCGCGCTTAGTAACCCGATGTTTACCCTGGTTACCAGTGTAAATGTAAAAAAAAACAAACACTACATACTTACATTCCGGTGTCTGTCGCGTCCCCCGGCGTCTGCTTCCCTGCACTGTGTAAGCGCCGGCCCTAAAGCAGAGCGGTGATGTCACTGCTGTGCTCTGCTTTACGGCCGGCCGGCGCTGACACAGTGCAGGGAAGCGGACGCCGGGGGACGCGACAGACACCAGAATGTAAGTATGTAGTGTTTGGGTTTTTTTACATTTACAATGGTAACCAGGGTAAATATCGGGTTACTAAGCGCGGCCCTGCGCTTAGTAACCCGATGTTTACCCTGGTTACCAGTGAAGACATCGCTGAATCCGCGTCACACACGCCGATTCAGCGATGTCAGCGGGTGATCCAGCGACAAAATAATGTGCTGGCTTTCTAGCTCCGACCAACGATGTCACAGCAGGATCCTGATCGCTGCTGCGTGTCAAGCACAACGATATCGCTATCCAGGACGCTGCAACGTCACGGATCGCTATCATTATTGTTGTTAAGTTGTTCAGTGTGAAGGTACCTACACTATCCATCATGTCATTTATGCAGCAGTATTGCTGCTGCCAAGGCCACTGCACAGCCATACCAGCCCTAAATCTCCTGGCTGCCTATTGCATTTCATAGTGCTTAACCGTACTGCTGCTCCAGGAGTTGCCATTGCTGATCCTAAGCTGAAAAGCATCACATTGAATGCCCCATCTTAACTCTCTAACATGCTGCTCCTGCCGCAACCACTGCACAACCATGCCAGCCAAACAGTGATTGACTGTACTACTGAATCTTGGAAATGCGCCCTCTTGTTTTTGTACCCTCAAGAAATATCTCTGAAGATAGAACAAACTAAATTTTTCATGGCTTGATACCAATGTTTTGTCTTCTGAAGTAAGGGAATAGCTTTTGGACAGCTTCATATAAAAAGCATTTGTAATTGCCTAATGATTTTATGATTAGCAAATCAATTGCTGACCAAAATTGTGATTTTTTTTCCACATTTGTTTAACAGGTCATTACTTCATCACAGTCAAAACAGTGCAGTATATCTGTTTGGTCTCTATATATAATTTTTGGAAGGCTTATGAAAAAAGCTATTATTTCTTGATTTAGCAAAGTGGAAAGCTCTCTATTCTTCACAAATAGAAAAAAATATTGCACCCAACCATTTGAAAATGCCACGGCATCTTCTATTTGCAGCAGCTGTCTGTGAAAAACAGCAATACATTCATCTGCCCACGTAAATGTATCTTTTATACAGGCTAGGTAGATGAAAATTAGTTACATCTGGATACCATCTGTTTTACTGTAGCCAGATAGTTGGAAGTCATTTAGACATTTTAAAAGGCTGTGTTTGTATTACAGAGCTCAAAACGTGTTCAATTGACTCCAAGGGGAACTCACAATGTTCCACACATATTTTTCAGGCAATTCTTTAATTATTTAAACTTTTTAATTATGCTATTTGTGCAAATTTATCCACTGCAAATTGAATTATTTGGTGAAATTTGGCAAATCCTACAAATTCGAAATTCAAAAGATTTACTTCTACTCATTAAAAATAACATTAATCTTGACCAATTGTAGCTCCAAACTTGAGGACGATATAAAAAATTACGGTAGTATTCTGAAAAATATGGATTTTTTTAAAATATGAATTAAATTCAATTCTATTCAAATCCAGATGTATTCATGTTTCTTTACTATACAAGAATATTGTGCTTTAAATGATATGTGGAATTTTACATTGGTCAGGTTCCATTGTATAAATAAAGGTAGTTAAATTAGACAATTTAAAGAATTGTTGTATATTTCATATTATTGGATGGATTCTAATATAATCACTTATTATCTTTCCTGTTCTTTTCCTTTGGTGAATTCATATTTTATTTAGCCAGTTATTAAATTGAAAGCTAAAGATCTGTAACACATACAATTCATACATCTAAACTAACTTCTACACAATAGAAAACATAATAAAAGTCTTGTCAATTGCAGCAGCAAAGTTTATTAAAGTGGAAAGCATTGTTTACCAAAGTTAAAAAAGCAGTCGTCTGAGAACTGCCGAGCTATGGAAATTCCCAGTTGTAATTATTTAAAATATCACATTCCAAGCTAGCGGACAATAATTGATTTATAGAAATGTGAGATCAGGGATCAAACAAAGATTTGCTGGTGAATAAAATGAAATCAATCCTTTTTTTTAAATAATTAGATATTTTTAGAATTATATACAGAAAAATGTTTTGTCACATGATTTTTTATAAATTATAACTGCAGATAATATTAGATATTATAATTTATAGTTAAAATGAAAGTACCCAGTTGTATAACAGTAAGTTCACAAGTTAACAATGCTAATAAACTAAATAATAATATGTCATTTTACACAAAACAGTGCCATAATAGTAACAAAAGATTATTATACTGTATTTTGCAGACTATAAGATGCACTGGACCATAAGATGCACCCCAATTGTTGGGAAGAAAAATGGGAAAAAATGTCTTTAACCCCTTCCCGACATCTGACGTACTATCCCGTCGAGGTGGGGTGGGCCCCCATGACCGCCGACGGGATAGTACGTCATACGCGATCGGCCGCGCTCACGGGGGGAGCGCGGCCGATCGCGGCCGGGTGTCGGCTGCATATCGCAGCTGACATCCGGCACTATGTGCCAGGAGCGGTCACGGACCGCCCCCGGCACATTAACCCCCGGCACACCGCGATCAAACATGATCGCGATGTGCCGGCGGTGCAGGGAAGCATCGCGCAGGGAGGGGGCTCCCTGCGGGCTTCCCTGAGACGATCGGTACAAGGTGATGTACTCACCTCGTACCGAACGTCTTCTCCCTGCAGGCCCCGGATCCAAAATGGCCGAGGGGCTGTATCCGGGTCCTGCAGGGAGCACTTCCGGGTCGGAGCAGGCTGCAGATGAAAGCTGCAGCCTGCACGGCTGTAAGTGAGATCGGAGATCTCACAGAGTGCTGTGCACACTGTGAGATCAGCGATCTGTAATGTCCCCCCCTGGGACAAAGTAAAAAAGTAAAAAAAAAAATTCCCACATGTGTAAAAAAAATAAAAAAAAATTCCTAAATAAATAATAATAAAAAAAAAAATATTATTCCCATAAATACATTTCTTTATCTAAAAAAAACAAACAAAAACAATAAAAGTACACATATTTAGTATCGCCGCGTCCGTACCGACCCAACCTATAAAACTGCCCCACTAGTTAACCCCTTCAGTAAACGCCGTAAGAAAAAAAAAAAAAAAACGAGGCAAAAAACAACGCTTTATTACCATACCGCCGAACAAAAAGTGGAATAACACGCGATCAAAAAGACGGATATAAATATCCATGGTACCGCTGAAAATGTCATCTTGTCCCGCAAAAAACGAGCCGCCATACAGCATCATCAGCAAAAAAATAAAAAAGTTATAGTCCTCAGAATAAAGCGATGCCAAAATAATTATTTTTTCTATAAAATAGTTTTTATCGTATAAAAGCGTCAAAACATAAAAAAATGATATAAATGAGGTATCGCTGTAATCGTACTGACCCGACGAATAAAACTGCTTTATCAATTTTACCAAGCGCAGAACGGTATAAACGCCTCTCCCAAAAGAAATTCATGAATAGCTGGTTTTTGGTTATTCTGCCTCACAAAAATCGGAATAAAAAGTGATAAAAAATGGTCACGTGTCCGAAAATGTTACCAATAAAAACGTCAACTCGTCCCGCAAAAAACAAGACCTCACATGACTCTGTGGACCAAAATGTGGAAAAATTCTAGGTCTCAAAATGTGGAGACGCAAAAACTTTTTTGCTATAAAAAGCGTCTTTTAGTCTGGTTTCACACTTGTGTTTTTATCTGCATGCGTTTTTTTAAAAAACCACGTGTGAAAAAATGCATGTAAACGCGGTAAAACGCATGCGTTTTTATAGAAAAACACAAGAAAACAAGAAAAAAACAAAAAACCCTAACCCTACCCCTAACCCTACCCCTAACCTGAAATACGTGGCACTGAAATACGTGGCACTGAAATATACGTTTATATACGTATATAAGTGCCACGATATTTCAGAGGCCACGTATTTAAGTGCCACGTATTTAAGTGCCACGTATTTAAGTGCCACGTATTTCAGTGCCACGTATTTCAGTGCCACGTATTTCAGTGCCACGTATTTCAGTGCCACGTATTTACGTGCCACGTATTTACGTGCCACGTATTTACGTGCCACGTATTTACGTGCCACGTATTTACGTGCCACGTATTTTTCAGTGCCTGAAATACGTGGCACTGAAATACGTGGCACTGAAATATCGTGGCACTTAAATACGTGGCACTTAAATACGTGGCACTGAAATATCGTGGCACTGAAATACGTGGCACTTAAATACGTGGCACTGAAATACGTGGCACTGAAATACGTGGCACTTAAATACGTGGCACTTAAATACGTGGCACTTAAATACGTGGCACTGAAATACGTGGCACTTAAATACGTGGCACTTAAATACGTGGCACTTAAATACGTGGCACTTAAATACGTGGCACTTAAATACGTGGCACTTAAATACGTGGCACTTAAATACGTGGCACTGAAATACGTGGCACTGAAATACGTGGCACTTAAATACGTGGCACTTATATACGTGGCACTTATGACTGTCAGAAAATGTTCAGTAAACGGTTAGGGGTGAGGTTAGGGGTAGGGTTTCAGGTAGAATTGGGGAGTTTCCACTGTTCAGGCACATCAGGGGCTCTCCAAACGCGACATGGCGTCCAATCTCAATTCCAGCCAATTCTGCGTTGAAAAAGTAAAACGGTGCTCCTTCCCTTCCGAGCTCTCCCGTGCGTCCAAAAAGGGGTTTACCCCAACATATGGGGTATCAGCGTACTAGGGACAAATTGAACAACAACTTCTGGGGTCCAAGTTCTCTTGTTATCCTTGGGAAAATAAAAATTTGGGGGGCTAAAAATCATTTTTGTGGGAAAAAAAATATGTTTTATTTTCACGGCTCTGCGTTGTAAACTGTAGTGAAACACTTGGGGGTTCAAAGTTCTCACAACACATCTAGATAAGTTCCTTGGGAGGTCTAGTTTCCAATATGGGGTCACTTGTGGGGGGTTTGTACTATTTGGGTACATCAGGGGCTCTGCAAATGCAACGTGACGCCTGCAGACCAGTCCATTTAAGTCTGCATTCCAAATGGCGCTCCTTCCCTTCCGAGCTCTGTCATGCGCCCAAACAGTGGTTCCCCCCCACATAGGGGGTATCAGCGTACTCAGGACAAATTGGACAACAACTTTTAGGGTCCAATTTATCCTGATACCCTTGTGAAAATACAAAACTGGGGGCTAAAAAATCATTTTTGTGAAAAAAACATAATTTTTATTTTCACGGCTCTGCGTTATAAACTGTAGTAAAACACTTGGGGGTTCAAAGTTCTCACAACACATCTAGATAAGTTCCTTGGGGGGTCTAGTTTCCAATATGGGGTCACTTGTGGGGGGTTTGTACTGTTTGGGTACATCAGGGGCTCTGCAAATGCAACGTGACGCCTGCAGACCAATCCATTTAAGTCTGCATTCCAAATGGCGCTCCTTCCCTTCCGAGCTCTGTCATGCGCCCAAACAGTGGTTCCCCCCCACATAGGGGGTATCAGCGTACTCAGGACAAATTGGACAACAACTTTTAGGGTCCAATTTATCCTGATACCCTTGTGAAAATACAAAACTAGGGGCTAAATTTCATTTTTGTGAAAAAAAAAAAAAAAATTATTTTCACGGCTCTGCGTTATAAACTGTAGTGAAACACTTGGGGGTTCAAAGTTCTCACAACACATCTAGATAAGTTCCTTGGGGGGTCTAGTTTCCAATATGGGGTCACTTGTGGGGGGTTTGTACTGTTTGGGTACATCAGGGGCTCTGCAAATGCAACGTGACGCCTGCAGACCAATCCATTTAAGTCTGCATTCCAAATGGCGCTCCTTCCCTTCCGAGCTCTGTCATGCGCCCAAACAGTGGTCCCCCCCCACAAATGGGGTATCAGCGTACTCCAGACAAATTGGACAACAACTTTTGGGGTCCAATTTATCCTGATACCCTTGTGAAAATACAAAACTGGGGGCTAAAAAATCATTTTTGTGAAAAAAAAAAAAAAATTTATTTTCACGGCTCTGCGTTATAAACTGTAGTGAAACACTTGGGGGTTCAAAGCTCTCAAAACACATCTAGATAAGTTCCTTAGGGGGTCTACTTTCCAAAATGGTGTCACTTGTGGGGGGGTTTAATGTTTAGGCACATCAGGGGCTCTCCAAACGCAACATGGCATCCCATCTTAATTCCAGTCAATTTTGCATTGAAAAGTAAAATAGCGCTTCTTCCCTTCTGAGCTCTGCTATGCGCCCAAACAATGGTTTACACCCACATATGGGGTATCGTCGTACTCAGGACAAATTGCACAACAACTTTTGTGGTCTAATTTCTTCTCTTACCCTTGGGGAAATAAAAAAATGGGGGTGAAAAGATCATTTTTGTGAAAAAATATGATTTTTTATTTTTACGGCTCTGCATTATAAACTTCTGTGAAGCACTTGTTGGGTCAAAGTGCTCACCACACATCTAGATAAGTTCCTTAGGGGGTCTACTTTCCAAAATGGTGTCATTCGTGGGGGGTTTCAATGTTTAGGCACATTAGGGGCTCTCCAAACGCAACATGGCGTCCCATCTCAATTCCAGTCAATTTTGCATTGAAAAGTCAAATGGCGCTCCTTCCCTTCTGAGCTCTGCCCTGCGCCCAAACAATGGTTTACACCCACATATGGGGTATCAGTGTACTCAGGACAAATTGCACAACAATTTTTGGGGTCCAATTTCTTCTCTTACCCTTGGGAAAATAAAAAATTGGGGGTGAAAAGATCATTTTTTGTGAAAAAATATGATTTTTTATTTTTACGGCTCTGCATTATAAACTTCTGTAAAGCACTTGTTGGGTCAAAGTGCTCACCACACATCTAGATAAGTTCCTTAGGGGGTCTACTTTCCAAAATGGTGTCACTTGTTAGGGGTTTCAATGTTTAGGCACATCAAGGGCTCTCGAAATGCAACATGGCGTCCCATCTCAATTCCAGTCAATTTTGCATTGAAAAGTCAAATGGCGCTCCTTCCCTTCCGAGCTCTGCCCTGCGCCCAAACAATGGTTTACACCCACATATGGGGTATCAGCGTACTCAGGACAAATTGCACAACAATTTTTGGGGTCCAAATTCTTCTCTCACCCTTGGGAAAA
This sequence comes from Ranitomeya variabilis, assembly GCF_051348905.1. Taxonomy (NCBI): domain Eukaryota; kingdom Metazoa; phylum Chordata; class Amphibia; order Anura; family Dendrobatidae; genus Ranitomeya; species Ranitomeya variabilis. Next base: position 418,318,540 of record NC_135237.1, on the reverse strand, counting down.
TAAAAAATTGGGGGTGAAAAGATCATTTTTGTGAAAAAATATGATTTTTTATTTTTACGGCTCTGCATTATAAACTTCTGTAAAGCACTTGTTGGGTCAAAGTGCTCACCACACATCTAGATAAGTTCCTTAGGGGGTCTACTTTCCAAAATGGTGTCACTTGTTAGGGGTTTCAATGTTTAGGCACATCAGGGGCTCTCCAAATGCAACATGGCGTCCCATCTCAATTCCAGTCAATTTTGCATTGAAAAGTCAAATGGCGCTCCTTTGCTTCCAAGCTCTGCCATGCGCCCAAACTGTGGTTTACCCCCACATATGGGGTATCAGCGTACTCAGGACAAATTGTACAACAACTTTTGGGGTCTATTTTCTCCTGTTACCCTTGGTAAAATAAAACAAATTGGAGCTGAAATAAATTTTGTGTGAAAAAAAGTTAAATGTTCATTTTTATTTAAACATTCCAAAAATTCCTGTGAAACACCTGAAGGGTTAATAAACTTCTTGAAAGTGGTTTTGAGTACCTTGAGGGGTGCAGTTTTTAGAATGGTGTCACACTTGGGTATTTTCTATCATATAGACCCGTCAAAATGACTTCAAATGAGATGTGGTCCCTAAAAAAAAATGGTGTTGTAAAAATGAGAAATTGCTGGTCAACTTTTAACCCTTATAACTCCGTCACAAAAAAAAATTTTGGTTCCAAAATTGTGCTGATGTAAAGTAGACATGTGGGAAATGTTATTTATTAAGTATTTTGTGTGACATATGTCTGTGATTTAAGGGCATAAAAATTCAAAGTTGGAAAATTGCGAAATTTTCAAAATTTTCGCCAAATATTCGTTTTTTTCACAAATAAACGCAAGTTATATCGAAGAAATTTTACGACTAACATGAAGTACAATATGTCACGAGAAAACAATGTCAGAATCGCCAAGATCCGTTGAAGCGTTCCAGAGTTATAACCTCATAAAGGGACAGTGGTCAGAATTGTAAAAATTGGCCCGGTCATTAACGTGGAAACCACCCTTGGGGGTGAAGGGGTTAAAGATAATGGTAGCATACCTTATAGTCGGATTTTACTGTAGCTTACTGGGGGGTACCTGAGGCAGAGCAGGGTCACAGGAGGCAGGGTCGTTGCTGCAGGCTCAGTGCTGGGAGGAGGGAGAGTTCCTAACTTGCGAGGTTGTGGGCCCTAGGCTTTCATAAAATGTTGGTGGTGAGTGGAGTCCCATTCCCATTGATTTCCCTGCAGTAGGCTTCAACAAAATGGCCATCGAAGGTCGCATACGCACAGATTGAGAAGCCAAGATCTTGTCTCCCTAGGAATAAATCCATCAAATAATGTTGCATGAGGAATGGCATAAAAAATGAATAAAACCAATTATTGACTTGCTGTTGATTTGTTCTGCCTCCCAAAAATCACAATAATTCTCAGTGCACATTTTTTCTGCACTCTAGTGAAGTGTTTATACAGAGGTTTCCATGTAAATCTCTGATATACGTCATTCAGATGGAACTCCCGAAGGAAGCTTTCCTATAATAAGGTAGATAGAGACACTGTGGATGGCGTCTAGTCTATGATCCAGTGAGGTTTATTTTTTAAGCATGTTCAAAAGTGCGGTCGACCACAGTTTTCTGTACATCTGAAAAGAAGGACACCGCTGAACAGAGGTCAGACGGAGTCCGGAGTAACTTTGGTGCCTCATTATAGTGAATGGATCCCTTGGGGTTCTCATCTGAATCATGTCATTGAGATTTAGATACTTCAATGTACAGGTGCTTCTCACAAAATTAGAATATCATCAAAAAAATAATTTATTTCAGTTCTTCATTGCAAAAAGTGAAATTCATATATTATATAGAGTCATTACAAACAGAATGAGCTATTTCAAGTGTTTATTTCTGTTAATGTTGATGATTATGGCTTACAGCTAATGAAAACCCAAAAGTCATCATCTCAGTAAATTACAATAATTAACAAAAAACATCTGTAAAGGCTTCCTAAGCATTTAAAAAGGTCCCTTAGTCTGTTTCAGTAGGCTCCACAATCATGGGGAAGACTGCTGACTTGCCATATGTCCAGAAGGCAGTCATTGACACACTCAACAAGGAGGGTAAGCCACAAAAGGTCATTGCTAAAGAATCTGGCTGTTCAGAGTGCTGTTTCCAAGCATAATAATGGAAAGTTGAGTGGAAGGAAAAAGTGTGGTAGAAAAAGGTACACAAGCAATCGGCATAACCGCAGCCTTGAAAGGATTGTTAACCCCTTCACCCCTGGAGCTTTTTCCGTTTTTCCTTTTTCGTTTTTCGCTCCCCTCCTTCCCAGAGCCATAACTTTTTTATTTTTCCGTCAATTTGGCCATGTGAGGGCTTATTTTTTGCGGGACGAGTTGTACTTTTGAACGACATCATTAGTTTTAGCATGTCGTGTACTAGAAAACGGGAAAAAAATTCCAAGTGCAGTGAAATTGCAAAAAAAGTGCAATCCCACACTTGTTTTTTGCTTGCCTATTTTGCTAGGTTCACTAAATGCTAAAACTGACCTGCCATTATGATTCTCCAGGTCACTACGAGTTCATAGACACCTAACATGACTAGGTTATTTTTCACCTAAGTGGTGAAAAAAAATTCCAAACTTTGCAAAAAACAAAACAAAACAAAATTGCGCCATTTTCCGATACTCGTAGCGTCTCCATTTTTCGTGATCTGGGGTCAGGTGAGGGCTTATTTTTTGCGTGCCGAGCTGGCGCTTTTAATGATAGCATTTTGGTGCAGATATGTTCTTTTGATCGCCCGTTATTGCATTTTAATGCAATGTCGTGGCGACCAAAAAAACGTAAATCTGGCGTTTCGAATTTTTTTCTCATTACGCCATTTAGCGATCAGGTTAATGCTTTTTTTTTATTGATAGATCGGGCGATTCTGAACTCGGCGATACCAAATATGTGTAGGTTGGGGTTTTTTTTAATTGATTTATTTTGATTGGGGCGAAAGGGGGGTGATTTAAACTTTTATATTTTTTTATTTTTTTCACATTTTTAAAAACTTTTTTTTTTTACTTTTGCCATGCTTCTATAGCCTCTATGGGAGGCTAGAAGCAGGCACAGCCCGATCGGCTCTGCTATGCAGCAGTGATCATAAGATCGCTGCTACACAGCAGATTTGCAGGTGTGCTGTGAGCGCCGACCACAGGGGGGCGCTCACAGCCACCGGCAATCAGTAACCATAGAGGTCTCAAGGACCTCTATGGTTACAATGCAGGAGCATCGCCGACCCCCGATCATGTGACGGGGGTCGGCGATGCGCTCATATCCGGCCGCACGGCCGGATGCGGTAGTTAAATGCCGCTGTCTGCGTTTGACAGCGGCATTTAACTAGTTAATAGGCGCGCGCAGATCGCGATTCTGCTCACGCCTATTGCGGGCACATGTCAGCTGTTCAAAACAGCTGACATGTCCCGGCTTTGATGTGCGCTCACCGCCGGAGCGCACATCAAAGCGGGGGTCCCGACATGTGACGTACTATACCGTCATATGTCGGGAAGGGGTTAAGAAAAGGTCATTTAAATATTGGGGGAGATTCACAAGGAGTGGACTGCTGCTGGAGTAATTGCTAGAGATGAGGGAATTTGTTAGAAAAATTATCACCAAACATAAATTCGGCACGAATATGGCAAATTCGGATTCGTGATTGTAAATCTGAGCAAAATTTCATAAAATCGATAAAAAATCCCTAACATTCGGTAAAAGTGCTGGAAAATATTTGCATTGCCACCAAAGTAAGGTGGTGCAGAATTTAAAATCTAATTTTGGTTGTTAATACTGTGCTCTGTTGTGAATTAGACTTTTTGGCTCCCTCTTGTGGTTACTAGTGATATGACTCTGGGATTGTCTTTCCTCAGTTTGGCACCCACCTGGGTCGTTAGTCCAGGGGAGTTGCTATATAAGCTTCCTGGATCCTTAGTCCAGTGCCTGGCATGGTTGTAATCAGATCCTTTCTGTTTGCTCCTGTCTGCTGGTCCGGGTTCGTGCAAAATTAAGCTAAGTCCTGCTTCTTTGTTTTTTGGTTATTTGCTTGCTCTCATTTTTGTCCAGCTTGTACTAAATGTGATTCCTGACCTTGCTGGAAGCTCTAGGGGGCTGGTGTTCTCCCCCCGGGCCGTTAGACGGTTCGGGGTTTCTTGAATATCCAGTGTGGATATTTTGATAGGGTTTTTGCTGACCATATAAGTCATCTTACTATATTCTGCTATTAGCTAGTGGGCCTCTCTTTGCTAAATACCTAGCTCATTCTTACGTTTGTCTTTTCCTCTTACCTCACCGTTATTATTTGTTGGGGGCTTGTATCCAACTTTTGGGGTCTTTTCTCTGGAGGCAAGAAAGGTCTTTCTTTTCCCTTCTAGGGTTAGTTAGTTCTCCGGCTGGCGCGAGACGTCTAGAACCAACGTAGGCACGTTCCCCGGCTGCTGCTATTTGTGGTGCTAGGATTAGATATATGGTCAGCTCAGTTACCACTGCCCTATGAGCTGTTTTTTTGTGTTTGCAGACTTAGTAATTATTTCTGAGACCCTCTGCCATTGGGGTCATAACAGTATGCCAGGCCAACATTGAATGTTTAATGCATTGCTGAAGTGGGATTATAAGAAAGGAAATTCTGAGGTTTTTTTTTTTTTTTTTTTCCTCTCTTCCTCCCCTTTACCTCTGAGTGGCTTGTGCTTGCTGCAGACATGAATGTCCAGACCTTGATTACAAGTGTAGACCAGCTTGCTGCTCGTGTGCAGGGCATACAAGATTTTGTTACCAGTAGTCCAATGTCTGAACCTAAAATACCTATTCCTGAACTGTTTTCTGGAGACCGATTTAAGTTTAGGAATTTCAGGAATAATTGTAAATTGTTTCTATCTCTGAGACCCCGTTCATCTGGAGATTCAGCTCAGCAAGTTAAAATTGTTATCTCTTTTTTACGGGGCGACCCTCAGGATTGGGCTTTCTCGCTAGCGCCAGGAGATCCGGCATTGGCAAATATTGATGCGCTTTTTCTGGCGCTCGGATTGCTTTACGAGGAACCCAATCTTGAAGTTCAGGCAGAAAAAGCCTTGCTGGCTATTTCTCAGGGCCAGGATGAAGCTGAAGTGTATTGCCAAAAATTTCGGAAATGGTCCGTGCTTACTCAGTGGAATGAGTGTGCTCTGGCCGCAAATTTCAGAAATGGCCTTTCTGAAGCCATTAAGAATGCGATGGTGGGTTTCCCCATTCCTACAAGTCTGAATGATTCCATGGCGCTGGCTATTCAAATTGACCGGCGTTTGCGGGAGCGCAAAACTGCTAATCCTCTGGTGGTGTTGTCTGAACAAACACCTGATTTAATGCAATGTGATAGAATTCAGACTAGAAATGAGCGGAAAAATCATAGACGTCAGAATGGGTTGTGTTTTTACTGTGGTGATTCTACACATGTTATATCAGCATGCTCTAAACGCCTAACAAGGGTTGTTAGTCCTGTCGCCATTGGTAATTTGCAACCTAAATTTATTTTGTCTGTGACTTTAATTTGCTCATTGTCTTCTTACCCTGTTATGGCGTTTGTGGATTCAGGTGCTGCCCTGAGTCTTATGGATCTGTCATTTGCCAAGCGCTGTGGTTTTGTTCTTGAACCGTTGGTAAATCCTATTCCTCTTAGAGGTATTGATGCTACGCCATTGGCGGAAAATAAACTGCAGTTTTGGACGCAGGTAACCATGTGCATGACTCCTGAACATCGGGAGGTGATTCGTTTTATTGTTCTGCATAAAATGCATGATTTGGTCATTTTGGGTCTGCCATGGTTACAGACCCACAATCCAGTCTTGGATTGGAAGGCAATGTCTGTGTCAAGTTGGGGCTGTCAGGGAATTCATGCTGATTCCCCGCCGGTGTCTATTGCTTCCTCTACTCCTTCGGAAGTTCCTGAGTATTTGTCTGATTATCAGGATGTATTCAGCGAGTCCAGGTCCAGTGCTCTCCCTCCTCATAGGGACTGTGACTGCGCCATAAATTTGATTCCAGGTAGTAAATTTCCTAAGGGAAGACTATTTAATCTGTCTGTACCTGAGCATGCCGCAATGCGTTCGTATATCAAGGAGTCTCTGGAGAAGGGGCATATCCGTCCATCCTCTTCCCCTCTTGGTGCGGGATTCTTTTTTGTGGCCAAGAAGGATGGATCTTTGAGACCTTGTATTGACTATCGACTTCTGAATAAAATCACTGTTAAATTTCAGTATCCTTTGCCTCTGTTGTCGGACTTGTTTGCCCGGATTAAAGGTGCCAAGTGGTTCACCAAGATAGATCTTCGTGGTGCGTACAACCTTGTGCGCATTAAGCAAGGAGATGAATGGAAGACAGCATTTAATACGCCCGAAGGTCATTTTGAGTACTTGGTGATGCCTTTTGGGCTCTCTAATGCTCCCTCAGTGTTTCAGTCCTTTATGCATGATATTTTCCGGAAGTATCTGGATAAATTTATGATTGTTTATCTGGATGATATTCTGGTTTTCTCTGAAGATTGGGACTCACATGTGGAGCAGGTCAGGATGGTGTTTCAGGTTTTGCGTGAGAATGCTTTGTTTGTTAAGGGCTCAAAGTGTCTCTTTGGAGTACAGAAGGTTCCCTTTTTGGGGTTTATTTTTTCCCCTTCTGCTGTGGAGATGGACCCAGTCAAGGTCCGAGCTATTCATGATTGGACTCAACCCACGTCAGTTAAGAGTCTTCAGAAGTTCTTGGGTTTTGCTAACTTCTACCGTCGTTTTATCGCTAATTTTTCTAGCATTGTTAAACCTTTGACGGATATGACCAAGAAAGGTTCTGATGTTGCTAACTGGGCTCCTGCAGCCATGGAGGCGTTCCAAGAGTTGAAGCGCCGGTTTACTTCGGCGCCTGTTTTGTGCCAGCCTGATGTCTCACTTCCCTTTCAGGTCGAAGTGGATGCTTCTGAGATTGGGGCAGGGGCCGTTTTGTCGCAGAGAGGCCCTGGTTGCTCGGTAATGAGACCATGTGCTTTCTTCTCTAGGAAGTTTTCGCCTGCTGAGCGGAATTATGATGTTGGCAATCGGGAGTTGCTGGCCATGAAGTGGGCATTTGAGGAGTGGCGTCATTGGCTCGAGGGTGCTAAGCATCGTGTGGTGGTCTTGACTGATCACAAAAATTTGATGTATCTCGAGTCTGCTAAACGCCTGAATCCTAGACAGGCCCGCTGGTCATTGTTTTTCTCCCGTTTTGACTTTGTGGTCTCGTATTTACCAGGTTCAAAGAATGTGAAGGCTGATGCTCTTTCAAGGAGCTTTGTGCCTGACTCTCCTGGAGTTGCAGAACCAGTTGGTATTCTTAAAGAGGGAGTTATCTTGTCGGCCATTTCTCCTGATTTGCGACTTATGTTGCAGAGATTTCAGGCTGGTAGACCTGACTCTTGTCCACCTGACAGACTGTTTGTTCCTGATAAGTGGACCAGCAGAGTCATTTCCGAGGTTCATTCCTCGGTGTTGGCAGGGCATCCGGGAATTTTTGGCACCAGAGATCTGGTGGCTAGGTCCTTTTGGTGGCCTTCCTTGTCACGGGATGTGCGGTCATTTGTGCAGTCCTGTGGGACTTGTGCTCGAGCTAAGCCTTGCTGTTCTCGTGCCAGCGGGTTGCTCTTGCCCTTGCCTGTCCCGAAGAGGCCTTGGACACACATTTCCATGGATTTCATTTCAGATCTCCCGGTGTCTCAGGGCATGTCTGTCATCTGGGTGGTGTGTGATCGCTTTTCTAAAATGGTCCATTTGGTGCCTTTACCTAAGCTGCCTTCCTCTTCCGATCTGGTTCCTGTGTTCTTTCAGAATGTGGTTCGTTTACACGGCATTCCTGAGAATATTGTGTCTGACAGAGGATCCCAGTTTGTTTCCAGGTTCTGGCGATCCTTTTGTGCTAGGATGGGCATTGATTTGTCGTTTTCGTCTGCCTTTCACGCTGCTCATCCTGATCGCCCTGGTGGTCTTGGTGAGGGTTCGGTGACCCCTCCTTAAGGGGGGGTACTGTTGTGAATTAGACTTTTTGGCTCCCTCTTGTGGTTACTAGTGATATGACTCTGGGATTGTCTTTCCTCAGTTTGGCACCCACCTGGGTCGTTAGTCCAGGGGAGTTGCTATATAAGCTTCCTGGATCCTTAGTCCAGTGCCTGGCATGGTTGTAATCAGATCCTTTCTGTTTGCTCCTGTCTGCTGGTCCGGGTTCGTGCAAAATTAAGCTAAGTCCTGCTTCTTTGTTTTTTGGTTATTTGCTTGCTCTCATTTTTGTCCAGCTTGTACTAAATGTGATTCCTGACCTTGCTGGAAGCTCTAGGGGGCTGGTGTTCTCCCCCCGGGCCGTTAGACGGTTCGGGGGTTCTTGAATATCCAGTGTGGATATTTTGATAGGGTTTTTGCTGACCATATAAGTCATCTTACTATATTCTGCTATTAGCTAGTGGGCCTCTCTTTGCTAAATACCTAGCTCATTCTTACGTTTGTCTTTTCCTCTTACCTCACCGTTATTATTTGTTGGGGGCTTGTATCCAACTTTTGGGGTCTTTTCTCTGGAGGCAAGAAAGGTCTTTCTTTTCCCTTCTAGGGTTAGTTAGTTCTCTGGCTGGCGCGAGACGTCTAGAACCAACGTAGGCACGTTCCCCGGCTGCTGCTATTTGTGGTGCTAGGATTAGATATATGGTCAGCTCAGTTACCACTGCCCTATGAGCTGGTTTTTTATGTTTGCAGACTTCGTAATTATTTCTGAGACCCTCTGCCATTGGGGTCATAACAGTGCTCCTACCACACTACCTGAGCAACATGACTGGGAAAAAGCGAGGCCAAGGTGAAAGGGGAATTAGGCTTAGTGTTCAAGGTGTACGTGGGGTAGGTGGTAATGTTGGTAAAAGCACTAGTGAAGCAATGTCACGTCCTAAGCAAAGAGTACTGCAAATGAAGGGGGCTGGTGATGATAACAGACAAACTGTTATCAAAGGTGCAAGATCCGAGGAACAAATGGAGGAGGAAGAGGTGATGGGCGAACAACTGTCGGATGAAGAGGATAATCCTCCTTTCTCTGTTGTTTGGAGTTGGCGGCAGGGGACAGATGAAACGAGCCTCATTGTTACCCAGCTACCAACACAGCATGGGCTCAGACCTCATGGTAGAGCCCAACATACACTGTGTGCAGAATTATTAGGCAAGTTGTATTTTGATCACATGATACTTTTTATACATGTTGTCCTACTCCAAGCTGTTCAGGCTTGAGAGCCAACTACCAATTAAGTAAATCAGGTGATGTGCATCTCTGTAATAAGGAGTGGTGTTGTCTAATGTCTAGTGTTGAGCGATACCGTCCGATACTTGAAAGTATCGGTATCGGAAAGTATCGGCCGATACCGGCAAAGTATCGGATCTAATCCGATACCGATACCCGATACCAATACAAGTCAATGGGACTCAAGTATCGGACGGTATCCCTGATGGTTCCCAGGGTCTGAAGGAGAGGAAACTCTCCTTCAGGCCCTGGGAACCATATTAATGTGTAAAATAAAGAATTAAAATAAAAAATATTGCTATACTCACCTCTCCGACGCAGCCTGGACCTCACCGAGGGAACCGGCAGCGTTCTTTGCTTAAAATGCGCGCTTTTCCTTCCTTCCGTGACGTCATGCCTATTTCTGCATTCAGGACCTGAAATTACGTCACGGCTTGCTGTGATTGGTCGCGTCGCGGTCACATGGGCGGCACGCAACCAATCACAAGCCGTGACGTAATTTTAAAAATGCGCGCGTTTCCTGCCTCCCGTGACGTCATGGCTTGTGATTGGTCGCGTCGCCCATGTGACCGCGACGCGACCAATCACAAAGCCGGAACGTAATTTTAAAATACTGAATGCCTAGAAGGACCTGAAAATTACGTCACGGCTTGCTGTGATTGGTCGCGTCGCGGCCACATGGGCGGCACGCGACCAATCAGAAGCTGTGACGTCACGGAAGGAAAAGCGCGCATTTTAAGCAAAGAACGCTGCCGGTTCCCTCGGTGAGGTCCAGGCTGCGTCGGAGAGGTGAGTATAGCAATATTTTTTATTTTAATTCTTTATTTTACACATTAATGTTGTTTCGATACCGATACCCGATACCACAAAAGTATCGGATCTCGGTATCGGAATTCCGATACCCGCAAGTATCGGCCGATACCCGATACTTGCAGTATCGGAATGCTCAACACTACTAATGACATCAAAACCCTATATAAGGTGTGCTTAATTATTAGGCAACTTCCTTTCCTTTGGCAAAATGGGTCACAGATTTGACAGGCTCTGAAAAGTCCAAAATTGTGAGATGTCATGCAGTGGGATGCAGCAGTCTTTAAATAGCTAAAATTTTGAAGCGTGATCACCGAGCAATCAAGCGTTTCATGGCAAATAGCCAACAGGGTCGCAAGAAGCGTGTTGGGCAAAAAAGGCACAAAATAACTGCCCATGAATTGAGGAAAATCAAGCGTGAAGCTGCCAAGATGCCATTTGCCACCAGTTTTGCCATATTTCAGAGCTGAAACATTACTGGAGTAACAAAAAGCACAAGGTGTGCGATACTCAGGGACATGGCCAAGGTAAGGAAGGCTGAAAAACGACCACCTTTGAACAAGAAACATAAGATAAAACATCAAGACTGGGCCAAGAAATATCTTAAGACTGACTTTTCAAAGGTTTTATGTACTGATGAATTGAGAGTGACTCTTGATGGGCCAGATGGATGGGCCAGAGGCTGTATCAGTAAGGGGCAGAGAGCTCCACTCCGACTCAGACGCCAGCAAGGTGGAGGTGGGGTACTGGTGTGGGCTGGTATCATTAAAGATGAACTTGTGGGACCATTTCGGGTTGAGGATGGAGCGAAGTTCAACTCCGAGACCTACTGCCAGTTTCTGGAAGACAACTTCTTCAAGCAGTGGTACAGGAAGAAGTCAGCATCATTCAAGAAAAACATGATTTTCATGCAGGACAATGCTCCATCACATGCCTTCAACTACTCCACAGCGTGGCTGGCCAGTAAATGTCTCAAAGAAGAAAAAATAATGACATGCCCCCTTGTTCACATAATTTGAACCCTACAGAGAACCTATGGTCCCTCATAAAATGTGAGATCTACAGGGAGGGAAAACAGTACACCTCTCGGAACAGTGTCTGGGAGGCTCTGGTGGCTGCTGCACGCAAACAGATCAAGCAACTGACAGAATATATGAATGGAAGGCTGTTGAGTGTCATCATAAAGAAAGGTGGCTATATTGGTCACTCATTTTTTGGGTTTTGTTTTTGCATGTCAGAAATGTTTATTTCTAAATTTTGTGCAGTTATATTGTTTTACCTGGTGAAAATAAACAAGTGAGATGGGAATATATTTGATTTTTATTAAGTTGCCTAATAATTCTGCACAGTAATAGTTACCTGCACAAACAGACAGTGTCGGACTGGCCCACCGGAGAACCGGAGGATTTTCCGGTGGGCCCAGGCACTGACACCTGCTGGCATATTGGCCAGCAGCTGCCTAGGGCCCCCACTGCTCCAGGGGCCCCCCAGCCAGTGGAGTGTTGCTAATGCCAGCACACCCAGCTGCTATGGGACCCCTGAGTCAAGGGGGCCCTCCTGGTGCCAGAGAGCAGCAGATGGACAGGAGCCTGTCCCCGGTGCTAAAGAGAAATGAATATTCACGCTTCCCCATGCCCCCATGGGTGTTGAGAGGCGTGAATACCATTTCACTGTAATGGCGGGCAGCATTAGCATAGGCTGAGGCTAACACTGCCCGCCGCTGCTGCTGAATGGGGGGCCCCGGAGGTGTGCCCCTAAAGGGTGGCGATCCTTGATTGCGATCCTGCAGCTTGGGACCAGAGCGGAGCTGCAGGGATCCATGCCATCCTCCTTCCTGCCCGGCACTTCCTGTCTGACTCAGCGTGGCTGGATGATGTCATCATTCAGTGTGGCTGTTTCAGAGAGAAAGTTGCTGCGATGTGCTGCGGCTGCTGGGAACGTGTGGAGAGGTGAGTGTGTGTTGTGTGTGTGTGTGCAGCTGTGTGTGTGTGCCTGCGTGTGTGCAGCTGTGTGTGTGTCTGTGTGTGTGTGCCTGCGTGTGTGTGGCTGTGTGTGTGTCTTTGTGTGTGTGCCTGCGTGTGTGCAGCTGTGTGTGTTTGTGTGTACATCTCTGCCTGCCTGCGTGTGGGTCCCTGCCTCCGTGTGTGCAGCTGTGTGTGTTGGGGGAGGCAATGATAATGATGGTGCTAGAGGCAATGATGATGGTGGTGGGGGAAGCAATGATGATGATGGTGCTGGAGGCAATGATGATGGTGGTGGGGGAAGCAATGATGATGATGGTGCTGGAGGCAATGATGATGGTGGTGTGGGCAATGATGATGATGGTGCTGGAGGCAATGATGATGGTGGTGGGGGCAATGATGATGGTGCTGGAGGCAATGATGATGGTGATGGGGCAATGATGATGGTGGTGGGGGCAATGATGATGATGATCGTGGTGGGGGCAATGATGGTGGTGGGGGAAGCAATGATGATGGTGGTGGGGGAGGCAATGATGATGATGGTGGTGGGGAAGCAATGATGGTGTTGGGGGAGGCAATGATTGTGGTGGTGGGGGAGGCAGTGATGATGATGGTGGTGAGGGAGGCAATGATGGTGGTGGGGAAGAAAGCAATGATGGTTGTGGTGTAAAGGACAAAGATGGTAGTGGTGGAAAGGACAATGGTAGTGGGGGAGGAGGCAATGATGGAGGTGGTAATGAGTACAATGGTGGACGGGAGAACAATGATGATGGTGGAGGGGGCTGCATTATACCCTTTCAGGGGGCTGCATTATACCCTATGAGGGGGCTGCATTATAATTCTGTGGGGGGCTGCATTATTCTCTGAGGGGGCTACGTCATACTATATGAGGGGAGCTGCATTATGCCCTATGAGGGGCTACAGTTTATTCTATGGGGGGCTGCCTTATGAGGGGCTGGCATTATACTCTGAGGGGGCTACATTATATTTTGTGGAGGAGCTGCATTATATTATATGTGGGGGCTGCAGTATTCTCTCAGGGGGCTACATCATACTATATGAGGGGTGCTGCATTATGCTCTATGAGGGGGCTACAGTATATTCTATGGGGGGCTGCCTTATGAGGGGTTGCATTATACTCTGAGGGGCTACATTATATTTTGTGGAGGGGCTGCATTATGCCATATGAGGGAGCTACATTATATTCTCTGAGGGGGCTGCATAATACTTTATGAGGGGGTTGCATTATATTTTGTGGGGTGCTGTATTATACCCTATGAGGGGGGCTGCATTATATTCCATGAGGGAGGCTATATTATATTCTATTAGGGATCTGCATTATATTCTATGGGGGGCTGCATTATATTCTGTGGGAGGCTACATTATATTCTATGAGGGGCTATCCCAACCCCTGCTACATAATTAAAATGTGTGCTACCTTATATTATGCCCTGATATTAGCGTGTTTTACTACACAATTGATGGTCTTGAATTTATTTCTATGTAGCTACATAGCGGGCCCCAAGAATGATTTTCTCTGGTGGGCCCAAGGTGCTCCAGTCCAACGCTGCAAACACATATCCTCCTAAGATAGCCAAATCTAAAAAAAAACCCACTCCAGCTTCCAAAAATATTAAGCTTTGATATTTATGAGTCTTTTGGGTTGACTGAGAACATAGTTGTTGATCAATAATAAAAATAATCCTCTAAAATACAACTTGCCTAATAATTCTGCACACAGTTTATGAGTGCCTTCTTGCCTTACCCTATCTGCAACATGATCCCCGTATAGTAATGGTTAGGAATAATGCTGGCTCCTGGGTTACCACTTTATTAGACCCCAGTTATAAAACCAAATTTTGCCAGATGATTCCCGCCCTAGATAGGGACCCATAAATGCTGGAATAACGAAACACACTTCTATACAACCTTAAGAGAGCTTTTCCAAAATATAGCAGTGAAGCACACAGTTTGCATTGCAGCTGTAGACTTCCAACCTCCGGCCCGTCAATTTGTCAATGCCAAAACATTAGCAGCAGCAGTGGTGGAAGTGGAAGAACCAATTTCTGTGAGTCCTTTGACACTTTTTTAGACCAACTCCTGCACCAGCACTACAGAGTCCAAGTCTTACAAATGGAGAGGATGGTGCAGGAGTAACTAGAACTAAATATCAATACCATCAGGGAGGGTTTGGACCCTTTCACATTTTGGTCTTCCAAAATGGAGGAGTGGCCTGAGCTCACCTCATATGCTTTGGAGGTTTTATCGTGCCCAGCAGCCAGAGTTCTCTCAGAACGTGTCTTCAGCGCTGCTGGTGGTGTCCTGATGAATAAGCCCATACGGTTGTCCCCTGAAAGTGTTGATCGCCTAACTTTCATTAAGATGAACAAGCCATGTATCTCCAAGGACCTTTGCACCCCAATCTCACTGTTCAGACTAGGTGATATTTCATTTTTAGTGTGATGCATTAATGTCACGTAACTCCACTCTGTGATATCTTTAGTGTCGCTTCTGCGGCTGCTGCTGCTGATGTTAACACAAATTTGTGGAAATGTGAACAGTCATGGCTGGTCTACATCTCCAGAGTTAGCTGTAGTGGAAGATATGTCGGTCCCAATTATACTATTTCTATTCTCATGAAAATTATTCCACTTCATTGGTCTCAGGCCCTCATTTTTTTAAACACTCCAAGATGGGTGTCTATCTGTTGGATTGGGTGTAGTGAAAGACCTGTCAGTCCCCATTACACTATTTCTACTGTGTTGAAATTGATGATGCTTTTGTGGTGTAGGCCAATATTTTTTGGAAATGTGAACACTCCTTGTTGAGTGTCAATCTGCTGGATTGGGTGTAGTGAAAGACCTGTTGGTTTCTTTTCTTCTATTTCTACTGTGCTGAAATTGATGCCACTTTGGTGGTGTATGCTAATAATTTTTTGAAATGTTAATACTCCTTGTTGAGTGTCCATCTGCTGGATTGGATGTAGAGAAAGACCTGTCGGTCCCTATTCTACTACATCTACTGTGGTAACATTCATGCCACTTTGGTGGTATCCGCCAATATTTTTTGGAAATGTGAAAACTCATGGTTGAGTGTCCATCTGTGTTAATATTCTGGGTTTTCCAAGTCACCTTGTGAATGATCTTGCCCTTTGTTAAGATGGAGTATGCGGTTTTTGTCTGCTCTACTTCCTGCTCATTTGTTTAAAACCCGCTCAGGTGTCAGCTTCCTTGCTGGAGTATTCTGCTTCTGTTCCCCTTCAGCTCAGTTGCTTATTCTTAGTGTGCTTCTACCAGTGGCTCTGGAAACTCTCTGCATGTTATCTTTAGTCTGTTGACTTTGGAACTTAACCCTTGGTTCACTCCTCCTGGTAAGAACTGTGTTTCTGAACTGTGTTTCTGAACTGTGCTTCTGTACTGTGTGTTGCTACTTAATCCTTCTTTACTCCCCCCCCGGTGGGAGCTGCTGGAACCAACACCAGTATAATACTTTAATGTGAACCTGTTTCTGGACTTACCCATGTTCCTGCCACATCTGAGATCAACTTGTGAACTAGTTTCTTGACTTACCCGTGTTCATGTCATACCTGGGTTTAACGTGAGGACTTGTTCTAGATTTCCTTGTGTTTACTACATACCTGGATTTGACTCTTTCTGCACCACCAGTGTTTTGATCAGCACCACATCACCAGTCACACTCACCTTTTGATCACCTTGCTGAGGACACTGTCTTAAGAACTCTGCCATTTTGCTGTATTTGTTTCAAGGACTTGTTTCATTGCAGGTCACTGCGGGTTATCAGTATATTGTTTTGGGTGTTATTGCTGTTGTACAAATACACTTTTTGCACTAAAGAAACCATTCTCTGTCTGTTACAATCTGCTCGATTGGGTGTAGCGAAAGACTTGTCGGTCCCTATTCTACTATTTCTACTATGGTGAAATTGATGCAATTTCTGTGGTGTAAGACCGTCATTTCTTAAAATGTGAACACTCTTTGCAGGGTGTTCATCTTCTGGATTGGGTATATAGAAAGACCTGTCAGTCCATATTAGGCTATTTCTACTGTGGTGAAATTGATGCCACTTCTTTGGTGTAAGGCCCTCATTTCTTTAAAAGTGCACACTGCTGGTAGGGTGTCCATCTGCTGGATTGGGTGTAGTGAAAGATCTGTTGGTCCCTATTATATTATTTCTACTGTGGTGAAATTGATGTCAATTTGGTGGTGTCTGCCAATATATGGAAATGTGAACACTCAGGGTTGAGTGTCCTTCTGCTGGATTGGGTGTAGAGAAAGACCTGTCAGTCCCTATTCTACTATTTCTACTGTGGTGAAATTGATGCTACTTTGGTGGTGTATGCCAATAATTTTTGGAAATGTTAACACTCATGGTTGAGTGTCCATCTGTTGGATTGGGTATAGAGAAAGACCTGTCGGTCTCTATTCTACTTTTTCTACTGTGGTGAAATTGATGCCACTTTTGTGATGTCTGCCAATAATTTTTGGAAATGTGAACACTCCTGGTTAGGTCTCCTTTATGCGTGTTGCCTGTAGCAGAAGGCTTCTGAGACCATCAGGCCTCCACTTCCATGCCCTCAACTACCTGTGTTACTATCCTTAAATTTTTCTGATAATGGTAGTCTGTAAAACTGATATTTGAGCCACCTGAGTGTGGCTCAGCATTAAAGCAGGTAGAGGTGTTGCATGTGTTATCTGGGCTCCCAGCAAAGGACCGACCCCTCAGCCACCTTGTCTTTCTGTGACATTCATTGGAAAGCTGTAAATGCTGTCCCAGACCCCGATACCTCATGCCCGGCTGATTGCTGCACTTCCATGCTGCAATTTGTACTGTGAGTTAATTGAGGCCACTTTCCTGGTGTCTGTCCCTCATTTGATGTGTTTTGGCAGCATTTAGGGCCATTCTAAGGTATTGTGCATGTGTTTGTTTTTGCCTCCCATTGACTATAATGGCGTTTGGTTATGTTTGGCTAATATTCGCCAAATTAATCGACGAATATGTGCACATTTGGCGAACGTAACCCAAAACGAATATTGAAATATTCGCTCATCTCTAGTCATTGCTTCAAGAGCCACCACACACAGATGTATCCAGGACATGGGCTACAAGTGTTGCATTCCTTTTGTCAAGCCACTCATGACCAATAGGCAATGCCAGAAGCGACTTACCTGGGCCAAGGAGAAAAAGAACTGGATTGTTGCTCTGTGGTCCAAGGTGGTGTTTTCAGATGAAAGTAAATTTTGCACTTCATTTGGAAATCAAGGTCCCAGGGTCTGGAGGAAGAGTGGAGAGGCACACAATCCAAGCTGCTTGAGGTCTAGTGTGAAGTTTCCATAATCAGTGATGGTTTTGGGAGCTATGTCATTTGCTGGTGTAGGCCCACTGTCTTTTATCAAGACCAAAGTCAGTGCAGCCGTCTACCCAGAAATTTTAGAGCACTTCATGCTTCCCTCTGCTGACAAGCTTTTTGGAGATGAACATTTCATTCTCCAGCAGGACTTGACAACCGTCCACACTGCCAAAAGTACCAATACCTGGTTTAAAAACAACAGTGTCACTGTTATTGATTGGCCAGCAAACTTGCCTGACCTTAGCCCCATAGAGAATCTATGGTGTATTGTCAAGAGGAAGATGAAAGACACCAGACCCAACAATGCAGATGAGCTGAAGGTTACTTTCAAAGCAACCTGGGCTTCCATAACACCTCAGCAGTTCTACGGGCTGATCACCTCCATGCCACACCACATTGATGCAGTAATTGATGCAAAAGAAGACAGACCAAATATCGAGTGCATTTACTGAACATACATTTCAATAGACCAACGTTTTGGATCTTAAACTCATTTTTAAAGCTGGTGTTAAGTTTTCTAATTTACTGAGATAATGACTTTTGGGTTTTCATTGGCTGTAATACATTGAAATACATCACTCTGTTTGTAATGACTCTATATAATATATGAAACTCACCTTTTTTAATTGAAGAATTTAAATAAATTAACTTTTTGATGATATTCTAATTTTGTGTGAAGCACCTGTAAGTGCTCAGGGTAGAGCACAGGATAAATGTGATGCAAAATTTTATGTAAAATGTTCCCAATGAAAGCTACAACTCAATCCACCCAATAAAACCACAAATCCTTACTCATGTCCATCATCTGTCTATGGAAATATAAGGGATTCCACTTAACTAGTATCGCAAAGGTTCCGGAAAAGTGCTATGTCTCCTCTTCAAGCTCTAAAAGAAATCCATCGAAGATTGCACTCCCAAATCCTGATTCCCCCTCCCTTCTGAGCCCCACTGTGTGCCTAAACCACATTTGGCATCTACAGAACAAGTTTGGCATTTCTGTAACAATGAGAGCCCACTTAATTTATGGGGCTGAAGTCTTCAGAACCACGAGTTGGGTTCAATGTACTGGGCATTACAGTGGCAGATTTGCAATTTTCACTCAGCAACATTCATTGCTACTTGTTTCTGGAAAACGCCAATGGAGTCAAAATTGTCCCTACACATGTAGATACATTGCCAGAGGTGTATCATTTCCAAAATGTGGTTATTTAAGAGGGAGATTCTGCTCTTCTGGCACTTAATGGCTGTGTATATTGTGTCCACAAATTATTCTATGAAAATCTGTTTTCCAAGAGTCAAATAGTGCCCTCTCCCTTCTGAGTCTCGCCATGTGGCTAAGCAGTATTGTACAGCCACATATTGTGCATTGACATTGGAGATGAGCAACAATTTAAATGTTCTGTTCGGACTATGATTGTTGAATTTGCAATATTCAACAATTTATTTGTCGAATATTCACTGAACATAGCCGAACGCCATTACAGTCAATGGGAGGCAAAAACAAATGCATGCACAACACCTTCTAACTGCCCTAAAAGCTGCCAAAATATATCAGGGACAGACACCAGGAAAGTGGCCTCAATTCACCCACAGTATAAATTGTTGCATGACACTGCAGCAATCAGTCATGCATGAGATATCGTGATCTGGGCCAGCATTTACAGCTTTCAATTGAATGTCAAAGTAAAACGAGGTGGATAAGGGATTGGTGTAGGCCTGCTGTGCTGGGAGCCCTGATACAACATGCAACAGCTCCACCTGCTTTCATGCTCAGACACACTCAGGTGGCACAAATACCAAGTTTCATAGACTACTATTGTCAAAAAAATAGAAAAGGATAGTAACACGGGTAGTTGACTCCAAGGATGTGGAGGCCTGACAGTCTCAGAGGTCTACTCCTACAGGCAACACACATGAAGGAGACACAACCAGGAGTCTACACATTTACAAAAATTAGTGTCAGACACCAACAAAGTGGCATCAATAGCAATAGAGTAGAACTAGTATATCGAGGACCAACACCTCTTCCACTGCAGCCAACCCATCAGATGTAGACTGTAATGGGCAAGGTGGTGGAACAATTGTGCAGTATCCCTCTGAAAGCCTGGAGGGATGTAACAAGTTGGCCTACCAAATCTCAACTCAGATAAGTGTCAGCAGGTGAAGACTGTGACCCAAGGAGGGACAAGGAAGTGGCACCAGGTGCTACTCCATGGCTGACCTACAGAAGGCGGCAGCAGACCCCCTACAGCGGTTAGGCTGCTATGGCGTGAAGAAAGGATGAAGAATGCAGGCAGGCACTGTAGAGACTCTGGAACCAAAAGTGAGGATGGGACCGGCTGAGGAAAAGAAAAGCAATGGCCGGTGCGAACTGGACTGGGTGTTAGATAGATGGGCACTGGCAGGTGCGATCTGGACCAACTGATGGACAGAATAACACAGACAGGTACAAGCAGATGGGCAAAGACAGGTATGAGCAGATGGGTACTTTGTAGTCAAGCAAACAGGTGGACATAGGGGAACCTGACAACTAGCAAGCATGCAAGACAAACTAGCAACATAACTCAGGCACCTCCATATTAGTGGAGAGGCCTTAAATAGAAGATGTCTCCCAGTTATAGGCTGGTAATACCTTAGATTGATGCGGCTGTCACTTTAAGAGGGAGTGAGCACATGCACCCTAAGTATAGTGCCCGGTCCTACAACTGATCCTTGGAGGACAGCGTCACATAGAGGGCTAGATGAGGAGGTGGTGTGTGAGAGGGAGACTCAATGTAATGACTGGTATGAGGAGATCCAACAAAGGGCCTGGTCTGTAATGTCAACAGATCAGAAAGTCTCTAGTAAGAATAGTGGGAATAGTCCACTGTGTCAAAGGCAGGTGCCAGGTCCAGGAGAAGGAGGAGGACAAACTCATGTCACTTTCATTTGGAGTTAGTAGGTCGTTGGTGACTTTAGTCAGGACACTTTCAGTGGATTGATGCCGTCTGAAGCCAGATTGTATGCAGTCAAAGAGCAAGCAAGTGGAGAGGTGGAAGGACAGTTCAAAATGGACATTTTGTTCCAGTACTTTGGAGGCATAGGGGAGAAATGATATGGTGCAATGGCTAGACACTGAGGAAGGGTAAAGAGTGGGCTTTTTGAGGATGGGTGTGATCGAGGTATGTTTCAGCCAGGAGGGAAGACACCAGTTGTTAGTGACAGGTTGAAGAGGTAGGTTAGGCTTGGGATGAAGATTGTGGTAAGGTTTAGATTGAGGTTGTGTCAAGTTCACAGGTGGTGAGGCAAAGTCTTCAGCTGAGATGAGAGGAGAGAGAGGGGGAGCTGGTGGATGCAGAAGAGAATTGAAAGTACTGAATAGCTGTTTAGGGTTGTGAGACAGGTATGATATGAGAGTTGAGAAGTTAGTTTGGTTTGCTTCAGTGAGCAACTGCACAGCATTTTTACAACTACTGTTACTGGACAAGCTACTCCACTCCCTTTCTTTAACAGCCGCACAATGGTATGCTTTGTAGATGAGGGCCAGAAAGAATATGTGCTCCAGTAGCAAGCACTGCATCATGTGGCCTCTGCGCCTCTTCCTCCATTTTAACATCACACACAGTAGAGTCCTCAATGGTGAAACCCCAATTACCCTTTCTTTCCGCCAAGTCACAACTCTCCAACTTCCCAACTGACTGTTGGGAACCACAGATAGCTGAGTCTGAAGATCTCTTCACACATTGTATGCCATGGGCATCGGAAGTGTACTCCAAATATTCACAGACTCAAGAGGAGGAAATCATCTGCTCGGATGGCCAAATTTTTCCTATGTTTGATCCATAGCCAGACAAAGTTGAGTCAGAACATAATCCAAAGCATCGTCAACAGATGTTAACCCCGTTGGGTGAAAGTGATCCATTTTTGACGAGACTCAGATACTTGAGACTGTATTGTGCTGTCAGGACAGGAAGAGGAGGAGGGTGACTCTCAGGGTGAGGGGTGGGAGAAAAGACAGGATAATGATGATGTAGTAGATCACACTTGGTGTAAACCCAGAGAAATACAGCTGAGTAGCTCAGGAGAGGACAAGGATGAGGAAGATGAGGAGGTTACATCGGCACAGTGTTATGTAACCATGACAACCAATGCATCCTCAGCTCCAACTCTGGCAGTGGAAAACAGCATTTGCAGCTCTGCAGTTGCCTAGCTTGGGTCTTTTTTCAGACAGGCAGAAATAACAACAAACCCATTAGGATGTAAAAAAATGGGAAAAAAAAGATATCCACCAATGAAGCTAAAATTTAATTTTTATTACAATTATATCTAAAAGTCAAGATATAAAAAAGCACTTGATATAGATAGCAAAAAATACCATAGAGGACAATGAGCATGTGAGAAAAGGCAAAAAAAAAATATCAGATGTATGATTGAAAATAAGGATAAGTTGAGACTATTGGAAGTGTAAAATTAATCAAAGGACCAATGCCAATAAAATAATGTCCTACCCCATAGACAAACCTCAGTGCCCAAATTATAATTCAGTGATGATTAAAAGACCATAATGACATAGCAGGAAATGTATTCAAAGTATATACAGTACATCAACAGTAAGTGCTGCAGTGGCCATTAAATTGGACCTATTTCAGTCAATTCAAAGCGTATAAATACACAAATAATATGTACCTGATAGGTGTTGCCACAGAACCAGAGCACAAGCGTCCCCTCACTCCAATGCCCAAAATTTTAAAAATCACGTTATCTGTCAACTTTTATAAAGATGACATAGTAGAGTAAAAAAATTAAAATAATTTCAGTACTACATGCATGATCTTGCACATGTGCGATCAACATTCGTTAATCTGGGAATGTCACTGTGCTAAAATGAACCCCATGAACCGCATCTTCTGATTCATCCTCCTCCCTCACTGTGGCAAGTGTTGTCACACAGGTCTCCGGCCGCAGTAGCTCCACTTGTTTACCCCCCACATTGGGGGTGACTCAGAGCCTGTCAGCTGATATGGAAGTGGACATGCCTTCTGTTTTTGACTGATCTTACATACCAAGCATGCCCCATCTTTCTCAATCCACCATAACGTCTTTGCCTGCACCGCTCTCACAGTCCAGAAGCTTGCTGTGTTCACCCTACTCCACCCTGTGTCAGCACAGCAGCGAGTCCTCATTTGTGCAGTTGTGCTCACATAAAATATTCTTTCCCCCTACACATGGCAAAGCTAACACCGTATTCAATCTACTTATAATAATCTCTACTTATATATTGCAATCATATTCCATATAGCTTTACCAGTCAGCAGTAGAGATGAGCCACCTCCCTAGTGTTCAGGTTCGATTCGGTTCGTCGAACAGGGAGATGTTCGCCGAACTGTTCATCGAACTGTTCAACGAACACCATCGAACCCCATTGAAACCAATGGCAGGCAAACACAAACACATACAAACATATGGAAAACACATAGAAAACATCTTAAAAGGTGTCCAAAAGCTGACAAACTGCTCAGAAGACACAACAAACACATGGAAAAGTCACAACTACACATAGTCATGCTAAAAGAAAAGAGGTGGAGGAGTAAAAGGAGGAGGAGACACAGATATAGGCATGTCATGCCCTTCTAAAGTTAAGAAAGGCTGGAGTAAAAATCTAAACTCACTCTACCAACACCCAGACGTCTTGACAAAAAAATATATATATATCTTTAGGTAGAATGGCGGCGGGTCCATTCAGAACACTTTCCTTAGAAGACGTAGTGGTACCCCCGATGGGAGTTGTGCCAAAAAATGAACCCAATACATTCAGACTAATCCACCATTTGTCATATCCAAGGGGCAGTTCAGTAAACGACAACATCGACGCGGAACCAAGTACAGTACTATGTACTGTATTTCCTTTGATGAGGCAATCAGGTGGGTCAAGAAGTTGGGAAGGGGCACTCTAATGGCCAAGACAGACATTGAGGGGGCGTTCCGGTTACTACCTGTGCCTCCGAATAGTGTCCTCCCATTGGGCTGCTTCTGTGAAGGAGCATACTACATAGATCACTGTTTGCCCATGGGGTGCTCCATATCCTGCTCACTATTTGAGGCATTTAGTTGCTTCCTCGAATGTGTCATCATGGACGTTTGTAAGGCGGCACATATTATCCATTACCTTGACGACTTCTTATGCCTGAGCCCAAAAGATTCGCCACAGTGTGAAAACACGCGGAAGTCCACCTGTGAGAAGGAAAGAGCTGGAGGGAGAGTGGACACCCCAGAGCCGAGGGGTTAGATTGAGAAAGAAAGAAGGCGGTGTAGCTTGCTTTATGGGTGGGGTACTCTGCTGAGTAGCAGAAATTGCTACTAGGCCCAAAAGGATTTCCTTGGCCAAATGCCATTATAAAATAGTAGTTAGGTAAACAGACGGTGTAGCTTGCTGCATAGGTGGGGTACTCTGCTGAGTAGCACAAAATGCTATTAGGTACAAAACTATTTCCTGGGCTAGATCAGTTAAAAATTAGTAATTAGATCAACAGGCGATGTAGCTTGCTTCATGGGTGGGGTACGCTGCTCAGTAGCACTAAATTCTACTAGGCCCAAAAAAATTTCCTGGGCTAGATGCCGTTACAGAATAGTAGTTAGGTGGTAAACAGGTGGTGTAGCTTGCTTCATGGTTGGGGTACGCTGCTGAGTTGCACCAAATTCTACTAGGCCCAAAAGGATTTCCTGGGCTAGATGCCGTTACAAAATAGTAGTTAGGTAAACAGGCCGTGTAGCTTGCTTCATGGGTGGGGTACGCTGCTGAGTTGCACCAAATTCTACTATGCCCAAAAGGATTTCCTGGGCTAGATACCGTTACAAAATAGTAGTTAGGTAAATAGGCGGTGTAGCTTGCTTCATGGGTGGGGTACGCTGCTGAGTTGCACCAAATTCTACTATGCCCAAAAGGATTTCCTGGGCTAGATGCCGTTACAAAATAGTACTTAGGCAAACAGGCGGTGGGTGGCTGGGCCACTCTGCTGACTAGCAGACACTGAAGCTTTGGAGCAGACCTCTGAATCCCAGGCCATAATATGAGTAAACAACTCTGCAGATGACCCACCCACCTGGAATTGATGATGGCACCGTCATGTAAAACTCAGCAAGGAGACTAAATCAAAGAGTCTCCATTTTTTCAAAAAATTCGGCCACAGACACCACTTAAATGGCATCAATTTTGCCAGAGTTTTTTTAAAACGGTTGGTGAGGTGATTTTCAAAAATCATCAAGCTTTTAGTCTCGCCAAGTGACACAGGGGTTGAAAAGTCCTTGCGGATCCAGGATTTGTTCATCTTGATGAACGTTAGTCTGTCTACATTGTCACTGGACAGCCGCGTGCGCTTATCTGTCAGCACACCACCAGCAGCACTGAACACATGTTCAGAGAGAACGCTGGCTGCAGGGCACGACAAGATCTCCAAGGCGTGAGTGGCGAGCTAAGGCCATTTTTCAAGATTGGAAGCCCAAAATGAGCAAGGGTCTAGTTCCACAGTCATGGCATCGATGTTAACTTGGAGATACTCTTGTACCATCCTCTCTAGGCGTTGGCTGTGCGTCAGACTTCTTGTCGCCTTGCAAAGGATGGTCTAAAAAAAATCTTGAAACGATTGGAAAAAATTGCTGTTACCACCAGATACGATGTTACTGTTACAGTTTGAGTGATGATGACTCGATAGTCCCACGGTTGGCAAGTTAGAACTCAGAGATTCACTACGTGCACCACTGGTGTTTTGTGGAAAAGCAGATGTTAGATTCTGTAACAGTGTCTGATGATACTCCTGCATGCGTGAATCTCTTTCTATGGCAGGAATTATTTTGCCAAATTTGCTTTTGTACAGTGGATCTAAGAGTGTGGCAACCCAGTAGTTGGCATTACTTCGGATTCTGACAATCCGAGGGTCATGTTGCAGGTAGTGCAGCAAGAAGGCACTCATGTGTCTTGCGCATCCAGGAGGACCAAGTCCTTGTTGTCTTGGTGGTGGCAAGGTGAGAATCATGCTTCCATCATCTGCCCTCTCCCCCCAACCTCGCACAACAGAAATTTGATCAAGGTCTCCCTCATCTGATGAGTCTTCCATGCCCAGCGCCAGTTCGTCCTCCACTTCTTCCTCGCCTCCTGCACCTTCCTCAACAGTTTGGCTGCTACCATGCGCCCTTGGTAATCCCTCTCCCCCAGCCTCCAATGCCAGCCACCTTGGTGCTGCCAACCTTCTTGACCTTGGAGATACGATCCCTTCTGCATACAACTCCTCCTGTTCCTCCTCCTCCTCTTGTTCCACCACCTGACTCCGAACACTGTGTAAGGTGTGCTCCAGCATGTAAATCACTGGAATGGTCATGCTGATAATGGCATTGTCAGCACTAAACATCTTCGTTGCTATTTCAAAACTGTGCAGAAGGGTGCATAGGTCCCTGATCTGAGACCACTCCTGCAGCCTGATTTGCCCCACCTCTTGAGCTCATTGGCCCAGACTATACATCATAACGTATTGCACCAGGGCTCGTTGGACAGTGAAGACACTGCTCCTAGGCCCAAAACTATTAACTGGATTAGATTCAGTAAAAATTGAGATACACAGGCGGTATAGTTTGTTTCACAGATGGGCTACTCTGCTAACGTGCAGACACTGCTCCTAGGCCCAAAACTAGTAACTGGATTAGATGCAGTAAAAATAGAGATACACAGGCGGTATAGTTTGTTTCACAGGCGGGCTACTCTGCTGACGTGCAGACAATGCTACTAGGCCCAAAACTATCAACTGGATTAGATGCAGTGAAAATAGATATATAAAGGTGGTATAGTTTGTTTCACAGGCGGGCTACTCTGCTGACGTGCAGACAATGCTGCTAGGCCCAAAACTATCAACTGGATAAGATGCAGTGAAAATAGAGATACACAGGCGATATAGTTTGTTTCACAGGCGGGCTACTCTGCTGACGTGCAGACAATGCTACTAGGCCCAAAACTATCAACTGGATTAAATGCAGTGAAAATAGAGATACACAGGCGGTATAGTTTGTTTCACAGGCGGGCTACTCTGCTGACGTGCAGACAATGTTACTAGACCCAAAACTATCAACTGGATTAGATGCAGTGAAAATAGAGATACAGACAGGCGGTATAGTTTGATTCACAGGCGGGCTACTCTGCTGACGTGCAGACAATGCTACTAGGCCCAAAACTATCAACTGGATTAGATGCAGTGAAAATAGAGATACACAGGCGGTATAGTTTGTTTCACAGGTGGGCTACTCTGCTGACGTGCAGACAATACTACTAGGCCCAAAACTATCAACTGGATTAGATGCAGTGAAAATAGAAATACACAGGCGGTATAGTTTGTTTCACAGGTGGGCTACTCTGCTGATGTGCAGAAAATGCTACCAGGCCCAAAACTATCAACTGGATTAGATGCAGTGAAAATAGAGATACACAGCCGGTATAGTTTGTTTCACAGGCGGGCTACTCTGCTGACATGAAGACACTGCTACTAAGCCCCAAACCCCAAAACGATTTACTGGGTTAGATGCAGTAAAAATTGGGATACACAGGCGGTGTAGTTAGCTTCACAGGTGGGCTACTCTGCTGACATGCAGACACTGCTACTAAGCCCAAAACCCCAAAACGATTTACTGGGTTAGATGCAGTAAAAATTGAGATGCACAGGCGGTGTAGCTAGCTTCACAGGCGGGCTACTCTGCTGACGTACAGAAACTGCTACTAAGCCCAAAACCCCCAAACGATTTACTGGGTTAGATGCCGTAAAAATTGAGATACAAAGGCGGTGTAGCTAGCTTCACAGGCGGGCTACTCAGATGACTATCAGACAATGCTACTAGCCCAAAAGGATTGGCTGAGCTTGATTACACCAAATGCTGTGACTAATAGGGTTGAGCGACTTTTATTTTTATAGGATCGGGTCGGGTTTCACGAAACCCGACTTTCTCAAAAGTCGGGTCGAGCGAAATCGGCCGATCCTATAAAAAAGTCGGGGTCGGGGTCGGCAGAAACACGAAACCCAATGCAGTGCAATGGGATACTATGGTTCCCAGGGTCTGAAGGAGAGGAAACTCTCCTTCAGGCCCTGGGATCCATATTAATGTGTAAAATAAAGAATTAAAATAAAAAACATTGATATACTCACCCGTCCGGAGGCCCCTGGACATCACCGCTGGTAACCGGCAGCCTTCTTTGCTTAAAATGAGCGCGTTCAGGGCCTTCCATGACGTCATGGCTTCTGATTGGTCGCGTGCCGCTCATGTGACCGCCACGCGACCAATCACAAGCCGTGACATAATTCTCAGGTCCTAAATTCCTAATTCTAGGAATTTAGAACCTGAGAATTACGTCACGGCTTGTGATTGGTCGCGTGGCGGTCACATGGGCGGCCGCGACCAATCACAAGCCGTGACGTCATCTAAGGCCCTGAACGCGCTCATTCTTAGGAAGGAAGGCTGCCGGAAAGAAGCCGAGGGTGAGTATATTCCTATTAGGTATATACTCACCCTCGGACGCGCCCTGATTCTTTCCGGCAGCCTTCCTTCTTAAGAATGAGCGCGTGAAGGGCCTTAGATGATGTCACGGCTTGTGATTGGTCGCGGCCGCCCATGTGACCGCTCACGTGACCAATCACAAGCCGTGACGTAATTCTCAGGTCCTAAATTCCTAGAATGAGGAATTTAGGACCTGAGAATTATGTCACGGCTTGTGATTGGTCGCGTGGCGGTCACATGAGCGGCACGCGACCAATCAGAAACCGTGACGTTATGGAAGGCCGTAAACGCGCTCATTTTAAGGAAAGAAGGCTGCCGGTTACCAGCGGCAATGTCCAGGGGCCTCCGGAGAGGTGAGTATATCAATATTTTTTATTTTAATTCTTTATTTTACACTTAAATGTGGATTCCGATACCGATTTCCGATATCGCAAACATATCGGAACTTGGTATCGGAATTCCGATACCAGATTCAGAAGATCGCCGACCTCATGGCCGACCCCACACAGGGGTCGGGTCGGGTTTCATGAAACCCGACTTTGCCAAAAGTCGGCGACTTCTGAAAATGGACGACCCGTTTCGCTCAACCCTAGTGACTAACACTTGCACAGTACTGGCTCAGACCTGCCTGGCAAACAGTGCTATGAACTGCTGTAACCTACCCTGAAAAGGGCTGATATTACAACTAGTCCCAACTCCCGACTCCCTAAACCTATCTCTCAGAAAATTAGCTGGCAAAAAAAGACTCTTTGACTGTATAGCGCCCACAGCAGCAGTGGTGCCGTCTAACGCTAAGCTGCAGCAGTGAGGAAATGTGTCATGGATCCCAATGGCTGGGGATCGCACTGGACAAGCAAAATAACATAAATAACGGACGAGCTCTAGGGTGATGGAACCTGGGCTGACCGCTGCCCTACTCCTGACAAACACAACTAGAAATAGCCAGGGAGCGTGCCTACGTTGATTCTAGACGCCACGCGCCAGCCTAAGAGCTAACTAGCACTGCAGAGGAAATTAAGACCTAGCTTGCCTCCAGAGGAATGAACCCCAAAAGGTATAGTTGCCCCCCACATGTATTGACGGTGAAATGAGAGGAAGGCACGCACATAGAGATGAAAATAGATTTAGCAAAATGAGGCCCGCTATAACTAGAAAGCAGAATGATACAAAAGGGGTCTGAGCGGTCAGCAAAAAACCCTAATCAAAAACCACCCTGAGATTACAAGAACCCATGTGCCAACTCATGGCACATGGGGAGAACCTCAGCCCACTAGAGCTACCAGCTAGCATAGAGTCATAATTAGCAAGCTGGACAAAAAACCAAACAACTGAAAAACAGAACTTAGCTTATCCTGAGAGATCTGGGAGCAGGTAGTCAGGAACCAAACTGAGCACATCTGAGTACATTGATAGCCGGCAAGGGAATGACAGGAAAGCCAGGTTAAATAGGAAACACCCAGCCTCTGATGGACAGGTGGAAACCAGAGACCGCAACCCACCAAAGTCACCCAGTACCAGCCGTAACCACCAGAGGGAGCCCAAAAACAGAATGCACAACAGTACCCCCCCCTTGAGGAGGGGTCACCGAACCCTCACGAGAACCCTCAGGGCGATCAGGATGAGCTCTATGGAAGGCGCGGACCAAATCAGTCGCATGAACATCAGAGGCGACCACCCAGGAATTATCCTCCTTACCATAACCCTTCCACTTAACCAAATACTGGAGTTTACGTCTGGAAACACGAGAATCCAAGATCTTCTCAACAACATACTCCAATTCTCCCTCCACCAGCACCGGAGCAGGAGGCTCAATCGAAGGAACAACGGGCACCTCATACCTCCGCAATAACGACCGATGGAACACATTATGAATAGCAAACGATGCTGGGAGATCCAAACGAAAAGACACAGGGTTAAGAATCTCCAAGATCTTATAAGGACCGATGAACCGAGGCTTGAACTTAGGAGAAGAGACCTTCATAGGGACAAAACGAGAAGACAACCACACCAAGTCCCCAACAAGAAGTCGGGGACCCACGCGGCGATGGCGATTAGCAAACTGCTGAGTCTTCTCCTGAGACAACTTCAAATTGTCCACCACCTGATTCCAAATCTGATGTAGCCTGTCCACCACCACGTCCACTCCAGGACAATCCGAAGGCTCCACCTGACCAGAGGAAAAACGAGGATGAAACCCCGAATTACAAAAGAAAGGAGAGACCAAAGTAGCAGAACTAGCCTGATTATTAAGGGCAAATTCGGCCAGTGGCAAAAAGGCAACCCAGTCATCTTGATCAGCAGAAACAAAACACCTTAAATAAGTTTCCAAGGTCTGATTAGTTCGCTCCGTCTGGCCATTCGTCTGAGGATGGAATGCAGACGAGAAAGACAAATCAATTCCCATCTTAGCACAAAACGTCCGCCAAAATCTAGACACAAACTGGGATCCCCTGTCAGAAACGATATTCTCCGGAATCCCATGCAAACGAACCACGTTCTGAAAAAATAAAGGGACCAACTCAGAGGAGGAAGGCAACTTAGGCAAGGGTACCAAATGAACCATCTTAGAAAAGCGGTCACACACAACCCAGATAACGGACATTTTCTGTGAGACAGGGAGATCTGAAATAAAATCCATGGAAATGTGCGTCCAAGGCCTCTTCGGAATAGGCAAGGATAACAACAACCCACTGGCCCGAGAACAGCAAGGCTTAGCCCGAGCACACACTTCACAAGACTGCACAAAGGTGCGCACATCCCTTGACAAGGAAGGCCACCAAAAAGACCTGGCCACCAAGTCTCTAGTACCAAATATTCCAGGATGACCAGCCAACACAGAAGAATGGACCTCGGATATGACTCTACTGGTCCAATCATCCGGAACAAACAGTCTTTCTGGTGGACAACGATCAGGTTTATCCGCCTGAAACTCCTGCAATGCACGTCGCAAGTCTGGGGAGACGGCGGACAATATTACCCCATCCCTAAGGATACCAGTAGGCCCAGAGTCTCCAGGAGAGTCAGGCACAAAACTCCTGGAAAGAGCATCTGCCTTCACATTCTTTGAACCTGGCAGGTATGAAACCACAAAATTGAAACGAGAAAAAAACAACGACCAACGAGCCTGTCTAGGATTCAGACGCCTGGCAGACTCAAGGTAAATCAGATTTTTGTGATCAGTCAAGACCACCACACGATGTCTAGCACCCTCAAGCCAATGACGCCACTCCTCAAATGCCCACTTCATGGCCAAAAGCTCCCGATTACCCACATCATAATTGCGCTCGGCGGGTGAGAATTTTCTAGAAAAGAACGCACATGGCTTCATCACCGAGCCATTGGAACTTCTCTGTGACAAAACCGCCCCCGCTCCAATCTCGGAAGCATCAACCTCAACCTGAAAAGGAAGTGAAACATCTGGTTGACATAACACAGGAGCAGAAGAAAACCGGCGCTTAAGTTCCTGAAAGGCCTCCACAGCCGTAGGAGACCAATTAGCAACATCAGCACCCTTTTTAGTCAAATCAGTCAAAGGTTTAACAACACTGGAAAAATTAGTAATAATGAACCGACGATAAAAATTAGCAAAACCCAAGAACTTCTGAAGACTCTTAACAGATGTAGGTTGTGTCCAGTCACAAATCGCCTGAACCTTGACGGGATCCATCTCAATAGTAGAAGGAGAAAAACTGTACCCCAAAAAAGAAATTTTCTGGACTCCGAAGAGACATTTTGAGCCCTTCACAAACAGAGAATTGGCCCGCAGGACTTGAAACACCTTCCTGACCTGTAGAACATGAGACTCCCAGTCATCAGAAAACACCAAAATATCATCCAAATACACAATCATAAACTTATCCAGATATTCACGGAAAATATTGTGCATAAAGGACTGAAAGACTGAAGGAGCATTAGAAAGTCCAAAAGGCATTACCAAATACTCAAAATGGCCCTCAGGCGTATTAAATGCGGTTTTCCACTCATCACCCTGTTTTATCCGCACAAGATTATACGCACCGCGAAGATCTATCTTAGTGAACCACCTAGCCCCCTTAATGCGAGCAAACAAATCAGTCAATAATGGCAATGGATACTGATATTTGACTGTAATCTTATTCAGAAGGCGATAATCTATACAAGGCCTCAGGGAACCATCTTTTTTTTGCCACGAAAAAAAAACCTGCTCCCAGAGGGGACGAAGATGGACGAATATGTCCCTTTTCCAAGGACTCCTTAATATAATTCCGCATAGCAGTATGCTCTAGCACTGACAGATTAAATAAACGACCCTTAGGGAACTTACTGCCAGGAATTAATTCTATAGCACAGTCACAATCCCTATGAGGAGGGAGCGAATTGAGCTTAGGCTCCTCAAAAACATCCCGATAGTCAGACAAAAACGCAGGGACCTCAGAAGGAGTAGATGAAGCTATTGAAATCAGAGGTGCATCATCATGAACCCCCTGACATCCCCAGCTTAACACAGACATTGTTTTCCAATCCAGGACAGGATTATGAGTTTGTAACCATGGCAGACCAAGCACTAGTACATCATGTAAATTATACAGTACAAGGAAGCGAATCACCTCCTGATGAACGGGAGTCATGCGCATGGTCACTTGTGTCCAGTACTGCGGTTTATTCATAGCCAATGGTGTAGAGTCAATTCCCTTCAAAGGAATAGGAACTTCCAGAGGCTCCAGACTAAAACCGCAGCGTTTGGCAAATGACCAATCCATAAGACTCAGGACAGCGCCCGAATCCACATAGGCATCGACGGAAATGGAAGACAGTGAACAAATCAGAGTTACAGACAAAATGAACTTAGACTGCAGAGTACTAATGGCAAAAGATTTATCAACCTTTTTTGTGCGTTTAGAGCATGCTGATATAACATGAGCTGAATCACCACAATAAAAACACAATCCATTTTTCCGCCTATAATTTTGCCATTCACTTCTGGACTGAATTCTATCACATTGCATAGTCTCAGGTGCCTGTTCAGAAGACACCGCCAACTGGTGCACAGGTTTGCGCTCCCGTAAACGCCGATCAATCTGAATGGCCATAGCCATAGACTCATTCAGACCTGTAGGCGCAGGGAACCCCACCATAATATCCTTAATGGCCTCAGAAAGACCATCTCTGAAGTTTGCAGCCAGGGCGCACTCATTCCACTGAGTAAGCACCGACCATTTCCGAAATTTTTGACAATATACTTCCGCTTCATCATGCCCCTGAGAGAGGGCTAATAAAGCCTTTTCAGCCTGAATCTCCAGGTTAGGTTCCTCATAGAGCAATCCCAGTGCCAGAAAAAACGCATCCACACTGAGCAATGCAGGATCCCCTGGTGCCAATGCAAATGCCCAATTCTGAGGGTCGCCCCGCAGGAAAGATATTACAATCTTAACCTGCTGAGCAGGGTCTCCAGAGGAGCGAGATTTCAAAGAGAGAAACAATTTGCAATTGTTCCTGAAATTCAGGAAGGTAGATCTATCTCCAGAAAAAAACTCTGGAATAGGAATTCTAGGTTCAGACATGGGAGTGTGAACAACAAAATCCTGTATGTTTTGAACTTTTGCAGCAAGATTACTCAGGCTGGAAGCCAAACTCTGGACATCCATGTTAAACAGCTAAGGTCAGAGCCATTCAAGGGTTAAGAGGAGGTAAGAAGCAGCTAGACAGCAATTAAGGGCTAGGCAGCAAAACTCTGAGGGGAAAAAAAAAAAAAAAAAAAAAATTTCCCTTAAACACTTCTTTTTCTCCTGCTTCAGCCCAAACAATTAACACTTTGTGGGCCGGCTATACTGTCATGGATCCCAATGGCTGGGGATCGCACTGGACAAGCAAAATAACATAAATAACGGATGAGCTCTAGGGTGATGGAACCTGGGCTGACCGCTGCCCTACTCCTGACAAACACAACTAGAAATAGCCAGGGAGCGTGCCTACGTTGATTCTAGACGCCACGCGCCAGCCTAAGAGCTAACTAGCACTGCAGAGGAAATTAAGACCTAGCTTGCCTCCAGAGGAATGAACCCCAAAAGGTATAGTTGCCCCCCACATGTATTGACGGTGAAATGAGAGGAAGGCACGCACATAGAGATGAAAATAGATTTAGCAAAATGAGGCCCGCTATAACTAGAAAGCAGAATGATACAAAAGGGGTCTGAGCGGTCAGCAAAAAACCCTAATCAAAAACCACCCTGAGATTACAAGAACCCATGTGCCAACTCATGGCACATGGGGAGAACCTCAGCCCACTAGAGCTACCAGCTAGCATAGAGTCATAATTAGCAAGCTGGACAAAAAACCAAACAACTGAAAAACAGAACTTAGCTTATCCTGAGAGATCTGGGAGCAGGTAGTCAGGAACCAAACTGAGCACATCTGAGTACATTGATAGCCGGCAAGGGAATGACAGGAAAGCCAGGTTAAATAGGAAACACCCAGCCTCTGATGGACAGGTGGAAACCAGAGACCGCAACCCACCAAAGTCACCCAGTACCAGCCGTAACCACCAGAGGGAGCCCAAAAACAGAATCCACAACAGAAATGGTGACGACGGGGCAAATGGCTGGTTCTCATTGGGCAAGGAGTGACATGTGACATACACAGCCAATGACACATGCCCTTGCTTGTCTGCATCACATGAACATTGCTGTGGGTGTGCGCACTGCTGATAGGCTGAGAGACTGCACCGCCCCTCTGTAAATGCAGGAAAAAAAAAAATGGAGATCGGCGTTATTTCAGCACAGATCTATCCCCCGCCCACTATACACTGAAACAGTCCATTAACAATGATAAACAGTTTTAATGTGCAAATCAAGCTAGGCTTTTGGTGAACAAACAGTTATCGAACAGAACCTGAAACAGCCGAATTTTAAGCAAATTGTTCGGGTTCGTCGAACGACTCGAACACCGCCCAAAACAGCTCGAATTTGAAATTGGCGAACAGTTCGGCTCGAACACCGCTCATCTCTAGTCAGCAGTTCATGTAAAACAGTCAAACGTTACCAAGTTTAAGATAATCACACAATTAAAGCAAAACTAATGATGACCCTGCTCTTCAGAGCTTACAGTCTACAATGAGGTGGGAGTGACACCAATTACAGGTGCTTATTTACAATAATGGTTAGTGTTGAGCATTCCGATACCGCAAGTATCGGGTATCGGCCGATATTTGCGGTATCGGAATTCCGATACCGAGTTCCGATATTTTTGCGATATCGGGAATCGGTATCGGGATGCATATTCATGTGTAAAATAAAGAATAAAAATAAAAAATATTGATATACTCACCCCTCCGGCGGCCCCTGCTCTTAGCGGTGCCTCCGTTCCTAAGAATGAGCGCGTGAAGGACCTACGATGACGTCGCGGCTTGTGATTGGTCGCGTGAGCGGTCACATGAGCGGTCACGTGACCAATCACAAGCCGCGACGTCATCGAAGGTCCTTCACGCGCTCATTCTTAGGAACGGAGGCTGCCGGTTGCAGCGGTTACAACCAGGGCGCGTCCGAGGGTGAGTACATCCCTATTTTTTATTTTTATTCTTTATTTTACACATGAATATGGATCCCTGGGCCTGAAGGAGAGTTTCCTCTCCTTCAGACCCTGGGAACCATCCAGGATCACTTGCGATATTTGTGTCCCATTGACTTGCATTGGTATCGGGTATCGGTATCGGCGATATCCGATATTTTTCAGATATCGGCCGATACTATCCGATACTTTCAAATATCGGAAGGTATCGCTCAACACTAATGATGATACAACCAACTTGAGGAAATGTGGGGTACATAATGAGTATGAGCCTTTTGGGTACGGTTGAGTTTGATGGCAAATTATGTTCAGAGAAGTAAAGAATAGGCTATAAATATATATAAAGAACTTTGATTAGGGAACATGATAGGCAATAAGGGAGGTGAGGCTGTTAAAGTCTCCCAGGATAAGGATTGGCAATTCTGAGGAAATAAAGTACGGCAGCAACACATAAAAATGGTCAAGGAAGTGGGTGGGTGAGACTAGGGGCTGATTTTTGACTGATACTCTGAGGGAGAGGGGATGGAACACCCTGATGGTGTGAACCTCAAAAGAAGAATGGCGTCCAATTGGACAGTATTTATTTATTTGCATAAAAACAGGATTGGTGGTGTCAGCGAGGAGTGTAGAGTTATTGTTGAGTTAGCAGTGATCATACAGCAGGATATATGTTGTGAATTCTGCTCTTGGGTTGGTGGTTGTTGGTGGTAGTGCAGTTGTCCCTGTGTTGCAATCCTGGGCAGGTGTCCCTGCTGATTGCAGCTCTGACTGGGGTATTTAGGTGTGCAGGATTCATTAGCCTTTGCCAGTTGTCCATTGTTCTTGGAGGTTTTGCATCTCTGTCTGGTTCCTCCTGCCCTGCAGTCAAATCAGCAAAGATAAGTGTCTGTTTTTTGTTTCTACAGCACACATGCTGTGTGCTTTACAATTCAATGCTATTCATTGTTTTTCTTGTCCAGCTTAGACTGTGTTTGGATATTTCAGTCAAGTTGGATTCTCAGGAGATGCAGATATACATTCCATGTCTTTAGTTAGATGGTGGAATTTTTGTATTATCTGCTGTGGATATTTTTAGGGTTTTAATACTGACCGCTTAGTATTCTGTCCTATCCTTTCCTATTTAGCTAGCGTGGCCTCTTTTGCTAAATCCTGATTTCTGCCTGCGTGTCTTTCCTCTAATACTCACAGTCAATATTTGTGGGGGGCTGCCTATCCTTTGGGGTTCTGTTCTGAGGCAAGATAGAATTCCCATTTCCATCTATAGGGGTATTTAGTCCTCCGGCTGTGTCGAGGTGTCTAGGATGTGTTAGGTACACCCCACGGCTACTTCTAGTTGCGGTGTCAGTTTAGGGTTTGCGGTCAGTACAGGTTCCACCTACTCCTGAGAAAGTCTCATGCGGCTCCAAGGTCACCGGATCATAACAGTACAACTGGCCAACAATGAGTTAAATGCATCTCAGAAGAAGGGAAGAAAAAGCCTTTTTTTCTGTAGCCTGCTTTGTCTTTTCTTCCCTCTTTTTCTCTGGGTGGCTGAGGAGTCTTGTGCTAGCATGGATGTTCAGGGATTAGCTTCTCGTGTAGACCAGCTTGCTGCTAGGGTACAGGGTATTTCTGATTATATTGTTCAGACTCCAGTTTTAGAGCCTAAGATTCCTACTCCTGATTTGTTTTTTGGGGACAGGTCCAAATTTTTGAGTTTTAAAAACAACTGTAAACTGTTTTTTGCTCTGAGACCTCGATCCTCTGGTGATTCCATTCAGCGGGTTAAAATTGTCATCTCCCTGCTGCGTGGCGATCCTCAGGATTGGGCATTTTCCCTGGAATCTGGGAATCCGGCCTTGCTTAATGTAGACGCCTTTTTTCAGGCTTTAGGATTATTATATGATGAACCAAGTTCTGTGGATCAAGCTGAGAAGACCTTGTTGGCCCTGTCTCAGGGTCAAGAAGCGGCAGAATTGTATTGTCAGAAATTTAGAAAATGGTCTGTGTTGACTAAATGGAATGATGATGCTTTGGCGGCAATTTTCAGAAAGGGTCTTTCTGAATCCGTTAAAGATGTTATGGTGGGGTTTCCCACGCCTTTCGGTCTGAGTGATTCTATGTCTCTGGCCATTCAGATTGATCGGCGCTTGCGGGAGCGCAGAACTGTGCGCGCTATGGCGTTGTCCTCAGAGCAGATGCCTGAGTCAATGCAGTGTGATAGGATTCTGTCTAGAATGGAAAAACAGGGATTCAGATGTCAGAATAGGTTGTGTTTTTATTGTGGCGATGCTTCTCATGTCATTTTAGTCTGCCCTAAGCGTACAAAGAGGATCGCTAGTTCATTTACCATCAGTACTGTACAACCTAAATTTTTATTATCTGTGTCCTTGATCTGCTCATTGTCATCATTTTCTGTCATGGTGTTTGTGGATTCAGGCGCCGCCTTGAACTTAATGGACTTTGAGTTTGCCAGGCGTTGTGGGTTTCCCTTGCAGTATTTGCAGAACCCTATTCCTTTAAGGGGCATGGATGCTACACCTTTGGCTAAAAAAAAGCCCCAGTTCTGGACACAGGTGACCATGTGCATGGCGCCAGCCCATCAGGAAGATTGTCTATTTCTGGTGTTGCATAATTTACATGATGCTATCGTGCTGGTTTTTCTGTGGTTGCAGGTACATAATCCTGTGTTGGATTGGAAGTCTATGTCTGTGACTAGTTGGGGATGTCAGAGGGTTCATCATGACGTTCCTTTGATGTCAATCTCCTCTTCTTCCTCTTCTGAAATTCCAGAGTTTTTGTCTGATTTTCAGGATGTATTCGATGAGCCCAAGTCCAGTTCCCTTCCACCGCATAGGGACTGTGATTGTGCGATTTACTTGATTCCAGGCTGTAAGTTTCCTAAGTGCCGACTTTTCAACCTGTCGGTGCCTGAACATACCGCCATGTGGAGTTATGTTAAGGAGTCTTTGGAGAAAGAACATATTCGGCCATCTTCTTCACCGTTGGGAGCGGGATTTTTTTTTGTTGCTAAGAAGGATGGCTCCTTGAGACCCTGTATTGATTATCGCCTCTTGAATAAGATCATGGTCAAGTTTCAATAC
This sequence comes from Ranitomeya variabilis, assembly GCF_051348905.1. Classification (NCBI taxonomy): domain Eukaryota; kingdom Metazoa; phylum Chordata; class Amphibia; order Anura; family Dendrobatidae; genus Ranitomeya; species Ranitomeya variabilis. The sequence continues at coordinate 418,279,983 of NC_135237.1, read as the reverse complement.
CCTTTACCTCTGCTTTCCGATTTGTTTACTAGGATTAAGGGGGCTAGTTGGTTTACGAAGATTGACCTTCGGGGGGCATATAATCTTGTTCGTATTAAGCAGGGTGATGAATGGAAAACTGCGTTTAATACGCCCGAAGGCCATTTTGAATACCTTGTGATGCCATTCGGGCTCTCTAATGCTCCATCTGTTTTTCAGTCCTTCATGCACGATATCTTCCGGACTTATCTTGATAAATTCATGATTGTATTTTTGGATGACATTTTAATTTTTTCCGATGATTGGGAGTCTCATGTGGAACAGGTCAGGATGGTATTTCAGATCATTCATGATAATGCTTTGTTTGTGAAGGGGTCTAAGTGTCTCTTTGGGGTGCAGAAGGTTTCTTTTTTGGGCTTCATTTTTTCTCCCTCATCTATAGAGATGGATCCGGTTAAGGTTCAGGCCATTCATGATTGGATTCAACCCACATCTGTGAAGAGCCTTCAGAAATTTTTGGGCTTTGCTAATTTTTATCGCCGTTTCATTGCTAACTTCTCCAGTGTGGTTAAACCCTTGACCGATTTGACGAAGAAAGGCGCTGATGTGACGAATTGGTCCTCTGCGGCTGTCTCTGCCTTTCAGGAGCTTAAACGTCGATTTACTTCTGCCCCGGTGTTGCGTCACCCGGATGTTTCTCTTCCGTTTCAGGTTGAGGTTGATGCTTCTGAGATTGAGGCAGGGGCCGTTTTGTCTCAGAGGGATCCTGTTGGTTGTTTGATGAAACCGTGTGCCTTCTTTTCCCGTAAGTTTTCGCCCGATGAACGCTATTATGATGTCGGCAATCGGGAATTTGTTGGCTATGAAGTGGGCGTTTGAGGAGTGGCGACATTGGCTCGAGGGAGCTAAGCACCGTATTGTGGTCTTGACCGACCATAAAAGTCTGATTTACCTCGAGTCTGCCAGACGGCTGAATCCTAGACAGACTCGATGGTCCTTGTTTTTTTTCCCATTTTGATTCCGTGGTCTCGTATCTTCCGGGTTCTAAGAGTATTAAGGCTGATGCCCTGTCTAGGAGTTTTTTGCCTAATTCTCCTGAAGTCCTTGAACCGGTCGGCATTCTGAAAGAAGGGGTGGTCCTTTCTGCCATTTCCCCTGATTTATGACGGGTTCTTCAGGAATTTCAGGCTGACAAACCTGACCGCTGTCCAGTGGGGAAACTGTTTGTTCCTGATAGATGGACTAGTAGAGTGATTTCTGAGGTTCATTGTTCTGTGTTGGCTGGCCATCCTGGTATTTTTGGTACCAGAGATTTGGTTGGTAGGTCCTTTTGGTGGCCTTCTTTGTCACGTGATGTGCGTTCTTTTGTGCAGTCCTGTGGGACTTGTGCACGGGCCAAGCCTTGTTGTTCCCGTGCTAGTGGGTTGCTTTTGCCTTTGCCAGTCCCTGAGAGGCCCTGGACGCATATTTCTATGGATTTTATTTCTGATCTTCCGGTTTCCCAGAGGATGTTGGTTATCTGGGTTGTTTGTGACCGGTTCTCTAAGATGGTCCATTTAGTGCCTTTGCCTAAATTGCCTTCCTCTTCTGATTTGGTTTCGTTGTTTTTTCAGCATGTGGTTCATTTGCATGGTATTGTGGAGAATATTGTGTCCGACAGAGGTTCCCAGTTTGTTTCTAGGTTTTGGCGGGCCTTTTGTGCTAGGCTGGGCATTGATTTGTCTTTTTCTTCCGCATTTCATCCTCAGACAAATGGCCAAACCGAGCGAACTAATCAGACTTTGGAAACTTATTTGAGATGCTTTGTGTCTGCTGATCAGGATGATTGGGTGACTTTCTTGCCATTGGCCGAGTTTGCCCTTAATAATCGGGCTAGTTCGGCTACCTTGGTTTCGCCCTTCTTTTGTAATTTTGTTTTTCATCCTCGTTTTTCTTCGGGGCAGGTTGAGCCTTCTGACTGTCTTGGTGTGGATTCTGTGGTTGACAGGTTACAGCAGATTTGGGCTCATGTGGTGGACAATTTGGTGTTGTCTCAGGAGGAGGCTCAACGTTTTGCTAACCGTCGTCGGTGTGTTGGTTCCCGGCTGGTTGTCTTCCCGTCATGTTCCTATGAAGGTTTCTTCCCCTAAGTTTAAGCCTCGGTTTAGTGGTCCTTATAGGATTTCTGAGATTATTAATCCGGTGTCTTTTCGATTGGCCCTTCCGGCCTCTTTTGCTATCCATAATGTCTTCCATAGATCTTTATTGCGGAAATATGTGGTGCCCGTTGTTACCTCTGTTGATCCTCCGGCCCCTGCGTTGGTTGATGGGGAGTTGGAGTATGTGGTTGAGAAGATTTTGGATTCTCGCTTTTCGAGGCGGAGGCTTCAGTACCTTGTCAAATGGAAGGGTTATGGCCAGGAGGATAATTCTTGGGTTTTTGCCTCTGATGTCCATGCTGCTGATTTGGTCCGTGCCTTTCATCTGGCTCGTCCTGATCGGCCTGGGGGCTCTGGTGAGGGTTCGGTGACCCCTCCTCATGGGGGGGGTACTGTTGTGAATTCTGCTCTTGGGTTCCCTCCGGTGGTTGTTGGTGGTAGTGCAGTTGTCCTTGGGTTGCAATCCTGGGCAAGTGTCCCTGCTGATTGCAGCTCTGACTGGGGTATTTAGGTGTGCAGGATTCATTAGGCCTTGCCAGTTGTCCATTGTTCTTGGAGGTTTTGCATCTCTGTCTGGTTCATCCTGCCCTGCAGTCAAATCAGCAAAGATAAGTGTCTGGTTTTTGTTTCTACAGCACACATGCTGTGTGCTTTACAATTCAATGCTATTCATTGTTTTTCTTGTCCAGCTTAGACTGCGTTTGGATATTTCAGTCAAGTTGGATTCTCAGGAGATGCAGATATACATTCCATGTCTTTAGTTAGATGGTGGAATTTTTGTATTATCTGCTGTGGATATTTTTAGGGTTTTAATACTGACCGCTTAGTATTCTGTCCTATCCTTTCCTATTTAGCTAGCGTGGCCTCTTTTGCTAAATCCTGATTTCTGCCTGCGTGTGTCTTTCCTCTAATACTCACAGTCAATATTTGTGGGGGGCTGCCTATCCTTTGGGGTTCTGTTCTGAGGCAAGATAGAATTCCCATTTCCATCTATAGGGGTATTTAGTCCTCCGGCTGTGTCGAGGTGTCTAGGATGTGTTAGGTACACCCCACGGCTACTTCTAGTTGCGGTGTCAGTTTAGGGTTTGCGGTCAGTACAGGTTCCACCTACTCCTGAGAAAGTCTCATGCGGCTCCAAGGTCACCGGATCATAACAGATATACATGTATTCCATGTGCTCTAATCTGGAGGTGGATAAGCCATACACTCACTACTAATTTCTGAGACCTAATCATTGTCCGGACGATAGGGGCCAGCTTAGAGCTATTCACTATAAAGATCACAGACTTTGTTACTGCATGACTCACAGCCTGTGATCTCTGTGATTTTTACATGGCCACTCCAATCTGCAGGCCACGGAAATGCAGCCTTTCTGCCATGTGAATACAGAGAGTTTCTGAAAGCTGATGGCGGTCGCAGTCCTCCAGTACCAGTTGCCCAGTCACCATTACTTCTGTAAAAAAGATGTGCTTGGGCTACAGCAGCAAGTTGTAGACATCACTCGTTTCCTGAAAAATTCTGTCTGAGAGGGTGCATGTCAACACTGACATCTGGACAAGCAAACATGGACATGGGAGTTGCATCTCGATGACAAGGCACTGGGTGATTCTGGTGGCTGTAAAGGCAGTTGGGAAGGAGCTGCTCCACAAGTCTTGCAATCCCCAAGGATTGCAGGGCGCTTGGGGATGGAGAAATAAACCACTACACACCATAAGATGCATAACTAATCTACTAGACAACAGAGGTTGGAGAACTAAACTACTAAACAGCTATGGTTGGAGAACTAAACCATTACACACCATAAGATGGATAACTAAACTACTAGACAACATGGGTTGGAGAACTAAACTACTACACAGCTATGATTGCAGAACTAAGAAAATTAACACTAGAACCTGGAGAACTAAAGTTTAGATATAACTAAACAGCTATGATTGCAGAAGGAAAGAAATACACACCAAATCATGGAGAACAAAACTAATAGACAAAAGTGATTGGAGAACTAAATTACTAAACAGCTTGGGTTGTTGAACTAAACTAGTACACACCAGGGGATGGAAAACTAAAGCAGCAGGCACCAAGGTGTCACTTGACACCAAGTCATGGAATCCCTAGGGCTTATGGAACAAACCTCTGTATTTAACAGTTCGTCCAGTACATCTGCCTCCTCCCCCTTCTCTATGGCCTCCACCTGCGTCCTCAACCTCTGCCTTAATTAAACACACGTTCTAACACTGCAGAGAGAATCTCTACCCCACCTCTGTACTGCGCAGCCAGGGCTTACCGCAATAAGGCAATGTTTACATTAATATGTCTTGGAGATCGCAGTCATACGGATCAACACTTGTGGACATTTATCCATGTCGAGTTTGAGCAATGGATGTCTACATTCAACCTGGAGCCAGGGAAGGCCGTGTGCAATAACGGTGCAAACTTGGTGGAGGCCCTATGCCGGGCCAACCTTATACATGTGCCTTGCGTGGCTCACATCCTCAACCTGATGGTACAGCAATTCCTCCGCCACTGTCTCAGCTTGAATGTCCTGCTGCATAAGCCACTGTTGTTGTGTGCTCACTTCCACCATTCCATTTCAGTTGGTATAGAGACATTTGGACTACTGTTGAACAGGCTGATATGCAATATGACCACAATGTGAATTAAACTCTGAACATGTTGCTGCGACTCTGGCAGCAGCGCCGAGACTGGGGCAGTATGAAATGTTTCATAGCCTGTGACAACGCAGTAGGGACGTGGTGCTATTCACACTTGCTTAGTGGACACAGATGAAAGACCTCTGCACCCTTCTGCATGTTTTTTTAATTGCTACTATGATGGTTAGTGGTGGCGATGCCATCATCAGCATCACTATAAGGCTGCCGTCACACTAGCAGTATTTGGTCAGTATTTTACATTAGTATTTGCAAGCCAAAACCAGGTGTGGGTGATAAATGCAGAAGTGGTGCATATGTTTCTATTATACTTTTCCTCTAATTGTTCCACTCCTGGTTTTGGCTTACAAATACTGATGTAAAATACTGACCAAATACTGCTAGTGTGACGGCAGCCTTACTATCATCTACATGCTGTAGCATACATTAACCCCTTCACGACATGCGCTGTACATGTACAGTGCATGTTGTGTCCCTCCCTTTGATGTGGGCTCAGGCACTGGGCCCACATCTTTCCCAGCACATGTCAACTGTTTTGAACAGCTGACATGTGTTAACAACAGCAGCGGGTGGAATCGTGATCCACCCGCAGATTTTAACCCGTTAAATGCTGCTGTCAATCTCTGACATCTGCATTTAATATGATCATGTCGGACAGCGTCACTAATCCAGCCCATCAGTGACCCCGTCACATAATTGCGGGCCACCGATGGATTGGCATGACAACCAGAGGTCTCCAGCAGAACTCTATGGTAGGGTTGAGCGAAACGGATCGGTCATTTTCAAAAGTCACCGACTTTTGGCAAAGTCGGGTTTCATGAAACCCGATCCGATCCCAGCGTGGAATCGGCCATGCGGTACACGATCTTCGCGCCAAAGTCACATTTCATATGACGCTTAAAGCGCCATTTCTCAGCCAATGAAGGTGCATGCAGAGTGTGGGCAGTGTGATGACATCGGTCCTGGTCCCCACCATCTTAGAGAAGGGCATGGCAGTGATTGGCTTGCTTTCTGCGGCGTCACAGGGGCTATAAAGGGGCGTTCCTGCCGACCGCCATCTTACTGCTGCTGATCTGAGCATAGGAAGAGGATGCTGCCGCTTCGTCAGAAGCAGGGATAGCGTTAGGCAGGGTAAATTAACCCCAAAACCGCTTGTGCTGTAGCGATTTCCACTGTCCAACACCACCTTTTCTTTGCAGGGACAGTGGAGGCTAGATTTCTGTGCAACAGCTCTGTAGGTTATAAGGCTCCCTGATAGCTGCGTTGCTGTGTGTACGCCGCTGTACAAACCAACTGCTTTTTTCAAAGCACAAATCCTGTTGCTCCTTCCTTTCTGCACAGCTATCTTGTTTGTTTGTCCACACTTTTGACTTTTGTGTGCAGCAGTCCTTTTTATTGCTGCCTGCCATACTTTTCTGAGATTACTGTAGGGAGATGGTAATTGTAGTACAGTCCCTTTTTTTTTTTTTTTTTTGTTATATCTCTTCAAGCCACTTTCTGCCACAGAAAATATACTCTAATACAGTGGCCCAGATTTATTCACTAGTCTCCCTGAAAAAAAAAAAGGGCAGATTAAAGTTGGCAAATCTGCATCAGTGCCAGTCCTGTCTGTGGCATCTGTCTTTCATTTTCTGCCACAGAAAACCTACTGTATAACAGTGGGCCTGATTTCTTCACAATTCTCCCAGAAAAAATAAAACAAGTGGGAGATTAAGATTGGCAAATCTGCATCAGTGCCAGTCCTGTGTGTGGCATCTGTCTTTGTTTTTCTGCCACAAAAAAACCTACTGTATAACAGTGGGCCTGATTTCTTCACAATTCTCCCAGAAAAAAAAAACAAGTGGGAGATTAAGATTGGCAAACCTGCATCAGTGCCAGTCCTGTGTGTGGCATCTGTCTTTGTTTTTCTGCCACAGAAAACCTACTGTATAACAGTGGGCCTGATTTCTTCACAATTCTCCCAGAAAAAATAAAACAAGTGGGAGATTAAGATTGGCAAATCTGCATCAGTGCCAGTCCTGTGTGTGGCATCTGTCTTTGTTTTTCTGCCACAGAAAACCTACTGTATAACAGTGGGCCTGATTTCTTCACAATTCTCCCAGAAAAAAAAAACAAGTGGGAGATTAAGATTGGCAAACCTGCATCAGTGCCAGTCCTGTGTGTGGCATCTGTCTTTGTTTTTCTGCCACAGAAAACCTACTGTATAACAGTTGGCCTGATTTCTTCACAATTCTCCCAGAAAAATAAAACAAGTGGGAGATTAAGATTGGCAAATCTGCATCAGTGCCAGTCCTGTGTGTGGCATCTGTCTTTCTTTTTCTGCCACAGTAAACCTACTGTATAACAGTGGGCCTGATTAAATCACTTGTCTCCCATATCCAAAAAAAAAATTAAAATAAAGGGAGAATAATCTTGCCAAATCTGTACATCTGTGCCAGTGCTGTCTGTGGTATCTGTCAGTCATTTTGTGCCACAGGAACTATACTGTGATATAGTGGGCCTGATTAAATCCTTTGTCTCCCATATAAAAAAAAAGAGGGACATTTCTATTGCCAGTGTGTGCCATCTGCGTCAGTCCTGTTAGTGTCATATCTGCCAGCCTCTTTCTGCCAATCAAACAGTGTAGTGTAATACAGTGGGCCTGATTTTTCCCTGCATTCTCCCACACATAAAGAGGGACATTTTTATTGCCAGTGTGTGCATCTGCATCAGTCCGGTTAGTGCCATATCTGCCAGCCTCTTTCTGCCAATCAAACAGTGTAGTGTAATACAGTGGGCCTGATTTTTCCCTGCATTCTCCCACACATAAAGAGGGACATTTTTATTGCCAGTGTGTGCATCTGCATCAGTCCTGTTAGTGACATATCTGCCAGCCTCTTTCTGCCAATCAAACTGTGTAGTGTAATAGAGTTGGCCTGATTTTTCCCTGCATTCTCCCACACATATAGAGGGACATTTCTATTGCCAGTGTGTGCATCTGCGTCAGGCCTGTTAGTGTCATATCTGCCAGCCTCTTTCTGCCAATCAAACAGTGTAGTGTAATACAGTGGGCCTGATTTTTCCCTGCATTCTCCCACACATAAAGAGGGACATTTCTATTGCCAGTGTGTGCATCTGCGTCAGTCCTGTTAGTGTCATATCTGCCAGCCTCTTTCTGCCAATCAAACAGTGTAGTGTAATACAATGAGCCTGATTTTTCCCTGCATTCTCCCTTACATAAAGAGGGACATTTCTATTGCCAGTGTGTGCATCTGCGGCAGTCCTGTTAGTGTCATATCTGCCAGCCTCTTTCTGCCAATCAAACAGTGTAGTGTAATGCAGTGGGCCTGATTTTTCCCTGCATTCTCCCACACATAAAGAGGGACATTTCTATTGCCAGTGTGTGCATCTGCGTCAGTCCTGTTAGTGCCATATCTGCCAGCCTCTTTCTGCCAATCAAACAGTGTAGTGTAATACAGTGGGCCTGATTTTTCCCTGCATTCTCCCACACATAAAGAGGGACATTTCTATTGCCAGTGTGTGCATCTGCGTCAGGCCTGTTAGTGTCATATCTGCCAGCCTCTTTCTGCCAATCAAACAGTGTAGTGTAATACAGTGAGCCTGATTTTTCCCTGAATTCTCCCTCACATAAAGAGGGACATTTCTATTGCCAGTGTGTGCATCTGCGGCAGTCCTGTTAGTGTCATATCTGCCAGCCTCTTTCTGCCAATCAAACAGTGTAGTGTAATACAGTGGGCCTGATTTTTCCCTGCATTCTCCCACACATAAAGAGGGACATTTCTATTGTCAGTGTGTGCATCTGCATCACTCCTGTTAGTGCCACATCTGCCAGCCTCTTTCTGCCAATCAAACAGTGTACTGTAATACAGTGGGCCTGATTTTTCCCTGCATTCTCCCACACATAAAGAGGGACATTTCTTTTGCCAGTGTGTGCCATCTGCGTCAGTCCTGTTAGTGTCATATCTGCCAGCCTCTTTCTGCCAATCAAACGGTGTAGTGTAATACAGTGGGCCTGATTTTTTCCCTGCATTCTCCCACACATAAAGAGGGACATTTCTATTGCCAGTGTGTGCATCTGCGTCAGTCCTGTTAGTGTCATATCTGCCAGCCTCTTTCTGCCAATCAAACAGTGTAGTGTAATACAGTGGGCCTGATTTTTCCCTGCATTCTCCCACACATAAAGAGTAGTGTTGAGCGATACCGTCCGATACTTGAAAGTATCGGTATCGGAAAGTATTGGCCGATACCAGCAAAGTATCAGATCTAATCCGATACCGATACCCGATACCAATACAAGTCAATGGGACACCAAGTATCGGACGGTATCATGTATGGTTCCCAGGGTCTGAAGGAGAGGAAACTCTCCTTCAGGCCCTGGGATCCATATCAATGTGTAAAAGAAAGAATTAAAATAAAAAATAGGGATATACTCACCCTCTGACGCGCCCTGGACTTTACCGCCGTAACCTGGAGCCGTTGTACCTAAGAATGCGCGCTTGAAGGGCCTTGGATGACGTCACGGCACTCTGATTGGTCCGTAGCGGTCGCGTGACTGCTACGTGACCAATCACAAAGCCGTGATGTCATCTAAGGTCTTTCAAGCGCTTGAAATACCTTAGAAGACGTCCGCAGCTTCTGATTGGTCGCGTAGCGGTCGCGTGACCGCTACGCGACCAATCACAAAGCCGTGACGTCATTTAAGGTCTTTCAAGCGCTTGAAAGACCTTAGGTGACGTCACGGCTTTGTGATTGGTCGTGTAGCGGTCACGCGACCGCTACGGACCAATCAGAAAGCCGTTACATCATCTAAGGCCCTTCAAGCGCGCATTCTTAGGTACAACGGCTCCCGGTTACGGCGGTAAAGTCCAGGGGCCGCCGGAGAGGTGAGTATATCCTTATTTATTATTTTAATTCTTTCTTTTACACATTGATATTAATCCCGATACCGATTCCCGATACCACAAAAGTATCGGATCTCGGTATCGGAATTCCGATACCGCAAGTATCGGCCGATACCCGATACTTGCGGTATCGGAATGCTCAACACTAATAGAGGGACATTTCTATTGCCAGTGTGTGCATCTGCGTCAGTCCTGTTAGTGCCATATCTGCCAGCCTCTTTCTGCCAATCAAACAGTGTAGTGTGATACAGTGGGCCTGATTTTTCCCTGCATTCTCCCACACATAAAGAGGGACATTTCTATTGCCAGTGTGGGCATCTGCGTCAGTCCTGTTAGTGCCATATCTGCCAGCCTCTTTCTGCCAATCAAACAGTGTAGTGTAATACAGTGGGCCTGATTTTTCCCTGCATTCTCCCACACATAAAAAAGGGAGATTTAAATTCACAACAAGTTCATGTACACCTTCTACCTGGTTTTACAGGACCACATAACGGTTGTTAGTTTGGTTACATTTTTCCAAGAATGAGGAAGTCTGGTGGAAGAGGTCGTGGCCGTGGGCGGTCATTGCCAGCTGGTAATGATGGTAGTGGTGGTGGTCGTGGAGCATCAGGTGGTCGTGGGAAAAGCAATATAGCCCCTAAGTCTCGAGTTGTTGAGCCAGCGTCATCGTCTGGCTAGCACAAGGCCTCGAAGGCTCCTATTTCTGGGAGTAGGAAAACCGCTTTTGAAGCCGGAGCAGCAGGAACATGTATTGGCTTTCATTGCTGACTCTGCCTCTAGCTCTTTCGCCTCCTCCTTGGAAAGTGCCAAATGTCAGAGCAGTGCATCGTCAGTGGATGCTTCCAGTCAGGAAAAAGTCGCTTCCTTGTGACCTTCAACCAGAACAACAGTGAAGGATGCGTCAGGCGACACAACTGGTTACTCCATGGAGCTCTTTACACATACTGTGCCTGGGTTAGAAAGGGAAATTGTTAACAGGCCATGCCCATTACAAGATGAATCGGACATGGAGTGCACAGATGCACAGCCACAGCCAGATTATTATGCTGTTCCTTTGACTCAGATCAGAACATTGCCCTCGCAGTGTACTGATCCAGAATCTGACCCCGATGAGACTATGGAGCCCCGTCACGAACGCTATAGCACCGGCTTACACGGTGACCCAGAGGAAGGTGCACAGAACATAGAAGAGGAGGTTATAGATGACCCAGTTGTTGACCCCGATTGGCAGCCATTGGGGGAACAGGGTGAAGGCGGCAGTAGCTCTGAAGCGGAGGAGGAGGAGCCGCAGCAGGCATCAACATCGCAACAGGTTCCATCTGGCAGGCCCGTATCTGGCCAAAAACGTGTGGCAAAAACAAAACTAGTTGTAGGACAGCGTGGCCATCCGGTTAAAGTAGCTCAGTGTGCAATGCCTGAAAAGGTATCCGATAGTAGGAAGAGTGCAGTCTGGAATTTTTTTAACCAAGATCCCAATGATCAGTGCAAAGTCATCTGTAAGAAATGCTCAAGGACCTTCAGCAGAGGTCAGAATGTTAAAAATCTAAATACAAGTTGCATGCATAGAAATTTAACCACCATGCACTTGCAAGCCTGGACAAACTACCAAACGTCCCTTAACGTTGTAGCACCCTCTCACAATGAAGCTAGTCAGCAACGCGACATCCCTTCCCTCACTGTAAGCCCGCCATTTACCACACCACCTGCAGGTAATGTGGCGGTTTTGTCGCAAGGCCAAAGCAGTCAGGGAATCACCAGGTTCGTGGTAGGAAAAACTGTATGTAGGGCAACAGCAAGAATACCATCACCAACCCTCTCTCAGTCACCCATGTCCACCGGCACCCCCGCTAGTTCCACCGTATGCAGCTCTCCAGTCCAGCTCACCCTATATGAGACTCTCATTAGGAAAAGGAAGTACTCATCCTCGCATCCGCGTACACAAGGTTTGAACGCCCACATTGCTAGACTAATCTCGTTAGAGATGATGCCCTACCGGTTAGTTGAAAGCGAAGCTTTCAAAGCCCTGATGGACTACTCTGTACCATGCTATGAGCTACCCAGTCGTCACTTCTTTTCGAGAAAAGCCATCCCAGCCCTCCACCAGCATGTAAAAGACCGCATTGTCCATGCGCTCAGGCAATCTGTGAGTAGAAAGGTGCACCTGACAACAGATGCATGGACCAGTAGGCATGGCCAGGGGCATTATGTCTCCATCACGGCACACTGGGTTAATGTGGTGGATGCAGGGTCCACAGGGGACAGTAATATTGGGACAGTTCTGCCTAGCCCACGGTCTAGGAAACAGTTGGCTGTAGGTGTTCGTCCCCCCTCCTCCTCCTCCTCCTCCAGCAGAAGCAAGAGCTCGTCCACAGACCGCCGTCGCACGACCACTCCATCTGCAGCTGCCACTGTTGCACACGAGGTGTCCAATTATGGAACAGTGTTGTGAATTCCGTCCTTGGGCTCCCTCCTGTGGTTGTGAATGGTACTTTTGTGAGTTCTGCCCTTGGGCTCCCTCTGGTGGTTTCGAGTGGAACTGCTGCTCCTTGAGTTTAGCTGTAGCAGCTGCTTTCACTGATCGTCTCTCCTGGCTTTGCTATTTAAACTGGCTCTGGTCTTCAGTTCATGCCAGCTGTCAATGTTTCTGGTTTGGGATTCAGATCTCTCCTTGGATTTCTCTGATGGCCTGTCCATTTCAGCAAAAGATAAGTTTTTGCTAGTTCTTTGTTGTCCATTTGCTTTGGACTTTATTGCTCAGCTCATGTTATGTTTCCTTTTGTCCAGCTTGTCATTATGATATATTCAGGCTAGCTGGAAGCTCTGGGGCAGCAGATTTGCCCTCCACACCGTGAGTCGGTGTGGAGATCATTTTTGTAAACTCTGCGTGGATTTTTAGTTTTTAATACTGACCGCACAGTATCCTTTCCTATTCTGTCTATTTAGATTAGTATTGGCCTCCTTTGCTAAAATCTGTTTTCATTTCTGTGTATGTTATTTCCCTCTTCACTCACAGTCAATATTTGTGGGGGGCTATCTTTCCTTTTGGGAATTTCTCTGAGGCAAGATAGCTTTCTGTTTCCATCTTTAGGGGTAGTTAGTTCTCAGGCTGTGACGAGGTGTCTAGGGAGAGACAGGAACACTCCACGGCTATTTCTAGTGTTGGTGTTAGGATTAGGAACTGCGGTCAGTAAAGATACCACCTCCTCAGAGCTTGTCCCATGTTGCTCTTTAACCACCAGGTCATATCAGTGTTGCTCCTTAACCACCAGGTCATAACAGAACAGCTAGTGGCAAGCGTCAGCAGGCTGTATTGGCAATGAAGTGTTTGGGCGACAGCAGACACACCGCGAAAGTTCTGTCCGAGTTCTTGCAGCAAGAAACTCAGTCATGGCTGGGCACTGTACATCTTGAGGCATGCAAGGTAGTGAGTGATAACGGAAGGAATTTTATGGCTGCCATAGCCCTTTCACAACTGAAACACATTCCTTGCCTGGCTCACACCTTAAACCTGGTGGTGCAGTGCTTCCTGAAAAGTTATCCGGGGTTACCCGACCTGCTGCTGAAAGTGCGCAGACTTTGCTCTCACATCCGCTGTTCGCCCGTACACTCCAGCCGTATGCAGAACCATCAGCGGTCTTTGAACCTTCCCCAGCATCACCTAATTATCGACGTTGCAACAAGGTGGAACTCCACACTGCACATGCTTCATAGACTGTGCGAACAGAGGCATGCTGTTATGTATTTGTGGGAGGATACACATACACGGGCAGGCAGTTGGATGGCAGACATGGAGTTGTCAGCTGTGCAGTGGTCGAAGCTCCAAGACCTGTGTCAAGTCCTTCAGTGTTTTGAGTAATGCACACGGCTGGTTAGTGCAGACAACGCCGTAATAAGCATGAGCAACCCTAATGCGTCTGCTGATGCAAAGTTTGATGCACATAAAGGAGCAGGCGTCTGCAGCCGAGGATGAGGGAAGCCTTGATGACAGTCAGCCATTGTCTGCTCAGGGAAGTCTACAGGACGAGGTGGCAGGCGAAGAGGAGGAGGACGAGGAGGATGATGGGGATGAGTATTTTTTGGATGAGGAAGTTTCTCAGGGGGTATTAGAAAGTGCTGGCAGTGCAAGGCCGGGTTCAGGGCTTTTGAGGGAGACAAGAGACGTTGATTTGCCAGAAAGTGCTCCTCAACCCAGCATATGCACTGACTTGACAACTGGAACATTGGCCCACATGGCGGATTATGCCTTACGTATCCTCAAAAGGGACCCACGCATTATAAAAATGATGACCGATGACGATTACTGGTTGGCCTGCCTCCTTGATCCTCGCTATAAAGGCAAATTGCAAAATATCATGCCACATGAGAACCTCGAACAAATATTGGCAACCAAACAAGCTACTCTTGTAGACCATTTGATTCAGGCATTCCCAGCACACAGCGCCGGTGATGGTTTTCACACGAGCTGCAGGGGCAACAGGGCAGAGGTGTTAGAGGTGCACAAATCAGAAGTGGCGTAGGACAGAGGGGTTTTCTGACCAGGTTGTGGAGTGATTTCGCAATGACCGCAGACACGACAGGTACTGCAGCATCAATTCAAAGTGACAGGAGACAACATTTGTCCAGTATGGTTACTAACTATTTTTCCTCCATTACCGATGTTCTCCCTCAACCGTCATTCCCCTTTGATTACTGGGCATCCAAAATAGACACCTGGCCTGAATTGGCCGAATATGCATTGCAGGAGCTTGCTTACCCAGCAGCTAGTGTGCTATCAGAAAGAGTCTTCAGTGCTGCTGGTTCAATACTGACCGAAAAAAGGACTCGTCTGGCTACCCAAAATGTTGATGATCTCACCTTCATTAAAATGAACCACTCATGGATTTCAAATTATTTTGCCCCACCTTTCCCGGCTGACACCTAGCTTTCCTGCAAAAAGGTCTTGCTTTGGGACTGGTGTTACTGACTGTTCCAATCTCTTACTTTGCAGCTGCTGTTTGTCCAGCATACGCCATGTTTACACCTCCCTAAATGGCCTAACTCCCCCCACGGGGCCGTGGTCTCGCCACTTGGCGCAAGCACCCGTCAGAGTGCCGTTTGTCTGAAGAGGTGGGTGTGCCCACTTTTGGTCGATGGCACTGGCACTGGGTCCCTCATAGGACAATGAAGTGTCTCTGGCGGTGGTGGCGCGCACCCAACGTCAGACACACTGTTGTAACATGAGGGGCCCTGGGCTTGTACCGCCAGCCAGGAGAGAGTTTCCCCCCCTCAGGTCAAACAGTGCTCTACCACTTGCAAAATTATCTCTCGCTGCTTCACCACTGTTTAGTCTATGCGCTGAAATCCTTCAATGGCTGGCATAGACAATAACAATTTGTTGACATGTATGATGCTAGTTAAAATAGTCAGGGGCCCTGTCCTACATTTACACCAGTAAATACTTTGCACCAAATTACAATGACTGAAAGTCAGCATAGGAGCACACCCCTGTACATAAGTATGCCACCATTTTTTTTTTTTGGGGGGGGGGTTTTGGGAGACATTAACATCTATTTAGTTTTTGGGAGTACTTACTGTGTCAGACACTCCTTCCAATTGTCCTCCGCTGACCACACCAATGCTGCCTGTGTACCCCTGCCACATAATGGAAGCTGCATAGAGCCTATTTAATTATTTTGGGCGTAGGAAGTCTGTCTGCGGTCCCTCCTTCCAATTGTCCTCCACTGAACACACCAATGCTGCCTGTGTACCCCTGTAGCCAAATTTAAGCTGCATAGAGCCTATTTTATTATTTTGGGCCTAGGAAGTCTGTCTGCGGTCCCTCCTTCCAATTGTCCTCCGCTGACCACACCAATGCTGCCTGTGTACCCCTGCCACATAATGGAAGCTGCATATAGCCTATTTTATTATTTTAGGCCTAGGCAGTCTGTCTGCGGTCCCTCCTTCCAATTGTCCTCCGCTGAACACACCAATGCTGCCTGTGTACCCCTGTAGCCAAATTTAAGCTGCATAGAGCCTATTTTATTATTTTGGGCCTAGGAAGTCTGTCTGCGGTCCCTCCTTCCAATTGTCCTCCGCTGACCACACCAATGCTGCCTGTGTACCCCTGCCACATAATGGAAGCTGCATATAGCCTATTTTATTATTTTAGGCCTAGGAAGTCTGTCTGCAGTCCCTCCTTCCAATTGTCTTCCGCTGAACACACCAATGCTGCCTGTGTACCCCTGTAGCCAAATTTAAGCTGCATAGAGCCTATTTTATTATTTTGGGCCTAGGAAGTCTGTCTGCGGTACCTCCTTCCAATTGTCCTCCGCTGACCACACCAATGCTGCCTGTGTACCCCTGTAGCCAAATTTAAGCTGCATAGAGCCTATTTTATTATTTTGGGCCTAGGAAGTCTGTCTGCGGTCCCTCCTTCCAATTGTCCTCCGCTGACCACACCAATGCTGCCTGTGTACCCCTGCCACATAATGGAAGTTGCATATAGCCTATTTTATTATTTTAGGCCTAGGAAGTCTGTCTGCGGTCCCTCCTTCCAATTGTCCTCCGCTGACCACACCAATGTTGCCTGTGTACCCCTGTAACCAATTTAAAACTGCATAGAGCCAACTTTTTTAGTTAACACATACTACCTTTGTCTGTCTGCGCCACTCAATCACGCTGTCCTCCACTGAAAAAGCTGAGCTTCAACCTTCAGGCTCTCATTAAGTAGTTGTTAATGTAACACTGCAGTTGCCCTACTACTTTGGTTGGAGCCTAGTAACGGTGTCTGCTGCTCCTTGGTGTTCTCCTCCTCCTTGGTGTTCTCCTCCAGGTTTCCTTGTCTGAGCTTCAACCTTCAGGCTCTCATTAAGTAGTTGTTAATGTAACACTGCAGTTGCCCTACTACTTTGGTTGGGGCCTAGTAACGGTGTCTGCCGCTCCTTGGTGTTCTCCTCCTCCTTGGTGTTCTCCTCCAGGTTTCCTTGTCTGAGCTTCAACCTTCAGGCTCTCATTAAGTAGTTGTTTATATAAGACTGCAGTTGCCCTACTACTTTGGTTGGGGCTTAGTAACGGTGTCTGTCGCTCCTTGGTGTTCTCCTCCTCCTTGGTGTTCTCCTCCAGGTTTCCTTGTCTGAGCTTCAACCTTCAGGCTCTCATTAAGTAGATGTTTATATAAGACTGCAGTTGCCCTACTACTTTGGTTGGGGCCTAGTAACGGTGTCTGCCGCTCCTTGGTGTTCTCCTCCAGTTTTCCTTGTCTGAGCTTCAACCTTCTGGCTCTCATTAAGTAGTTGTTTAGATAACACTGCATCAGGCCTACTAGTTTGGTTGGGGCCTTCTAACGGTGTCTGCCGCTCCTGGGTTTCCTCCTGTTTGGTTTTCTTGAGCTTCAACCTTCAGGCTCTCATTAGGTAGTTGTTAATGTAACACTGCAGTTGGCCTACTAGTTTGGTTGGGGCCTAGTAACGGTGTCTGCCGCTGCTTGGTGTTCTCCTCCACTGAACAAAGCAGTGCCGCCTGTTTCCTACTGTTACCAATTTAGAACTGCATTTAGCCTAGTTACTTATTTAGCCCTACTCACTGTGTCAGCCTCTCATTACAGTTGTCCTCCACTGAACAAAGCAGTGCCGCCTGGTTAGTCCTGTTACCAATTTTGAACTGCATTTAGCCCACTTTATTTTTTGGGCCTAGATCTGTGTTTCCTCCTCATCCTGCCCATTGCTAGATGAGTCCGCTGGTACATTGACCCAGACCACTACATTCCCCTTGCACTCTACACAGCCAGAATCTGACCCTGCTGAAAGTCAGGTTCCTCTTCCCGCATACTATACCACCTTACACGGGGACAAAGAAGAAGGTGCAGGTGAAAGTGCAGGTTCCTTCATCAGGTGGGGGAGCATACTCGTTGGCGACGTCACTGGCACAGGGCCCCTCATAGTATGCAAAAGTGTCACTGCCGGTGGGAGGCACCCCTACCATGCAAACACACCGCCGTACTGTGAGGGGCCCTGTGCCAGTGCCAATGCGAACGAGTGGGCCCCCCTGCTTGCTCAGGATCACAGCACTTGCAACGTTGAAATACTTACCTCTCCCTGCTCCACCGCCGTGACATAGTCCACGTTTCCTGGGCCCACTAAAAACTTTAACCAGCCCTACCCCCCACAACTTTAGCCAATATGACCCCCAATTTCCAATGCCTAACTATTATTATAAAGTAAATTAATATTGACAAGCTTCAGTAACAAGAATGGATGTTTTTGCCATTAAAATGGGCACTGTAGGTGTTTTCCTGGCCTCCACTCACTGCCGACTATGCTTCCCCATTGACTTGCATTGGGTTTCATGTTTCGGTCGATCCCCGACTTTGCGCGATAATCGGCCGATTTCACTCGACTCGACTTTTGACAAAGTCGGGTTTCGCAAAACCCGACTCGACCCCAAAAAAGTAAAAGTCACTCAACCCTACTCTATGGTTGTCATAGCAGATTCCTATGAGTTTCACCCAGTGGTTGGTGCTCATACAATGTGAGCATTTCTACTACACACAGGCAATCTAATCATCGCCTGTGTGTAGCAGAGGTGATTGGACAACTGCAGCTTGTAGTCTCCCTTGAAAACTAATGAAGCATGCAAAAACTAAAAAAAGTTTATAAAAATATAAAAAAAGAAAAAAAATATATAGAAGTTCAAATAACCCCCCCATTCACCCTATTCAAAATAAAATAATTTGAAAATATACACATATTTGGTATTGCCACGTTCAGAATCATCCAATCTATCAAGATATAAAAATAATTAATTAAATCAGTGAATGGCATAGCGAAAAAAAAATGTCAAAACACCAGAATTACCATTTGGGTCGACGCAACATTGCATTAAAATGCAATAAATGGTGCTCAAAAGATCGTATCCACACCAAAAAAGTAAGCCCTCGCCAAATCCCAGATCACGAAAAATGGAGACGCTACGGGTCTCAGAAAATAATGACTTTTTTTTAACAAAGTTTTTTCACCATTTAAATAAAAAACAGACTATACATGTTTGGTGTCTGCGAACTTATAATGGCCTGGAGAAGAATCATAATGGCAGGTCAGTTTTAGCATTTGGTGAACATGGTTAAAAAAAATAAAAAGTTGTGGAAATGCCCTTTTTTTGGCAATTTCACCACACTTGGAATTTTTTTACATTTTCGAGTACACGATATGGTAAAACCAATGGTGTTGTTCAAAAGTACCAATCGTCCTGCAAAAAACAAGCCCTGACATGGCCATATTGATGGAGAAAATAAAAACTAATTGCTCTGGGAAGAAGGGGAGCAAAAAACAGAAATGCAAAAACGAAATAGAGCTGATGCTTGAAGGTGTCAAATGAAGTTGGTGGTGGTGGTCCCGGGGGAATAGGAGGAAGCAGAGGATGATTCCTTAAGGGTTAAAAATATCTATGAGTTCAGGTCTGTCATCTCACAGGCAGTTGCCATGGGAGGAACAAATGGAGAAGGACCATGAAAACAAGAAGGAAGAGGTGATGAACATGCAACATTTGGGAGATGAAGACTATGATGGCTTCCTCTATATTGTCCATGGTGGTTGGGGGATGGAGAAAGAAAGCTTGAGTGTTATCCGGTCACCACCACACTGTGGAGTTGGACCTCATGAAAGAGACCAACCCATGAGCGCCTTGTTGAAGGACTATCTGCAACATGATTATTACCCGTATAGTTATGATTCGAAATAGTGCTGATTACAGAGTTGCCGGTGTGTTCCATATACAATACAAAAGTACATTTTGCAAATTGATTCCCCCCTGGAAAGGGACATGCCCATGCTGTAGTATCAAAATATGCTGGAAGACAATCTTGACAGTGGTTTTCCCAAAGACAGCAGTGAAGCAGTTTGCATCTCAGTGATAGCCTTCCAAACACAGACACATTCAGTTGTCAACGCAAAACCATTAGCAGCCTTGCAGTGCTGGAGTGCTATATTCCAACCCCACCAAGGATAGCACTGATAAGAGTTTGTATGTTCTACCCGCGCTTTCGAGGGTTTACTCCCAGTAATTATTTTTCTACCCACACTACAAAGACATACAGATAATAAATTTAGATTGTGAGTCCCAATGGTGACACTGCCAGTAATCTCTGTAAAGCGAATGTTGAATTAATGGTGCTATATAAGTGATAAAACCCCCATAAAAATTGAATTTGGTGCTCAGCCACACTCAGGTGGCACACATATAAATTTTGTAAATTACTATTGTCAGAAAAATGTAATAATAGTAACAGGGGTAGTTGACTCAAAGAGAGTGGAGGACTGCCGGTATCAGAGTCCTTCTGCTACAGGCAACACACATGAAGAGCCAGGAGTCTACAGATTTACAATAATTAATTGGCAGACACCAACACAGTGACAACAATTTCACCACAGCAGAAATAGTCTAATAGGGACTAACAAGTCTTCCACTTCCCCCAACTCAGCAGATGGACACCCAACCAGGAGTGTTAACATTTAAAAAAATTAGTGGCAGACACCAACAAAGTTGCATCAATTTTACTACTGTAGAAATTTTATAATAGGGCCCGACAAGTCTTCCACTACACCCAACCCAGCAGATGGATACCCAACCAGTAGTGTTCACATTTCCAAAAATTAGTGGCAGACACTAACAAAGTGGCATCAATTTTACCACAGGAGAAATATTATAATAGGGACCGGCAGGTCTTCTACTACACCCAACCGAGCAGATGGACACCCAACCAGGAGTGTTCACTTTTCCAAAAATTAGTGGCAGGCAGTACCAAAGTGGCTCAATTTTACCACAGTAGAAATATTATAATGGGGACCGACAGGTCTTCCAATACACCCAACCCAGTACATGGACACCTAAACAGGACTGTTCACATTTCCACAAAGTAGTTGACATCTCCAGCAGCAGCAGCAAGCACAGAAGCCCCTCTAAAGATATCAGACCGCAATTTCATGAGAACAATGCTTGACACTAAAAACTACAACATCCAGTGTCTCTGCTATTTCGTGAGAACAATGCTCGACACTAAAAACTTTGCATTTCGGTGTGGTTGCCGCACACATCAAATCATCGCATGCAGATGCATCCGCATACAATGCATGTCCCTGTGTACCCAATGTTAAAGATGGGTACGCAGGATGCATGCAGAGTAGGCGGAGCATAGGTGGAGCTTCAGGGAGGAAGAAGAAAGGAAGTACGCAGCCATCCGCAGCCCTTCTGAATGCAAATGTGAACCTAGCCTAAGTGACAAGGTTGGATATAGCGGGCTATATCATGTTTAGCTACAGAAAAGAAAATATTTTAACATGTGTGACATCTGCAGCCAGCTTCATATTACAGCTACAAAATGACAACGTGGGTTAAGGCGGGCTGTATCACTTTTGCAACAGAAAAAATTGTTAATTTTTTTAATGTGCATTAGGTATGCAGACATCTTCATATCGCTGTTACAAAATGACAATGAGGAACACGGCGGGCTGTATCACATTTTGCAACAGAAAAAATTATTATTTTCTTTAATGTGCAAAAGGTCTGCAGACAGCTTCATATCACCCCAAAAAAATTACAGCATGGAATATGGGGGGCTGTATTATATTTACCAACATAATTTTTTTATGTGCATAAGGCCTGCAGACAGCTTCATATCACCACCACAGAAGGACAACGTGGGATGCAGAAGGCCGTATCACGTTTTGCAACAGAAAACATAATTTTTTTAATGTGTGTTAGGTATGCAGACAACTTCATATCACCGCCACAAAATTACAACGTGGGATATGGCGGATAGTATCACGTTTAGCAACAGAAAAAGTTACTATTTTTTTAATGTGCATGAACTATGCCCAGTGTGAAATTTCACCGCCACCAAATAACAAGGTGAGATATTGCATGGTGAATCACACCAGTAATTGCACAAAAAAAACATTTCTTCATGCACAATAGCAGCTCAAACCACAGGCATGCTGTTTCACATTTAGCTAGTGAAAAAATAAGATTTAGAATACTACACTCGTGCATTGAGCACAATAGAAGCAGTGCACAACACACTTGACATGTGCCTTGCTGTCTTTGTCTATGGACCTCAGTAATGCCCCAAAAAAATTGCTGGAAGGTCAATTTCACAGCCACACAGGACACTACCTAGCTAAACTATCTGAGTAAGAAACAACCGTTTAGCTAACTAAATAAAATCAAGCCGCTAACATTGCCAGCATCAGGACAGAGCAGCCTTTCTGCGCTGTTAGTGTCAAAATGGCATTAAAACAAGATGTCGGTTCTTTATATGGAGAGGGACATATGATTTCAGCAGCCCATGACACAAGCCATTGTGACAGGACATTTCCTGACATTTCCTGCGCCTTGATTGGCTAGACGCAATGTGCACACTTTAAGTTAGGGAAAAAAATACTGTTTACAAGCATACTGTGCCTCTGAGCTCTGCAAACCGCCCCCCCATCAGCACGTGCCCCACGATCATGATACACCTCCATTATGGTTGCAAAAGTGCTGAAAATACTTTTGTAGCAACGCAAATATTTCCCCACACATTTTACCAAATATAAAAACGTATATACACTGGCGCTTATTCACCTGGAAGGATGAGGTAGGAAGCCACGGAAGCTGCAGGTGGTTAAAACAGGTTCTGTGCAAAACTCTGTTAAAAATTAAACCAGTTGATTAATAATACTATTAACCACCGCGCTAAACCGAAACTGGAATATCAATGTACTTACTTTTGATATGGCTATTACTATGTTGTCTGGGGTCCCTTGTGAGTGAAGGGTTACACCTGGTTACAGTGGTTTGCTGAAAGGTAAAGTGTGCAGCAGAGTGATATATTGTTTGATTTGGACCTTACAAAAAAAAAAAAAAAGGTGTTGGTTACAAACACTTACTCTTTTTATGAGGCTGTATAGGTTGCACCTGTGGTGTTTCAATGTGGGGTTAATAGTTTCTCTTTCCACAGTGTAGTGAACCGATACTGGAAGGCAAAGTGTGTAAAACCTCGGTATATTGTTTATATTGTACACACAAAGTATCAAGGGTATTAGCTGGGTGCACTTACTCCTTATATAAGGTTGTACAGTTTACACTTGGGATGTTCTTATGTGAGGTTTTGGTATTTGTCTTTCCACAGTGTGGTAAACTGATGCTGGTGAGTAAACAAAGTAGAGAATAAAGTGATTTGCAAGCAATACACTAGAATAGTAGGAAGTTACTGGCCACAATAGTTGCAGTGGTATAAATAGGAATTAGTTGGCACTCACCACATGTTTGCTTATGAAGGTACCCGCGGTGAGGTAGGCAAGGTAGTCCACTGGATACGGTGCCGATAAAGTAACCCGCTGAGCTGGGAGGGTTAGAGTCCGGTGTGCGTGCCAGAGGCCGCGGTTCCTGGACGAGAACGTACCAGCGAGTGGTGAGGAGGTACCAGCGCCTCGCGTGCCCCGGCCGGAAGCAACGCTGAGGATGTGGTGCCGAGATGGGGCAGAGCTAGTGTGACGTCACAGAAAGCAGGGACGGGTGTCTCTCTCGCGCACCCGTCCCTGCTTTCTGTGACGTCACACTAGCTCTGCCCCATCTCGGCACCACATCCTCAGCGTTGCTTCCGGCCGGGGCACGCGAGGCGCTGGTACCTCCTCACCGCTCGCTGGTACGTTCTCGTCCAGGAACCGCGGCCTCTGGCACGCACACCGGACTCTAACCCTCCCAGCTCAGCGGGTTACTTTATCGGCACCGTATCCAGTGGACTACCTTGCCTACCTCACCGCGGGTACCTTCATAAGCAAACATGTGGTGAGTGCCAACTAATTCCTATTTATACCACTGCAACTATTGTGGCCAGTAACTTCCTACTATTCTAGTGTATTGCTTGCAAATCACTTTATTCTCTACTTTGTTTACTCACCAGCATCAGTTTACCACACTGTGGAAAGACAAATACCAAAACCTCACATAAGAACATCCCAAGTGTAAACTGTACAACCTTATATAAGGAGTAAGTGCACCCAGCTAATACCCTTGATACTTTGTGTGTACAATATAAACAATATACCGAGGTTTTACACACTTTGCCTTCCAGTATCGGTTCACTACACTGTGGAAAGAGAAACTATTAACCCCACATTGAAACACCACAGGTGCAACCTATACAGCCTCATAAAAAGAGTAAGTGTTTGTAACCAACACCTTTTTTTTTTTTTTTTTTTTGTAAGGTCCAAATCAAATAATATATCACTCTGCTGCACACTTTACCTTTCAGCAAACCACTGTAACCAGGTGTAACCCTTCACTCACAAGGGACCCCAGACAACATAGTAATAGCCATATCAAAAGTAAGTACATTGATATTCCAGTTTCGGTTTAGCGCGGTGGTTAATAGTATTATTAATCAACTGGTTACATTTTACCAAATGTTTCAGATTTTTCCTGATTTTAGAAAATTTTGCTTGTGTTTCCAAATATTTGTTTGGCTATCGTTTTCAGAACAAATTCACTCATCACTAATTTCCATGTTCAGCAGAAATTGTATGACAAGGTTTAAGCCATTTTTCCCAATTCCCTTGTGTGAAAATGTCAATTCTGAGGCTAAAGCAAAAATTTTGTGGTAATAATATAATTACTTTTTCTTCACTGCACAATGATATAAAATTCTTTTACACACTCGTGAAGTCAATATGATCACTGCACCCTTAGAAGAATTCTTTGAGAAGTGTAGCTTGTAAAATGTGGTCACTTGGGTTCTGGCACCTCAGGGGCTCCACCAATGTGACAAGGCACCCGCAAACCATAACAACAAAATCTGTACTATAATATGGCGTGCCTTCTCTTCTGAGCCTGAAAAGTATCTTCTTATTACATGTAGGGTATTGGTGCACTCAAGAGAAAATGCACAACAAACTGACGTCCATTTTTTCGCATTAGCCCTGAACCCCTAGATTAATTAATAAAGTGGTGTAGTTTGTAAAGTGGGGTCTCATATGGGGGGTTTGCATATCAAGCATGTCAAGGGCACTGCCAATGTGACAGGGCACCCTCAAACCATTCCATCAAAATCTGCACTCCAATATGTGACATGGTCTTCACAATCTATTCCAACCAAAATGGTTCCCCAAAATTCAAATAGTGCTTCCCTTCTGAGCCCAGCCATACACACAAACAGTAGTTTTTCATTACATATGGGATATCACAGTGCTCAGGGGAAATTGCACAAGAAATTTTACTGTCCATTTTCTCCCGTTACCCTTGTGAAAATTTAAAACTTGGGGCAAAAAACATTTTAGTGGGAAAAATTTATTTTTTCATTTTCACAGCTCATCATTATAAAATTATGTGAAGCACCTATGAGCGCAAGGTGCTCATCACACAGCTAAATAAATTCCTTGAGGGGTTTAGTTTCCAAAATAAGGTAACTTGTGGGGAGTTTCCACTGTTTAAGCACATCAGGGGCTCTGCATACAAGACATTGTGTTTGCTTTCTATTCCAACCAATTTTGTGCTCCAAAAGCCAAATGATACGCCTTCCATTCCATACCCTGCTATCTGCCCAAACAGTAGTTTTCCACAACATTTGAGGTATCAGTGTAGTCAGGAGTAGAGATGAGTGACCATGTTGGGAAAACATTCACCAATCTTGAATTCAGCATGAATGTAGCACATTCGGATTTGTGTTTACTTTCACGACCATTTTTACTCAACGTCGGCAAAAGTTAGTCACAGTTCGGTAAATCTTGCATTTTCACTAATGCTTCTGTATTACTTTGGCTAGAATAGCGGTGCCGTATGATGAGTGGCAGGGATGGGGGGAGTGTTTGATGAGGGTAGGGGTGTGGAGGTGTTAAAGGAGTGTCTGAAGAGATTAAAGGAGCAGCGCCCGCTTTTTTTGTTTTGCTGGCTCTCAACTTTATGTGTGTTGATTCCAGAAACCAATCAGGGCACAGAAACTATTAACAACATCAGCAACCAATCACAGAAGACCTTATGTCATGAAGTCACATGTTCCTGGCCATATAAACAGCGGACATCTTGTTTTGTAGACGCAATTTGTTCATTGTCGCAGTGATAGAGATGGTGCTGCTGAAAGTGAAATTGTCAGTGAAATAGATACGATCCTATCCTGTATGAAATTGAATTTTCCAGGATTTAAGTAAATTGTGCAAATACTGTGTGGCAGTCTCTGGCAACCCCATTTGGTACTTCAAATCGTTTGTGCTTAAACTATGTTTCAGTGGCAAAAGGGTCATTCCATGTCAAGTGAACCAATGATTTTTACCTATATTTTTAATTCTTTTGAGATTTTGTTATTTAGTAATAGTGTGTCAGAGAATGCAAAATGTGAAGAAAACTAATTCTAGATATATACAGTACAGGCCAAAAGTTTGGGCACACCTTCTCATTTAAAGATTTTTCTGTATTTTCATGACTATGAATATTGTACATTCACACTGAAGGCATCAAAACTATGAATTAACAAATGTGGAATTATATACTTACCAAAAAAGTGTAAAACAACTGAAATTATGTCTTATATTCTAGGTTCTTCAAAGTAGCCACCTTTTGCTTTGATGACTGCTTTGCACACTCTTGACATTCTCTTGATGAGCTTCAAGAGGTAGTCACCGGGAATGGACTTCCAACAATCTTGAAGGAGTTCCCAAAGATGCTTAGCACTTGTTGGCCCTTTTGCCTTCACTCTGCGGTCAAGCTAACCCCAAACCATCTTGATTGGGTTCATGTCTGGTGACTGTGGAGGCCAGGTCATCTGGCGTAGCACCCAATCACTCTCCTTCTTGGTTAAATAGCCCTTACACAGCCTGGAGGTGTGTTTGGGGTCATTGTCCTGTTGAAAAGTAAATGATGGTCCAACTAAATGAAAATCGGATGGAATAGCATGCCGCTGCAAGATGCTGTGGTAGCCAGGCTGGTTAAGTATGCCTTCAATTTTGAATAAATCCCCAACAGTGTCACCAGCAAAGCACCCCCACACCACCACACCTCCTCTTCCATGCTTCACGGTGGGAACCAGGTATGTAGAGTCCATCCATTCACCTTTTCTGCATCGCACAAAGACACGGTGGTTGGAATCAAAGATCTCAAATTTGGACTCATCAGACCAAAGCACAGATTTCCACTGGTATAATGTCCATTCCTTGTGTTCTTTAGCCCACACAAGTCTCTTCTGCTTGTTGCCTGTCCTTAGCAGTGGTTTCCTAGCAGCTATTTTACCATGAAGGCCTGCTGCACAAAGTCTCCTCTTAACAGTTGTTGTAGAGATGTGTCTGCTGCTAGAACTCTGTGTGGCATTGACCTGGTCTCTAATCTGAGCTGCTGTTAACCTGTGATTTCTGAGACTGGTGAATCGGATAAATTTATCCTCAGAAGCAGAGGTGACTCTTGGTCTTCCTTTCCTGGGGCGGTCCTCATGTGAGCCAGTTTCTTTGTAGTGCTTGATGGTTTTTGCCACTGCACTTGGGGTCACTTTCAAAGTTTTCGGACTGACTGACCTTAATTTCTTAAAGTAAGGATTGCCACTCGTTCTTCTGTACTTAGCTGCTTTTTTCTTGCCATAATACAAATTCTAACAGTCTATTCAGTAGGACTATCAACTATGTATCCACCAGACTTCTGCACAACACAACTGATGGTCCCAACACAATTTATAAGGAAATAAATCCCACTTATTAAACCTGACAGGGCACACCTGTGAAGTGAAAACCATTCCCGGTGACTACCTCTTGAAGCTTATCAAGAGAATGCCAAGAGTGTGCAAAGCAGTCATCAAAGCAAAAAGTGGCTACTTTGAACAACCAAGAAAATAAGACATAATTTCAGTTGTTTCACACTTTTTTTGTTAAGTATATAATTCCACATGTGTTAATTCATAGTTTTGATGCCTTCAGTGTGAATGTACAATTTTCATACTCATGAAAATAAAGAAAAATCTTTAAATGAGAAGGTGTGTCCAAACTTTTGGTCTGTACTGTATATTTTTTTAATTGATTTTCAAAGTTCGGAAAAAGTACGAATTTCGGTGTTGCCTGCTTTTACATTTCTCCTCATAACTCAAGCAAGAAAAAAGATAGAGAAACAAAATGAACATCATTCTACTCAGAACTGTGCAGGCTTTCACCAGATATTTCACAAGAGTATCTTTGTTAATATTTTACCCATGCAAACGCAATTTTTAAATGCATCTCCGAAAAAATATGTTTCATTTAAAAATTTCAAAAAATGCACATATGCCTGCTATGCTCCTAGCCACATCTGTACCAAAACACAAGTTGGGATCTTGATGGGATTATATTTAAAAAAATAAAAATATTATAGTGTTCATTCAAAAATCTTGAATTCAGATCTGTTCAACCTGTGGTCTAAAAGTATGGGGTCTATATTTACCAAATAATCCATGATTTTTATATATTACTGTATTATTTTATTATATTACAGCTTAGAAGCAGGAAAGGACAGAGGAGAAAGCTTTGTTAGGGCTCAACCTGAGAATGAACAGGGGTAGACAGTGAATGCAGAGCAGATGACAGGCCAGCAGCTCGAGCCTCCAGAGGCCATATTCAGAACAAATCTTAACACCCATGCAACTTTTCAAATGGAGTGAGAAAAATATTCTTCCAGTTCATGTATTGTACAAACCAGGACTACAAAGAGGAGGAGAGTTTGTTAAAACATCGGTTACAGGAAGCAGAACCCATCAAAGGGACTTGGCAATACCACACTTTCATTCCATGTAGTGAAACAGAAATAAAAACAAGGACTTTTTCATTCAGCAAAGACAGTGAAGTCCATGAAGTGGTAGAAGGAGGCACAAGATTGGCAATGGATGACATAACTGTTTATGAGAAATGTGAATATGATTGGTGCTGGTGACTGGCTACTGTACTCTCCAAAGATTGTGAAAATGAAGAAGTAGAATTGACTTTTTTTTTTTTTTTACATCCTTCTGGTCCAGCGCCATCCTATGTGTATCCAAGAAAACCAGACATTTTAAAAGTTAATAAAAATCAGGTATTAACTTAGGTGGAGCCGAACACCATGACAGGCTGTATATACTCTTTGACACAAAAGGAAATGGCCATTGCTAGTCAGCGCTTATGAACAAGATTACATTTCACCAACTAGAAGCGACAAATTGATGATAAAAGGCCAGTTTAAGAACATACTGTTAATTCTTTGATTAGTTCATATTTTATAGAACGAGGATTTAACTACTGTACTATTCTTCTTAAACATTTTATAAATGACGTGTTTAGTAATATAATAGAAAAAAAATTGTTACATGAATAAATAGGTGGTAAAAATATTGGTTCTTTTAATCTGGTTTTTATCATATAATTAAAATGAGGCTGTATTTAGAAAATCACACTTGAGGATATGATCATCCTTTTTCTTTTGGATTGTTCAATGCATTCAGGTTGAAAATGCTGAGCAAGTTATTATGATGTATTTATTCTGGCACTTCGGTATTTGTTTTTTGTGTTTCTTTATTGTTGCATATAAACGTTGAATTCAATAAGTTGTCATTTGAAAAGAAAAAAGGGAGAAACTCATACAAACATAAGATCATATGATTCAAGGATTAAAAAAAAAATTAAAAAAATTGATAGGTCCCAAGTTAAATCCCTGTACAAAAATAAACAAGAACACAAGTAAGACACATGAATTTTTTCACAATTTTAAAACATACGTTTTTTTCACAATTACGCATCAAAATTTGAATTTGATTTTTCCAAAACAAAATATAACGAAACATAGTCTTGTGACATATCAAATGAAAGCCGATAACGTTTTGAGAAAAAATATGCCTCTCCCACCTCTTTATCTTAATTCTAGCCCAAGTTATGATAAAAAATGTAAAGCCATACCACTCCAAAATTCGCGCTTTTTCAAAACTTTAGAAGTCTGTAAAAAACTAACTGATGAAGAAAAATATTCAAAACTTTTAATTTGTAATTAACTAAAGTTTTACTTCATAAAAAAAAAACAAAAAAATATCTAAAGCGGTTAGGTAAAAAAAAAATTCATATTTGGATCACTTAATATGGAATGACCCAAAATGGAAGGCCAGATTTCTACTTGAAAATCCTTAGG
Organism: Ranitomeya variabilis; assembly: GCF_051348905.1. NCBI lineage: Eukaryota > Metazoa > Chordata > Amphibia > Anura > Dendrobatidae > Ranitomeya > Ranitomeya variabilis. The sequence continues at coordinate 418,250,190 of NC_135237.1, read as the reverse complement.
CCTAATATGGTGTTCCATCAAGCAGCCCAATTAGCTACTCTAAATCATTTGTGTTAAAAAGTATTTCAGTGGCAAATCAGAAGGCCACATTTCCACTTAAAAATCATTAGGCCTACCATAGTAGTGCAGCCGCAAGGCCCAATTAGCTACTCCAAATCGTTTGTGCTAAAACTGTGTTTCAGTGGCAAATCAGAAGACCAGATCTCCACTTAAAAATCGTTATGTATAACAGTGCTGTTCAGGCACACTATCTAAGAAAATAAATAGTGATTGTTCATTTAGTGACAGGTGACTGACAGCTGTTGGCCTAAGGTTGTTAAACCGCAGGTTACAAGAGGGGAAGGCTATTTACAACATGAGTGGGAAAAATCGAGGTTGTGGTAGAAGGGGGAATAGGCTTGGTGTTCGATGTGTATGTGGGTTACGTGTTAATCTGATTGAAAGCTCAACTGAAAAAACACCTTGTCATCCTATCCAAAAACCACTGACAGCATTTGTTACTGGCTGGGGTACTTGACTCCCTTTCTTTGGCAGCCGCACAATGGTACGCCTTGAAGATGAGGCTCAGAAAGAGCATGTGCTACAGTGGGTGGCTGCATCAAGTGTCCTCTACTCGTCTTCCTCCACCTTAACATCATACACAGTGCAATCTTCAGAGGCATCACCCCTATCACCCGTGTTTCCCCACTCGTCAAAAGTTTCCAAACGCCCAACTGACTGTGGGGAACCTCAGATGGGCCATTCTGCAGAGCTGTTCACACATTCCAGCTGCATCATAGGTCTGCTCCAAAGAATCACAGAATCCAGAGGAGGAAAGCATCTGCACCAATGTCCAAAATGTTTTCATGTTGGATCCGGGCTGGACAAAGTAGGGTCCAAGCAGAATCCAGGCCCTTATCACCAGACGTTAACCACCAGGGGTGGAGGTGATCCTGATAAGACTCAGATATCAGAGGCACACCCGTACTGTACCATGGTGTCAGGTCAGGAAGAGGAGTATAGTGAGGAGTGTGAAAACAGAGAGGATGACGATGAGGTTGTAAATCCCACTTGGTGTGAACCCAGAGGTACGCATATGAGAGGTCAGCAAAGGAGATGGAGGAGGAGGAGGAATATAGGGAGGTTATGTTGCAGCTTCCCACATAGACATGAAGTGATGCAACTATGATAAGCACTACATACCCAGCCCCAACTCTGGCTGTGGCCAGCACTGGTCATGAGTGTGCAATTCGCAGGTACAGCAAGGGTTGCCTAGAATGGGCCTTTTTAGAGACCACAAAAGATGAACCAACACGAACGTTATCCATCAAATTTTCAAAAATACACTTAGTAGAGGCAAAAATTGCAATAATTTGACAACTACGTGTAACTAATGGAAACGAAGGCACAGAAGTTGAAGTTCAAATTCGTTTTTATTAGGATTTAATGTGGAGCATTGGGACCATGGTCTGGGGGGCTCCAAAGGGGGCATGACTACATGAGCCCCAGACACCTTTAGTAAGTCCCCTCGAACAGGGTCAGAATGGAATGCCTGGGGGACACAGGTGCTACCTCCAGTTAGACCCCGAACTCGTAGCAGCTGTCCCAGTGGGACAAACGGACAACCAGGGATAGCGGGAGACGTGGAGCTAAACAGGTGATTCCGGGTGGATGGGTAGAAGCAGGTTTCAGCGGTACTGGCATTGTCTGGAGATGAAGATGGCAGATTGGCGGGACGAGACGGATCTGGCATAGACAGAGCAAATGTCGTCCAAACTAGTCGGGTAATCGGTAGCAGAGGATCTGTGGAGACATAGAGAATAAGCAGAGTATTGGCAGAGAACTTCAGAAACAGAAGCACATGCAGACAGGAACCGGAAAAAGCAACAGTGGATACTTGTTGCTCTGGCGTCCTCCCTATGGTGGAGGAGCTAGAAATAGCAATGAACAACACGCCATTGGCAAGAAGCATCTTTTTTTAAAAATGCGCGCTGTCTCTTTAAGAGACCAGGAGTGAGCGCGCATGTGACCTAAGCTCTCTGCCTGAGAACCTGCTGGCAGCATGCCAGGAAGCAGGGGAGGAGGGAGAGGCAGAGGCTGCATTCTGACAGTGTGGAACCAGCACAGAGCAGGAGTCCCGACAGGGACCCTGCAAAGATAAAGAAACCAAACCAGGTGTAACACTACGTGCATGAACCAGAACATGCGGAATCAACATGCCTCAGTGTGGGAATCTCACTGCGCTAAAATACAGTTTAGCAGACCTCACCAACCACGGGCCATTCCATCAACCTCATATGCTGCTTCTTCCTCCTCCGTCACCATTCCAAATCTCCCACACATCCCAGGCCGCAGAAACGACAACTGTTTACCAACCACTGTCGGAGTGAGTGAGAGGCAGTCAGCTGTTATGGAAGTAGACATGACTGTTGCTTTTGTGTCACTTAGCAAAGCACAGCCTTCTCAATCCACCATTACAACTTGGCCTGTACCTCACTTACAGTCCAGCAGTGTCAGTATTCCGGGTTTTCCAAGTCACCTTGTGAATGATCTTGCCCTTTGTTAAGATGGAGTTTGCTGTTTTTGTCTGCCCTATTTCCTGTTTGTTTGTTTAAAACCCGGCTAAGGTGTCAGCTTTTTTGCTGACGTATTCTGCTTCCGTTCCCCTTCAGCTCAGCTGCTTGTTCTACTGTGCTTCTACCCGTGGCTCTGGACATTCTCTGCGTATGTAAGTGCAGCGCCCCAGAGTCCTGGTCGTTGCAGTACTGTCGCTCCGCCGCTAAGGGGAGTGATGGTATGTCTGATGGCACTAAAGGAGTTCACCTGACCAGGTATCACAGACACACATTACACTTCACACTCTGGCCACCAGGGGGAGTGGTTCTATCTAGTAGGCCGCTCCTCACAGTCTGCTAAAACTGGGGGTTGGATAGGAAGTTAGGAGAAAGTAGCTGGGAAGAGCTGGAGGGAGGACCTGTCAGGGGTGGGATCCTGGCAGAGTCCTAGAAAGGGACAGATCGTTATGGAGTCGTGCCTGTGCCTTACAGCGGCAGACTCCTAAGAAAGGACAAGAAGCGAGGTTTATTGTGGAGAAGTGAAAAACGGGATCACAGCAAAAAGGAGATAATACCAGAAGAAGTCGTGCCTCAAGCGCAGCAACATCCTTCTGAGGCGCGTAGCCGGTGGCCGGAACGCCGAGAAAGTAAGAGACTCCACGCATTACTTTAAACTACGGCCGGGCAGTTAACTATAGGTTGGCTGTCTCACCATTACACCTAACGAAGACAACGGAGGCAAACTGTGGGAGAAGGGTGTCCCTAGAATCCCTATAAAATAGCTCCAGGCCTACCCCGTCATACGGGTGCGTCCTAGCCATATCATCTGGGGGATGGAAAGAGAGAAGGAACAGAAATATACACGACAGTTGTGAGGACTATCACTATTACACATAAAGATGCATACCCACTGCCCAGGATAGAGGAGTCCCTGGCTGCTTTAAAATCTGCTAACTACTTCTCTACCTTGGATCTCACCAGTGGGTACTAGCAGGTTCCCGTGGTGGAGGCGGACAAGGTGAAGACGGCCTTCACGACGCCGATGGGTCTCTGTGAATTCAACTACATGCCCTTCGGATTGTGCAATGCCCTGGGGACGTTCCAGAGGATGATGGAGTGCTGTCTGGGGCACAAGAACTTTGAAACCGTACTGCTGTATCTGGACGATGTCATTGTCTTCTCTAAGACCTATGAAGACCATCTGAAGCACCTGGCCGAGGTGTTTGAAGCCCTGTCCAACTTTGGCTTAAAGGTGAAACCATCTAAATGCCACCTGCTGAAACCCAAAGTGCAGTATCTCGGCCATGTGGTGAGTGCTAAAGGAGTGGCCCCAGACCCCGACAAGGTTACAGTGATTAAAGACTGGCCGAAACCCAGCAACCTCCATGAAGCCCGGCAGTTCCTCGGGTTGGTAGGCTATTACAGGAGGTTCATCAAGGACTTCACCAAGAAGGCCGCGCCATTGCAAGATCTGTTGGTGGGCCAATCCAAGAAGACCAAGGGGAAGAATACCCCATTTGATTGGAACGAAGGACTGGAAGGATCATTCACTTGCTTGAAGATGGCGCTGACGGGAGAAGAGGTACTGGCCTACCCTGAGTATGATCAACCGTTTGTACTGTATACGGATGCCAGCAACGTAGGACTGGGAGCTGTATTGTCCCAGGTCCAGAAAGGCAAGGAGAGGGTAATCGCTTATGCCAGAAGGAAACTTCGTCCCACGGAAAGGAACCCTGACAACTACAGTTCCTTCAAGCTGGAATTCGTCGCCATCGTTTGGGCAGTGACGAAGAGGTTCAAGCACTACCTGGCTTCAGCAAAATTCACCGTCTTCACGGATAACAATCCACTAACGCACTTGGACACGGCAAAACTCAGGGCCTTGGAACAGCGGTGGATGGCCCGGCTGTTGGTTGTACCTGTCAAGGATCTAACAGCCAGGACAGCCGCCAAAACCTTCCAGCAGTACTTCTGTAGGCCCCATGGGTATCCGGAGAAGGTACTGACCGAACAGGGACCAGCGTTTGAGGCAGAGGTGTTCCAGGAGTTCTGCAATCTGAACGGGTGTAAGAAGATCAGAACCACACCGTACCATCCCCAAACCAACGGGATGTGTGAAAAGATGAACCAAGTGGTGATCGACTTACTGAAGACCTTGCCTGTGGAAAAACGGAACTTGTGGCTGACAAAATTGCCCGACCTGGTAGATATGTACAACCACATCCCAGTGAATTCTACCAACTGCACTCCGGCGTACCTGATGCGAGGAAGGTCTAGCAAGTTGCCCGTTAATTTGGACATGGGGGTTCTAACCCCCGAGGATACCTCGCCGGATGCTGATTGGGATACAGAGAGGCGGCAAAGGTACCGCAAAATACAGGAATGCGTGGAAAGAAGTCTCGCTCAGGCCAGGCAAAAACAGGAAAGGGACTACAACCAGCATGCTCCTGTGATTCCCTTGCCACCTGGTGAGCAAGTACTCAAGCGGAAGAGAAGGCTACACAAGCTTGACAACCAATGGGAAGCGGAACCGTATACCATCCTGCCGTCCGATTTCGACAATATTAAAGTCTGTCTCATCAGCAAAGATGGGGGGAAACCTCAACGGCAATATCCAGAGACCACCTTAAGGTATGCCCTGATAAGTTGAGGGAGAAGGAAACAGATCCAAGAGCCTCTCCACCTGTAGAAGAGGAGAAGATGATACACACTGTTCTTGGCGATTTTCCCCAGTCTTGGACTCAAATAAATCAGGCCATCGTGGTACCTGTCTTAACGTTTCATCAACCGAACCCGCATGAACTAAACGTGGTGCCAGATCCCCCGGACCCGCCATCACCACAGACCCCGCCGGACGATGCCATGCCCACCGTCGGACCCTCCCTCTCCTATCGGCGAATCTGCCATGCCCACTGTTGGTAGCAGCAGCTCCGAGAGATCCAGCATGCCAGTGCTACCCAGACTCACTAGAAGCGTAGCTAGAAGGCAGTGCACTACACCAGTGGTAGCAAGCATAGCGAGCCCTGCTAGGCTAATAGCAACCCCTGCACTACGGAGGTCTACACGTAGCACCAAGAATCAAACTCCCCTTCGCTACAAATCTTGGAGGTATTAACAAAAGTTGCTAATTGTCTTTGTGTAAATATCTTTGTTACAGGTTTAAAAATGGACAACGGAGCAATGGACAGTGAATTGCTCCAAAACTTTCAAAAGGGACCCCTTTGTTTACCCGGGGTCCCTGCTGTTTTAAAGTTACAACCACTGAACTGAGAGTCATAAACTGTTCATGACCAAACTTTTGCAACGTTCAAGTGTTCTCACCTCCCATAAAGGGAAGCACTGTTAAGTTTATTTGTTTATTGCATTTTAAAAAGTTTGTATGTTTGCTGTTAACATGTATTGTTGTTTTTCTTTTCCCAGTCCGGGAGTACTGGATTTAACCGGGGGGGAGTGCAGCGCCCCAGAGTCCTGGTCGTTGCAGTACTGTCGCTCCGCCGCTAAGGGGAGCGATGGTATGTCTGATGGCACTAAAGGAGTTCACCTGACCAGGTAACACAGACACATATTACACTTCACACTCTGGCCACCAGGGGGAGTGGTTCTATCTAGTAGGCCGCTCCTCACACTCTGGTAAAACTGGGGGTTGGATAGGAAGTTAGGAGAAAGTAGCTGGGAAGAGCTTGAGAGACTACCTGTCAGGGGTGGGATCCTGGCAGAGTCCTAGAAAGGGACAGATCGTTACGGAGTCGTGCCTGTGCCTTACAGCGGCAGACTCCTAAGAAAGGACAAGAAGCGAGGTTTATTGTGGAGAAGTGAAAAACGGGATCACAGCAAAAAGGAGATAATTCCAGAAGGAGTTGTGCCTCAAGAACAGCAACATCCTTCTGAGGCGCGTAGCCGGTGGCCGGAATGCTGAGAAAGTAAGAGACTCCACGCATTACTTTAAACTACGGCCGGACAGTTTACTATAGGTTGGCTGTCTCACCATTACACCTAACGAAGATAATGGAGGCAAACTATGGAAGAGGGGCGTCCCTAGGGTCCCTATAAAATAGCTCCAGGCCTACCCCATCATACGGGTGCGTCCTAGCCATATCATCTGGGGGATGGAGAGAGAGAGAAAGAACAGAAATATACACGACAGTTGTGAGGACTATCCCGTTGTGCTCAGCAGGGAAGTACTACAACACACAGGCACTAGAAGCTAGACACTGATTTCCACCTGCAAAGGGAACTCTGGATGTGCCTTCGGACCGGCCGGTCTCAGCCAGCCCTGTTAGCAGTGCTCTGGATAGCGGATCCCAAAGCCTTCAGTAAAGAGGTAAAGAGACTGCAACCCTGTGTCCTCGTTATTCATCGCGACTTGCACCATGCACCACCATCATATCTTTCATTGGACGCCCCTTAGCAGGGTCACGGACCGGGTCTAGCCACCGTGACAACCCCAGAACTGAGACAGAGAGGCCCGGTACCGAGTACCCCGTGGCCCTGCATCTGGGGGCGCTCCATAAGCTTCACTCTCTAAGTTATCTTTAGTCTGTTGACTAGGAACTTAACCCTTGGTTCACTCCTCCTGGTAGAACTCTGTTTCTGAACTGTGTTTTGAACTAAGTTGCTGGACTGTGTTTTGCTATTTAATCCTTCATTTACTCCCCCCCAGTGGGAGCTGTTGGAAACAACACCAGTATAATACTTTAATGTGAACTAGTTTCTGGACTTACCCGTGTTCATGCCACACCAGGGATTAACCTGTGGACTTGTTCTGGACTTCCCTGTGTTTACTGCATACCTGGATTTGACTCTTTCTGCACCGACAGTGTTTTGGATCTGCACTACGCCACCTGTCACACTCATCTTTCGATCACCTTGCCGAGGACTCTGCCTTAAGAACTCTGCTGATTTGCTGTATATGTTTCAAGGACTTGTTTCATTGCGGGTTATCAGTATATTGTTTTGGGTGTTATTGCTGTTGTACAAATACACTATTTGCACTAAAGAAACCCGTCTCTTTCTGTTCATTGCCCCACGCTACCAGAATTCTCGAGTTCCTACAACAGTATTACAGGATACTCCAGCCTACAGAGGATTCTGCTGGGGCAATGACTGAGACACGGGTAGACAAACTGTTTGCTATGATTAACTCCTTGCATCAGGAGGTGGAGGCGGTACAAAATAAGATTAGAGAAATGGACTCCTGGGCTGGCCACAATGTGCAAGTGTTTGGTCAGGCTCTCCAAGATTTGCGTACTTTGATAGAAGCTCAGGAGACCTCACCTGCTTGGCATACACCAACCATCAGTGTGCCTAAATTACCTCCATTCCGGTTTAATGGTGACCAAAGTCAATTCCACGGGTTTGTTAATCAGTGCATATTATGCTTTGATGTACATGCCTCCTACCAGGGGCGTAACTACCGCGGTCGCAGGGGTCGCAATTGCGACGGGGCCCGCAGTGCTTAGGGGCCCACCCAGTCCAGCAGACTGGGCGGGCTCCTAAGAACTCTAAGCTACAAAATGGGCCGCCGGCCCTTTAAATAATTCTTCCTTACAGGCCCTGCTGCGCGTGCACTCGCGATCACGGGTGGGACTGCACTTGACCCGCAGCAGAGCCCCTCCACCGCAGAGAGCCGCACACCACTACTATAGCTGCCACTGCTCTGTGCGCACAGGACCTGTGATGAGGTCACAGGAGGGGAGGAGTTGGAGTCACATGATCAAGGGCTTCCGTGTAGTGCAGGACAGTAGTGCAGTGCTGTTTGTCATCATGCTGGAGGAGGGTAAGCTTTTGTGTGAGGTCAGGAGGGGTTTGGGTGGATGTAGCAGAGCAGTGTGTGTATGAGGTGTACGGAGCGGAGCCGGGTGTGTATGAGGTGTACGGAGCAGAGCCGGGTGTGTATGAGGTGTACGGAGCGGAGCCGGGTGTGTATGAGGTGTACGGAGCGGAGCCGGGTGTGTATGAGGTGTACGGAGCAGAGCCGGGTGTGCATGAGGTGTACGGAGCGGAGCCGGGTGTGCATGAGGTGTACGGAGCGGAGCCGGGTGTGCATGAGGTGTACGGAGCGGAGCCGGGTGTGCATGAGGTGTACGGAGCGGAGCCGGGTGTGCATGAGGTGTACGGAGCGGAGCCGGGTGTGTATGAGGTGTACGGAGCAGAGCCGGGTGTGCATGAGGTGTACGGAGCGGAGCCGGGTGTGCATGAGGTGTACGGAGCGGAGCCGGGTGTGCATGAGGTGTACGGAGCGGAGCCGGGTGTGCATGAGGTGTACGGAGCGGAGCCGGGTGTGCATGAGGTGTACGGAGCGGAGCCGGGTGTGCATGAGGTGTACGGAGCGGAGCCGGGTGTGCACGAGGTGTACGGAGCGGAGCCGGGTGTGTACGAGGTGTACGGAGCGGAGCCGGGTGTGTACGAGGTGTACGGAGCGGAGCCGGGTGTGTACGAGGTGTACGGAGCGGAGCCGGGTGTGTACGAGGTGTACGGAGCGGAGCCGGGTGTGTACGAGGTGTACGGAGCGGAGCCGGGTGTGTACGAGGTGTACGGAGCGGAGCCGGGTGTGTACGAGGTGTACGGAGCGGAGCCGGGTGTGTACGAGGTGTACGGAGCGGAGCCGGGTGTGTACGAGGTGTACGGAGCGGAGCCGGGTGTGTACGAGGTGTACGGAGCGGAGCCGGGTGTGTACGAGGTGTACGGAGCGGAGCCGGGGGTGTACGAGGTGTACGGAGCGGAGCCGGGGGTGTACGGAGCGGAGACGGGTGTGTACGAGGTGTCGCATCTCTGCTTCAGGAAAATGGCCGCCGCGATCTCCATCTGCGCACGCGCGGCATCCTGCGGCCATTTTCCTGAAGCCGCGGCCAGCAGAGCGCCGCTTCTGCGCACGCGCGGCCAAAGGAAGATGGCCGCCCCCACCGATCACCAATGAAATGTCGCACATCACGCTATTTTCACTCCCCTGTACAGTGGATTCGGGACCTTGGGCATGCGCACACCACTACGCCACCAACGGAAAACTAAGCAAGATCTGGGGGAAGACACCACGCCCATCTGACCAGACCAGCCTGATTGACAGGCGAAAACGACTACTTTGGTAACGTATTTCGGCAGCATAGGTGGGGAATCGGGGTCCACAAAATACACTATTGCAATGCACAGCTCAGGCCCTATTTAACAGTATTTTTATCTCATACGGAAAAAACGGGGTGACAGGTTCCCTTTAAGAGAAAGCCAAAATAACCCCGGGACAGAAGGCGAGAGCAGGGGGGAGGTGCGGGACAGAGCCGCTTTAGGCTAGTTTCACACTAGCGTTAACTGCAATACGTCGCAAATGCGTCGTTTTGCCGAAAATACGCATCCAGCAAAAGTTCTTGCTGGATACGTTTTTTCGTCATAGACTAACATTAGCGACGCATTTGCGACGCATTGCCAAACGTCGCGTCCGTTTTGCGACGCTTGGGCGTGTGGTAGTGGACCGTCGGGAGAAAAAAACCTTACATGTAACGTTTTTTGCTCCCGACGGTCCACTTTTTCCGACCGCGCATGCGCGGCCGGAACTCCGCCCCCACCTCCCCGCACTTCCCCGCACCTCACAATGGGGCAGCGGATGCGTGGGAAAAATGCATCCGCTGCCCCCGTTGTGCGGCGGAGACCACACTAGCGTCGGGAACGTCGGCCCGACGCACAGCGACGGGTTGTTCCCGACGCTAGTGTGAAACTAGCCTTAGTCAGGAGAAGCTGAGGAGCTGCAGCCGGTTTACATCAGCCACCCCTGTACCAGAGAGGAGATTGTGAGTTGTGTATATGAGCTGGTATCTCTGGTGTGTGTGTGTGGTATCTGTAGTGTGTGTGTGATAACTGTAGTATGTGTGTGATATCTGTAGTATGATGTGTGTGTGTGTGTGTGATATCTGTAGTGTGTGTATGTGTGTGTGTGTGTGTGATATCTGTAGTGTGTGTGTGTGTGTGTGTGTGTGTGTGTGTGTGTGTGATATCTGTAGTGTGTGTGTGTGTTATCTGTAGTGTGTGTGTGTGTGTGTGTGATATCTGTAGTATGATGTGTGTGTGTGTGATATCTGTAGTATGTCTGTGTGTGTGTGTGATATCTGTAGTGTGTGTGTGTGATAACTGTAGTATGTGTGTGATATCTGTAATATGATGTGTGTGTGATATCTGTAGTGTGTGTAATAACTGATGTGTGTGTGTGTGATATCTGTAGTATGATGTGTGTGTGTGATATCTGTAGTGTGTGTGTAATATCTGTAGTATGTGTGTGTGTGAGGCAGCGGCGTAACTACTACGGTCGCAGCTGCAAGCGGCTCTGGCAGGTCAGGGGGCCGTGAGTCCCCTTGAGCCTGTCTCCCTTATGCTTGTGTCCCCATGTGCCAGTCTCCCTTGCCCATTAGTCCCTGTGTGTCCCCATGTGCCTGTCTCCCTTGTCCCCTTATGCTTGTGTCCCTTGTCCCCGTGTGCCAGTCTCCCTTGCCCATTAGTCCCTGTGTGTCCCCTTGAGCCTGTCTCCCTTATGCTTGTGTCCCCGTGTGCCAGTCTCCCTTGCCCATTAGTCCCTGTGTGTCCCCATGTGCCTGTCTCCTATGTCCCCTTGTGCTTCTGTCAGTCTCCTTTGTCCCCTTGTGCTTGTGTCAGTCTCCTTTGCCCACTAGTCCCTGTGTGTCAGTCTCCCTTTCCCACTTGTCCCTGTGTGTCCCCTTGTGCTTGTATCCCTTGTCCCCTTGTGTCAGTCTCTTGCTCACTAGTCCCTATGTGTCCCCTTGTGCCTGTCTCCCTTGTCCCCTTGTGCTTGTCCCTTGTCCCCGTGTGTCAGTCTCCATTGCCCACTAGTCCCCTTGTATCAGTCTCCCTTGCCCACTATTCCCCGTGTGTCAGTCTCCCTTGCCCACTAGTCCGTGTCCCCGTGTGCCAGTCTCTCTTGTCCACTAGTCCCCGTGTGCCCTTTGTGTCAGTCTCCCTTGCCCACTTGTGTCAGTCTCCCTTGCCCACTAGACCCCTTGTATCCTTCTCCCCTGCCTCCTAGCCCCCATGTGTCCCCTAGTGCCTGTCTTCCTTGCCCCCTTGTTCCCTCTCCTCTGCCCCCTCGTCACCATTTGCTCGTGTCTTTGTCACTGCCCCTGTATGGAGGGGCTGCATTATACTATGAGGGGGGCTGCATTGTATTCTATGGGGCTTACATTGAATTTTATGGCGGGGGGGGCCCCATTTGGAAGTTCGCACCGGGGCCCATAACTTTGTAGTTACGCCACTGCCTCCTACTATCAGTCTGATAGATCTAAGGTACTATGTATTAATATGTTGTTGACATCACGGGCACTGGCTTGGGCAAATCCTATGGTTGAAAGTCGCGATAAATAATTTGGATGATTTTCTGGCAGTTATGGTGCAACTGTTTTATGATCCCAACCGCTGTGCCTCCGCTGAAACTGCCTTGCTTTCCTTACGCCAGGGGAAACGTTCAGTCATAGAATATATTACTGAATTTAAGAGGTTAGTAGAGGATACCAACTGGGATAACAATGCCTTATTACCAATTTTTAAGAAAGGGTTGTCCAGTACAATCAAGGATGAGCTAGCTCGCTCAGAGTCTCCACAGGAGTTTGAATTATTTTTACAACACTGTGTGCGTATTGATATCAGCCTAACTGAATGCAGACAAGAGAAATGGGCAGCTTTAAATCGCATCACTAATTTTACTCTTCCGTCTAGGGAAACTACCAGCAAGAACCCGCTGGAGGCTGAGGAGGTGCCTATGCAAGTGGACTCATTACAAAAACGTGAGAGTAATGATCGCCATGAATATCGTTTTCGTGAGCGCTTATGTTTTTACTGCGGTCAATCGGATCATTTCCTCATTAATTGTCCTAAATGTCCCAGGCGACCTAATAAGGTGTTGGCGGCAGTAGGGGATTATGACAATACGGACATTGAGTCAGAGGTTTCAGAGACCAGTTTACATCTAGATGCTGTGGTTCCCCTAACAGTAATGTCGACTTCCCCTAAAGATTAAGTGGAGAAATATTCACATTGTTCTCTTCCTATTCAGATTCAATGGGAAGGACAGTGAATCTCAAGTTCTGCTATGATAGACTCTGGAGCAGGCGGGAATTTCATGGATTCTTATTTTGACAGGGAACATGGTATTAAGACACAACTAAGAGCCTCGCCAGTCACCATGGAAATGGTGGATGGTTCTCTGTTAGAACAGTAGACCGGGAGACGGTGCTTCTGAAGTGTAAGGTGGAACCAGACCATCAGGAAACCCTTTCATTTATGTTAATATTTTCTCCTCCTTTTCCTGTAATTTTAGGAATTCCCTGGTTATGGTCACAAAATCCAAACATCAATTGAGAAACCAAGGAGATATCCTTCCTGTTAGGGCTAGCGGAATGCACCGAGTAAATAGAGATGTTTTTAATGATATTGGTGCATTCGCAGCCCGGGGTCCACCGTGCAGGAGTACCTGCTGCTAGCAAACAGCGGCACTATATGGCGGTATGGACTAACTCAGTTAATTCACCGAGTAGCTGTGAAAGCAAAGCTCTGTGCCCTGTTAGACTTCACAGAGGCACAGGCTAACTGCCCAAACAGAGAGCAGTTAGTGGTCACGCATACACACAAAACTCCTCGCCGGAGGTGCCAGCATTCTAGGGGCTTATTTCAGCCAGGTCCCTGAATACATACAAACACAAACTCCTCGCCGGAGGTGCCAGCATTCTAGGGGCTTATTTTAGCCAGGTCCCTGAACACACTCTCACATGACCACACTGGCGCAAAGCACATAACAAAGAACAATACTAGCGCATGGCCGTGCGGCCATGCGAGCCTTAAATAGTTGCAGCATGTACAGGACCTTCCTAGAAGGACCAATGAGAAGGCTGCCACAGAGCGTGAGCACCTTCAGGACCTTCCTGAAGGACCAATGGCCTTAGCTGCAGTATCTGATCATGTGACCCTCGATCTCCACTGAGAGATCTTACTCTGGGCTTGCTCAGAACGAGAAAAGCAGGACTTAGTCCCAGAAGCATCTGCTCGCCGCTGCCCGGCACTGACTTCAATGGCAGAAGCAGGAAAGGCAGCAGTAACTCTTTGTACAGAGTCAGACTGAGCGAGACGCTGGGACCGACGTCTCCGCTGAGCAAGCTCCACTGAGGCAGGAGAAGAATGGGAGACCGCAGCGGAGATGGCCCGAGATTCCCCCTGTGCAGAGGCAGGAACTCGACCAATAACATTACCCCCCCTCCTTGGGCTTCGCTACGTTCAAAGGCAGCAATGAGCTGTGGAGCCCGAATGTGCTCAGCAGGCTCCCAGGACCTATCCTCAGGACCGTAACCCTTCCAGTCCACCAAATAAATGTTTTTGCCATGAACCACCTTGCACCCCAAAATAGCATTCACCTCATAATCGTCTGTAGACGAACCCGATGTCCCAGCAGATGACTCAGAAAACCAGGACATGTATATGGGCTTAAGGAGGGACACATGTCAGGGAGAGACTTGGTGAGCGAGAGCTAATAACCTGGGCTCCTGCAATTTCCCTAAGACTAGGGAAATCCTGACTGACCCTCTACCTGAAGTTTACACTGAGGTAATACTTAAATACCCACAGTTAGCACAGCAACAATGCAAGACAGAAGCTATAATCGGCGACGCCCAATGATCAGGAGAACTATTTAAAGGCCATGGAAATGGCCCAGCTTCTAATCCGAGGATCAGGTAAATTAACCCCGGAACAGCTAGACAAAATCTAGCAGACGCCAATGAGTAAATCGTGGTCAAAAGCGGAATTACCGCTGTCTGTCGGACGACCTGGTCTGAACAGCGTCCGACATGACAGTACCCCACCTTCTACGAGGGACCCCAGGGCCCTCACGGCTTATAGGACCCGGCTTGTCCGGATGACGGCGGTGAAACAACCTGACCAGCCGGTCAGCATGAACGTCCGAGGCTGGTACCCAGGACCTCTCCTCAGGCCCATAACCACGTCAGTGAACCAAGTACTGTAAAGTGCGACGCACTACACGAGAGTCAACCACCCTGGAGACTTCAAACTCCAAATTACCATCCACCCAGACTGGAGGTGGCATAGGCGCCGCATCTACAGAACCCACCACCTTCTTTAGAAGAGACCTGTGGAACACGTTGTGTATCTTATACACCGTAGGGAGCTCCAATCAATACGCAACTGGGTTAATAATGGTGGTGACCCTAAATGGACCAATAAACCGTGGACCCAATTTAAGTGACGGTATTTTGAGTCTTATGTTTTTTGTGGATAACCGCACCCAGTCATCCACACTCAGGTCCGGACCTGGCACACGCCTACTGTCAGCCACACATTTGTACCTAGCACCCACACTCAACAGGCGCTGTTTAACTCTCCTCCAGACTGATGACAATTGTGTTCCTAACTGGTCCTCCTCCGGAACGCCGGAAGAGCCCCTCTGACTCAAGGTACAAAATTGAGGATGTAGCCCGTAAACACAAAAAAACGGAGACTCCCCAGACGACTCCTGGCGGTGATTATTGATGGCAAACTCAGCCAAAGGAAGAAAGGTAGACCACTCCTCCTGGTTATCAGAGACAAAGCAGCGTAAGTACTGTTCTAAATTTTGGTTCATACGCTCAGTCTGACCATTTGACTGAGGATGAAACGCTGAAGAATGAGATAACTTGATTCCCAGCCATGAGCAAAACGCTCTCCAAAATTTTGCCACAAACTGAGACCCCCTATCAGACACGATGTCAGATGGAACCCCATGAAGTCTGACCACCTCCTGCACAAATACCTGAGCCAGAGTCTTAGCGTTAGGCAACGCAGGCAAAGACACAAAGTGTGACATTTTAGAAAAACGATCAACAATCACCAAGATGACCGTGTTTCCAGCTGATGAGGGCAAATCAGTGATGAAATCCATGGAGATTTCCGTCCATGGCTTACTAGGTACTTCAAGAGGAAGTAGTGTGCCAACAGGATGGGAGCGGGGCGTCTTAGCCCTAGCGCACGTAGTACAAGCTGACACGTATGAGACCACGTCCTGTTGGATCTTGGGCCACCAAAACCGACGTGACACCAACTCCAAGGTACCTCTAACCCCTGGGTGGCCAGCCAGGACAGCATCATGATGCTCCGCCAAAACCTTTAAGCGGAGATAAAGCGGTACAAAAGATTTGTTGACGGGAAGCTCAGATGGTACCTCCTCCTGAGCCTCGGCAATCTCAGCCTCAACCTCGGTAGTGAGAGCCGAAACCACAACACCCTTTTGGAGGATGGGTACTGGATCATCCCGAGGTTCTCCCCCCGGAAAACACCTGGACAGAGCATCCGCCTTAGTGTTTTTAGACCCCGGTCTGTAAGTGACCACAAAATTGAACCGCGTGAAAAACAATGCCCAGCGAGCCTGCCTGGGAGACAGACGCTTGGCTGACTCCAAATACAGCAGATTCTTATGATCTGTAATTACAGTTACCTGATGGACCGACCCCTCCAAGAAGTGTCGCCATTCCTCAAAGGCCAACTTAATTGCCAACAACTCCCTGTTGCCGATATCGTAGTTACGTTCGGCGGACGACAGTTTCTTGGAGAAATAGGTGCACGGACGTAAACCACTCAAAGATGAGCCTTGAGATAGTACCACCCCCACACCAACCTCAGACGCATCGACTTCCACAACAAATGGTTTAGATATGTCTGGCTGCACAAGAATGGGGGCTGAAACAAAACTGTTCTTAAGAAATTCAAATGCGCGCACAGCAGCCTCAGGCCAAACAGAGAAATTGGTACCCTTTTTAGTCATGTCAGTTAGTGGTTTAGCAATGATGGAAACATCCTTGATAAATTTCCTATAGTAGTTAGAAAGCCCAAGGAACCGCTTAAGTGCTTTAAGGTTATCAGGACGTTCCCAATGCAGCACCGCCTGCACCTTAGCGGCATCCATTTTAAAACCAGAAGCAGACACAACATAACCCAAGAAAGGCAACTCTTGAACAGAAAATACACATTTCTCAAGTTTAGCATACAGCTTATTCTCTCTGAGAAGCTGTAACACCTGCCTGACATGATCTAAATGAGCCTCACGGTCGCAAGAATATATGAGAATGTCATCTAGGTACACGATAACGAATTTCCCCAAAACATGCGAGAACACATCATTGATGAAATGTTGGAACACTGCAGGTGCGTTAGTCAACCCAAACGGCATCACCAAATTTTCAAAATGACCCTCAGGGGTATTAAAAGCCGTCTTCCACTCAT